>NW_026731694.1:5000-350000 GCF_028476545.2 Physella acuta
AATTTCACAAGGGGGGCGCTACGGGAGGGTGCGATTTTTCTCTATATACCGTATATAAAAAAAAAAGTTAATTGCCGTGACACCGTTCACACGATCGCCATGCAATTTTAGAAAGATGTTGAGAATATTCCTGGGGAGGTTTCTGCGCTAAAACTATTTCAAATTCGTATGGGACGCGCCCCGGCAGGGCGCGATTTGTTTTTTCTCTATATACGGTTTATAAAAATAAAAGTCTATTTCCGTTTCACACCGTTCATCAGTGTACCATGAAACTTTGGGGAGATGATTAGATCACTCAGTGGTATGGGTTCTGCAAAAAAAAAATAACATTGCAAGGGCGGTGCCCCCGGGGGGAGCGATTTTTTTTCTATATACACGGTATATAAAAAATGAAACTCGGATGCTATTCATCCGAGTGCCATGAAACTTTAAGGAGTAGATGAGAATACTCCCGAGAATATTTCTGCGAAAAGGAAAACTAAAGTTTCTTATGGGCGGCGCCATATAGGGTACAATTTTCGTTAAAACACGGTTTGGCGCCCAAAGTTTTAGAGCAAATATGTTGGCACTTGGCATCCGTTAATCGAGCGTCCTGCATAGCGAGTAACGGGTACTACTATATTAAGCGGTAAAACTACAACAGGCTTCTAAAAATAACTTTGTAACGCAAGGAAATCCTTCTGTACAGTTTCGTCACCTTGCGAAAGATGAAAAAATAAATTTTTGAATATTAGGAACCTTCTGTAGAGTTTGGTCACTTTGCGAATGATGCAATAAGCATCTATTATTAGACGATCCAATCAGAAACTGAGATCGAACATCTAATAATAGACCATATTGCATCAGTCACACTAATGTTTAAAACACATCAAATAATTTTTTACGTGTTAGAGAAAAAAATCCTGTTCATTTGTGTTACTTTAGCGAATGACGAAATCTGCATCATTGTTCACAGGATGCTATTTGGCACGCTGGGTATCCTATGAGCACGATGGCGCATGTTAATTTTAAGGAGCCAGGGGCGTACGCTGCGCCTATGCGGTAGTGTAATCGGGGGGTGGGGGGCTCCTGAGAGCGCCCCTCTACGTCCCTGACACATGGGTGGTCACCGAAGTGTGATCTACCTCATTATTTCGGTGAGTGATTAATGTACACTCAAGGTTTTCATGCGGTATTGTAGGAAAACCCGTGTCCCGATAATTATTATCCAAGCGCAGGCATTGTTTACATTTAAATAACACAGTTTTAGAAAACAAGGTGATGCGTCTAAGAACATATGATTGATAATGCATTGGTGAAATCCTTCTAATATATTTCGTCAGACTTTTTTCTATCCCCGCGGCAACGCGCGGGGACGGGTACGCTAGTATTATATATATATATATATATATATATATATATATATATATATATATATATATATATATATATATAAATATATATATGTGTGTGTGTGTGTGTGTTTGTCTTATATGCATTAATATACTTTTTATTATATCTCCATGAAACATTGGGAAGTTGAAAAAATTAATCTCGGATGCAATTCGACATTGTTTATCTGAGTGCAATAAAACTTTGATGATAATACTTCCGAGAAGGTTTCTGCAACAAACATTCATGACATGAGTCTGTCTTGGGGTGATAGAACACGAGAGCCGGTTGGCCGACAAGTTGAAGTAGAGTGGTTCAAAACTGACTCAACTGACCGGTGCCTTATGTGGGCTATATTACGAAAAAAAACTTTTGCTAGAAGACCCCCATTGATATTTTTTGAGGTGGTAGGAGAACTCATAAGGGTGTCACAAAAAACTCGCCAAATATTAGCCTGATGTACAGAGGGTAAGTACCCTGAAATCTTTGTTGAAATTTCACACTGTTTTTCCCATAAAATACAAAGATTATATTGGGAAATACGACTGGTCAGTTTAAACCCATTTCCAGATTTTTCCTGGACATAGCGAGTTTTTTGTGACACCTCTAGGCATTCTCCTACCACCTCAAAAAATATCATATATATATATATATATATATATATATATATATATATATATATATATATATATATATATATATATATATATATATATATATATATATATATATATATATATATATATATATATATATATATATATAAGTGTGTGTGTGTGTTTTGCAGTATATTCACAAGAAGGGAACAGTCTTGGAAATAGACAAAAACGGAGATGTTCGTGTTGTTTTTGATGACATGCGGAAATAGTTCTATAATCCTGATGCTCTAGATAAATGTAAACGTCTTGATGTAGGTGACACAGTCATCTGTAACAAGGATGCTAAGAGACTGATAGTTTTACAACAAGGTCACGGAGGCTGGAATGATGGAATGGCGAAGGTTAGAAAACATTTTTAATACACTCCAATAATTAAAACAGCTTTCTAAAAAATTGGTGATATAATCAATTAAATAATAATAAAAAAATTTGACTTATTTATTAAAACACTTTTAATATATATATATATATATATATATATATATATATATATATATATATATATATATATATATATATATATATATATATATATATATATATATATATATATATATATATATATATATATATATATATATATATATATATATATATACACATATGATTGTTGTGTGTTTTGCAGTATATCGGTAAGAAAGGAACAGTCCAGGAAATAGACGAAGACGGAGCCGGGGATGTACATGTCATCTTTGATGATAAGCAGAAATGGCGCTTTAATCCTAATGCTCTAGACAAATGTAAACGTTTTGATGTAGGTGACACAGTCATCTGTAACAAGGACGCTGAGAGCATGAAAGCTTTACAACAAGATCACGGAGGCTGGAATGATGGAATGGCTAAGGTTAGAGAATATTGCTGAGATATATAGTTTAAAATATATAAAAACATATGTATATATATAAATATATAAATATAAATATAATATATATATATATATATATATATATATATATATATATATATATATATATATTTATATTTATATATATATATATATATATATATATATATATATATATATATATATATATATATATATATATATATATATATATATACATATGTCTCTTCTACCTGCGAAGACTGTACAAGGACAGGCTAAAAAAAACCATTCAAATTCCCAGAGGTGACGCCCTGGACAGACGGACAGACGGACGGACGGATGGATGTACGGACGGAGGAACGGATGGACAGATAGGATAGACAGATAGGATAGACAGATAGGATAGACTGATAGGATAGACAGATAGAATTGACAGATAGGATAGACAGATAGGATAGACAGATAGCCAGATAGACAGATAGACAGATAGACAGATAGACAGATAGACAGATAGACAGATAGACAGATAGACAGATAGACAGATAGACAGATAGACAGATAGACAGATAGACAGATAGACAGATAGACAGATAGACAGATAGACAGATAGACAGATAGACAGATAGACAGATAGACAGATAGATAGATAGACAGATCGACAGATAGACTGATAGAGAGATAGACAGATAGACTGATAGAGAGATAGACATATATATATACATGAAGTAATATGTGTGTGTTTGTGTGTTTTGTCTTTTATGAATTACTTCACGTAGCATCACATCGCCATGGAACTTTGGAAAGCTGTTGCAAATACTTCTGGGGAGGATCCTGTGAAAAAGTAAATTTCAAATCCCAGAGATGATGCCCCGGCAGTGCGCGATTCGATTATTCTCTATATACTGTAGTAAAAAAAGTCGATTTCGGTATGACATCGTTTCGTGCGATCGCCATGAAACTTTGGTGAGTTAATAAGATTACTCCCGAGAAGATTTTTCGAAAAAGAAAATTATAATTTTTAATGGGCGGCACCAAGGAGGGTGCGATTTCATCAATACACGGTTTGGCTCCCAGAGCTCTAGATCTTAGTTGATAAACTATCTTTCTCCTCGTCTTACATACGACACACATATAACGAGACACACATAGCAGGATACATACAAGTTGCATAACTAGACACACATAAAAATACACATATATCATAACTAGACATACATAAATAAACCGGGAGTAATCTCCACTAAACTTTCTCGAATATTCATATATAAAACAACAGGGGATGGGAACTCGGGCTATAGACACGATTTTTAATCCATTTTAAATACTTAAAGTTTTAAAAATAGAATAAAATCTCGTAGACAAAAGAATTGCACACCAAGTGAACACCATATACACCAATATTATTAGTACTTTAAAAATTTACATTAGTTTTTTGAGAAATGTGAAGTAGCGTAAATTACTACTTCCGGTCAACGAAAATTACTCAAAATTTAACAGAAGGTAGAGAATTAGATCTTTTACTCACATGTGAAACTTCATTTGTCTATCTGAAATAGTACTCAAGTTATAGGCTTTTGAAAAATTCAAAGTAGAAAAAGTACCACTTCCGGTTATCGGAAATCGCTCAAAAGTTGATACGGATCTACGATTTTGATAAAATACTTATATATGAAATTTCATCAACCTAGCTGTAACGGTACTCAAGTTATCGTGTTTACACACGGACAGACAGACAGACAGACAGACACACAGACATACGGACAGAATTGCAAAGCCCAGTTTTTCAGACTGGATTACGCATAAAACCTCTTAATTTTGATAAATCTGGATTGATAATTTTTGCCCGATTAAAATAAGTCCTCTATACTTCGGATGTGATGAAGGACTGATGTGTAATACGGTGAAAATTGTTAAAATTTCAAGTGATTTTTGTGCACGATTACAATACTTTCTCTATACTTCGTATATACGAGAAAGTAAAAAAAGTATCAGGTGACTCATGGTGGCTGGAGTGTGGAGGTGGAGAAGGTATTATGTTAATCTATTTGTATGTATCTTTCTTTGTTTGGTTAATTTGACTAATTAAAATCTATCTTGTTTGTAAATTTTATTACTCTGTTTGTGGTGTGGTTATATTAATCGAAGCGTTCTAATCGAGGCACAGGTAAAATAAGGTATCCTCTTATTTGAGACACACTGTTGGAAATTAAACAATACAGTGTGCATTTCTTAATCGTGCATGTTGGGCCCGCCTCTTAATTTGGACCGATGGTCCATGCTCGGATGCGACCCGATAAAGCGTAGTAGTCAGAAGTCATCTGAACATCGTCTATTGCAGTACATAAAAAAAAAAGGGAACGGTGTGTGACGTAGACGAAAACGAAAACGCAGTAGTCGTCTATGAAGACAGGGAGAAAAGGACGTTTAATCCCCTGGCTCTAGTGAAAGTAAGTTTTAATTTCTGTTCTTTTTTTATAATGGCAACTGATTTACACATTAGAGTAAAGTCAAATAAAAATTATTCTTTTTATTTTACAAAAAGAAAACTTTAACATTCATAGTTTTTATAATTTTAAAAATGACTTTTAAAAAAAAAATTGAACCATTATTTTATGTTTATTTGATAAACTATCTTTTTCTTCGACTTACATACGACACACATATAACGAGACACACGTAACAGGATACATAGAACTCACATAACTAGACGCACATAAATATACACATAACGTAATTCGACACATATAAAAAGACACATAACGAGATACTTAACGAGACACTCAAACTTGACTAATGAGACACACATAACGAGACACACATAACTAGACACTCAAAAAGACATATACAAAAAGACTTTTTATGGTATGTACTCAATGTTTCTTCTAGACTTTTTTCTCCGGGGGGGGGGGGGTAGGGACGCTTGAAATTTGTGGGTGCCGGCGGACTAAATTTTCCGGGGAGGTAGGGGGCGGACACTCTTAAAAGTATATATTTTCAATATAAATTCAATTTCATCCGGGGGAGGGCAGTAGACTTTCTTCGGAGGGACTCCACCCCCTCCCTTTCGGAGATGTCTGGAAGAAACTCTGTATGTATTCCTCCGTCGCTAAAGAGGAAATAGTCTATCCGATGCCCATACACACCTCAATCCTTTACAAGAAACCACTAACCTAATGTCCATAAACATGTACAAAATACTCCATTATATTTCTTATCAAAGTTGTTATTGTTATTTCTGATCAGTTGGAGAACAAGCTGGCAGATATGATGAAAGATGACATTGTCAAACAAGTGCTTGACCTTAACATCCCGGAGAATTTGGTCAAGAAAACTTTAGAGAAAAGACTAGCAGAGACTGGCGAGCAGTTTGAAAGCGTTGAATCTTTGACACAGGCTGTACTTCAGGATAATTGTAGCAGTGACAGTCCTTCTGCAATACAGGTGGAGAGACAGCCGTGTACGATCTGCATGGACAGTGAGGCTGTCATCACGTTCGTGCCGTGTGGTCACCTGACCTGCTGTGGCACGTGCGCTGCTGTCATTGACAACTGTCCCATCTGTCGCAGTCCCATCGAGAGGCGAATCAGAACTTTCGTCGCGTAGATGCAGCTACCTGCAAACAATAAAAGTCCATACCATATGTAATACAATTTAGAACTTTCATTTGTTATACAAACCAAATACAACACAATAGAGCATTTCTTATTCATTTTTATTTTTAAAAAGTGTAAGATATATATTACAAGTTCAGATTTTACTTTTTGACTTAAATAAACCACATTACAATTATTTGTGCTTTAAAATAACATGCAGCATACATTTAAACCATTGTTTACTCAATAGTTTAGTACCATTTAGAAGATAGCACGTTTACATAGTATTATTTTTTGTTATTTATCTCCATGTAACTCAACATAATAACCTACCTTAGACTGTTATTTTATAAAATGTATCATTAGAAAAGTTTATATATTTTTAATCAGCTGTGACACTCTATTACTTACATCCGATGACACAACTTTTACATGTATCAGACATGACGCAGCCATGTAAGCCTCCTAATTTTCTCATTTTAATATTCATCTACTTTTTCCTAAGATAATGTATTATCTTTTGTGTCTAATAATTAACCAATCAACAACAAAAATTAAATCGTTTAATTTAAACAAGCGAAATAAATATCGTGTGTCGGCTTGTAACGTAACTGAAGTAACAGGCACTTGAGTTACAATTTCTGAGGTTTTAACTAAAGACACAAGCAACACAATTTTAGGTACTTTCCTTCGTAAAAAATATTATGCTATCCATTAGAAACTTTATTACACCACACTTTATTTCATCATTGCACGCACTAAACCTGTTGTATCAAATTGACTACAAACGTATCGCAACAAATTTTGATAGCACCGGGTTACACCATTTAGGGGGTGACACCAAAGCAAAAAATAGCAAAATATATAGAGAAAGATTTGAGGTGGTGGGGGTGCAAATCGAAAGTTTAAGGGGGGGGTGCAAATGAAAAGTTTAAGGGGGGGGGGGTGCAAATCGAAAATTTTAAAGTTTGTCCCCGGGAAGGGTCGCTACGCCTCTGGGGGTGACACCATTAAGTTAAGTGCCGCACCGGGTAACACCCGACCTCGCTACGCCACTGCCCATACGCCAATTACAAACATGACTATTGTTGATATATGTATATAAATTGTTACAACCGGCTTTCTAAGTATATTTGGCTCCTTAGGGCCAGGTGTAACAATAAAAAAAAATCCACAAAGTGAATCTGTAACATTGAAGTATAATTTACCCTAACTTCAAGAAAAACATTGACGCGAAGAAAAACACTGATGATTAGGTACACTGTGTTGACGCTACACTACGTTCGTTCATACATCCCTTAGTTCACACACTTGTTTTAACGCTAGCACACCATTTTCAAGGGGAGGCCACTCTCTCACACTCTCTCTCCGTGCCTGCACATTTTAGTTTTAGACATCTACGTCCAATCTCCCTCCCCCTTTTTGTTTAGAGTCATACACCCTACAAATATAAACACCGTCACTGCAAGGATACGAATCTCTGCCTCCCCAAAACCAACTCGGCGTGTTAGGCACCGTGCCTACCGAGTCCTCTCGCCCCTCTCTTATCCCGAACACAAGTCACACATTTTAAAATCATAAACATTTGAACACCAATAACACGCTTCACTGCCCTGGTGGCCTCATCGAAAAATCTACAACCGAATACAAAATTGTGTTACCCCCAGAACAACAATGGTCTTCCATCAAATCCAGTAGTTAAGCAAAGATAATCACTTATATATTTTCTATTCTACTCTTGAAAGACACTATGAGAAAAACAACTATCACTGAGGTATCGCAACATCAATCTTTGTGTCACATTTGAGTTGGCATTGTTAAACTTTGTGTTTGTACATATTTAAACAATGTTGATATAATTATTTTAAACTGAAAATAAAAGTGTTAAAATAAGACTGACAAATAAATCAATCTACATTGATAAGTTTTAATATATAAAGATATTACACGGTAATATTAGACTAGCCATACAATTAGCAGCATTTGCTGTTGCAAGTAAAAAATATGTCAATAATTAGTGTTGCTAAAATACTAAAATCAAATTTTAATACTACGTTAGATATATCGTATGTTTTAAAGTTTTTCCTGCACGTGAACGCCATCTGCCCAATGGATGGCTAGGTCTAAAGAGGATTATTTTCTTCATAAGAAATAATTGAATTGTTTCTGATCATTTGTGACACATGTCCCATTGACTCCGATTTCAGCCTGCATTTCTTTCTGGATTTGCTTCCATAACATTTGTCCAACCAAGAACAAACTACAATGCAGTAGTTGTTTGATTTTGCAGCAGTTTTCTTTCCGAGATGTGTTGATGTCCCCAGATATCGAGACTCAACTTTCAAGAGGTTCGAACTCGGGACTTTTTAAAAAAAATACAGTGTTATAAAACCTTGTACGGGATCAAGCAACTATCCTGATCAACTGTGCAGGAGAGGATGAACACAAGCGCAAATAAAACTGGCAGTGTTTCTTCCAGACTTTTTTCTCCGGGGGGCACTTGAAATTTTCGGGGGGGGGGGGGGCGGTAGACTTTCTTTGGGGGGGCGGGGGCGGACACTGTTAAGAGTATATATTTTCTATATAAATTATATAAATTTCATTTCGTACGTACGGGGGGGGGGGCGGTAGAATTTTTTCGGGGGGGGGGGGGGGAAATGCCTGGAAGAAGCTCTGAAGACAGGTACCTAGTACTAGCAGGTGCTCCTTGTAGTAACTGCCACTAATTGACGCTTTGCTGCACCTGAGGTCTACAGCACCTGACCGCCCCACTCTGTAGGAGAATGTTGACGTCGAGGGCCACTTGACTGTTACACTGCTGAGGAAAGACTCCTCCCCAATTGCTGATTTTTACCACGACCCCCTCCGTCCCAGCACCCCCTGCAAATCACCGGTATACACCTATTTATAAAACATTAGGTAATAAAAATGATAGCTGCTGTGTGGCTTATCCTGAAACTTTTAACATCAATGCAGTTTTGGTTTAACAAATTAAAAGCCATTAGAAGTACACGTGACGTTTTTTTTAATTTTCTTAAATCTCGTGACGTGCTTTGGTTTATGTAAATACTACATTTTTTGTTATGTGTTTGTAATTATCCATGTTATAGGCAAACTGTTTTAATGTACTTAGCAAAGCATTCTGGCGCATGAACCTAATCCGGTCCGACGCTCGGAAAGCAGAGCAAGTCAAAATGTATGCCACGATAAAGGGAAAAAACTGTTAAATTATTGGACGATTTTCTATATTTCTTTTAGATGGGAAAAATAATTAACCATAATCATTATATTCGAGCAATCGCGTCGATTTAAGACTCATCAACTAGATAGACTAGACTATTTACCTATAACATACTTCATCTTAATCCGACATTAATTATCCTGATAGACTCTTGATCAATACGTTCACGGAGTTTTAATGCTACGTTTTTATTTCATCCTACTCCTATTTGAGAACTACTTATTTAAGTTTTATATAATATTTTCAAAACACAAGCATCAAATTTTACAATCATGTAATTTTCAAACACGTGCGTCATACAACGCCCCCACTCACCGTCCTGATCGCTCCACCTCCAGTCACAACCTCGACACACACTCGCCCCCACGAATATCCCCATGGCCCTTTTTTTTTCCTTGATGTCACTTCGTTTTCCCACGTCCACGCTGATGATTAAAGTACAAACAACAAATTTTATTATAATAATACTAGGTCGTACACGTACACGTACACGTACACGAACACGTACACGTACACGTACACGTACACGTACACGTACACGTACACGTACACGTACACGAACACGTACACGTACACGTACACGTACACGTACACGTACACGTACACGTACACGTACACGTACACGTACACGTACACGTACACGTACACGTACACGTACACGTACACGTACACGTACACGTACACGTACACGTACACGTACACGTACACGTACACGTACACGTACACGTACACGTACACGTACACGTACACGTACACGTACACGTACACGTACACGTACACGTCTATGCAAAGCCTGTGACCATGTCTTTACCTATTTTCTGCTCCTGTGCAAAATTCTGTGCCTATGGCTGTGCATATGTTTATGTTTATGTCTGTGGCTGTGATTGTAGCTAAAGTAGTAAAGTTCCCTTTCAAACCTGACGGTCTATAGGGCAAATGAAGTAGAATTCACTTGTTTCTGTGACCTCGGCATATGAAGAGATAGTGTGGTCAGCACTATGCCCAGCCGCCTTTACTTTCCCTAACGTGAGTTAGGTACCCATCAGAGTTGGGTTGACTCAGGGACGGTCTACTGACTTGAATCTGGATTAGCAGTCCAGCTCTCTACCGCTAGACCACTCCGTTCCTTGATTGTAGCTATGGCTGCTGTGAATGCTGCGGCTATGTTTCTAGCTAAATCTGCAGCTGTGTCTTAAGGCTATTTCCAAAGCTGTTGCCATTTCAATAGCTGTGACATTATTTAGTTCTATGACTGAAGCTGTGTTGTACGTAAAATACAACACTCACCCATCAGAACGCGGGCTGTAGAACCTTTGATAAGTGTGAGTAACGTCGTGTTTGTCCGTCATGTAACATTGGGTGCAGAGGTCAAAGTTGATGCAGTCGTTACATTTCCAGCGTAGACCAACGATGACCTCGGTCTGGCACACGTCACAGTTGATGCCACGGTGTCTGACTCCTGGAACAAAAAGGTTGGGGTGGTGTTTTTTTTTTTTTGGGGGGGGGGGGGAATTGGTGTAGTCTATACACACATGAAGATGGTGCCGAGGGCGGGGTCTGACTGTAGTAACCATGTGTGTAGAGTGGTGCTGGACGTTTCAGAAACTGTGACGACACAGTTTTACATTTTAAAAAGTCACGCAGATACCGAATAATCAAAATGTACTTTTTAAATTAATCATTATTTTATACCCAATGTTGTAAATAATTTAGAAAGAAATCGCGATTTAAAAAGAATTGCTATTTTTATGGGGTGATACGCCGAGGTTTAGAGTGATTTTAGGGATGGGTGGTGGTCAGTGGCGTAGCACCCGGTGCGGCACCCCCAGAGGCGTAGCGACCCTTCCCGGGGACGAACTTTCGATTTTCCATTTGCACCCCCACCCTTCAAACTTTTGATTTGCACACCCCCCCCCCCCCTCAAACTTTCGATTTGCACCTCTTAAAAGACTATTTAACACTCGAATTAATCACTTAATTAAGTGGAATTATCATTTTTCTCTATATATTTTGCTATTTTTTTGTCTTGGTGTCACCCCCCTAAATGGTGTCACCCGGTACGGTCCGCACCCCCCGCCCCCCCCCCCCCCCCCGTCGCTACGCCCCTGGTGGTGGTGAAGATTGAGCAGGGGAGGTAAAATAAAAACGGTTAATAGTTTGTAAAGGAATTATATGTTACAGTTTTCAAATTATTTGCCTCATTACATAAGGCAATTAAACAGGATGGAACAGTTTTTTTTTATGCATGAAAATCAGGTTATACCAATATCTTTTTTCAGTACCATATCGCTTAAGTCATCACATGTTATCAGATATATGTTATCCAGGCCTACGTACCAGGAAGTGAAACAGAGCGTTAGAGATACCTTCGTATAGGGCTGGTTAGTAGGTCAATAAACAGTTCTATGGCTCATGCAGATTTTATTGAGCCGTAGAACTGGTTGGTGACCTACTTACCAGCCCTATAGGTAAAAAACAGAGATTTGTTTGGACATTTTTTTTTAACGGTCCCTTTAGAAATGGTACTAAAAATATAGAAATCTGTCTTTGAGCATTGCAGTAGGCAGTTTATATTTATTGTACATTGACGGTAAAAACGAATGGGTTTGATCCCCTCATCACACTATAGATGAATCATATGCGTAGCGAGGGGGGGGGGGGTGCGGACCGCACCGGGTGACACCAGTTAGGGGGGGGGGGTGACACCAAGGCAAAATACAGCAAAATATATAGAGAAAAATGATAATTCCACTTAATTAAGTCATTAATTCGAGTGTTAAATAGTCTTTTAAGAGGTGCAAATCAAAAGTTTGAGGGGGGGGGGGGGGTGCTAATCGGAAGTTTTAGGGGTGGGGGTGCAAATCGAAAATTGAAAGTTTGTCCCCAGGAAGGGTCGCAACGCCTCGGGGGGGGGGGGGGGGGGGTTGACACCATTAAGTGCCGCACCGGGTGACACCCGACCTTGCTACGCCACTGAGATGAAGTAATATTGTAATAGTTCTAATTAAAACAATGTGCTGAATTCCCAATATACACATTTAAAATATATTTTAGGTATTTATTCTCTCATCAAGAAACATTAACACTAATTAACGATTAATTATTCAATTTAAATATTGAAATAAGAATAAACTAATCCCTTTATTCATAAATTGTCATTTCTTTTGCAGTGCAAAACTGTTCAAAATTTAATTTAATTTTAAATCAATATTTACTCTGCACTTCGTACAATACAAAACTCGTTATTAAAAATTGCAACAGCATTTGATAAAATGTCATTAATTTTTGAAATAGCTGAAGTTGACCAAGATTTAAAACCGATTTTAAAGAATACATTATCCTAAACTATAATGAAATATATTTACAATACAAAAGTGACTTTAAACAGTTCGTATTGAATAGTTTAAATATTGTAAATTTAGTTAGTATTTAATGTTAAAAATTAAGTACTATTTTGAATTTTTTAAAAGTCTATATTACTTTAAATTACACTTTTTTATTTTTTAGAATTCTGTACTACATGGAATTAAACTCACCACACTGCGAGTTGTCGTACACCAGCAGATCAAAGGCGCTCTCGTGTCCCACTCTGTAGGTCTTCTTGGTTCCAGAGTCCCACAGCACATCCACACACCCAGCAGACGAGGCTCCGTCCACCTTGACCACAGTCCCAACATGACCCTCACCGCCATCTTGGTCCCCATAATTCCAGTCCGGTCCACGGACGACACGTAGACCAACCTCCATTAGATTTTTTCGGATAGGACAATTGCGAAAATCAAAGAGTAATAACTTCTGCAAGGGATACTTAATGTACTTGATTGCTTCCTTGCAAACAAAATGCCTGAACAATTAGAGCTGCCTCACTTTATCATGTTCTAAACATAGCAGATCATCCTTATTTTTAAATCATTATCTACCAGATTATAATATCAATAGTGCAGTTCGTTAATAGTCGATCAATTATATTAATTGATGTATCATCTTGTGTTATCCGATACCTTATAAATGCTGATGTCATTCTTGTCAACTGTCACTTGTGACAGTAGAATCACAAAGCGGGGGGTGGGGAGGATGCGTCTGCATCGGGGGGCACTAGTTAGGAAGTTACTTGAAAACAAAAGATACTGATTGAAATGCTGTATTCAATTTAATATTTAACTAATAGAGGTGTATACAGAATAACTTCCCTTGCCGGTTTGTATTGCATTAAAAAAATGTTATCACTTAGTTTTTTTCCTACGTTTTCTTTAACTTGCTTTCGCGTCTGTTTGTTTTTTTGTTTGTTTTTTTGTTTGTTTGTTTGGTTCTCCATTCAAATCTTGCGATCGAAATTTCGGGCACTTCCCAGTTAGCTAGCGCGCTGAAATTTTCAGGGAAGCTTTGTTTCCGATGACAATAGAATATTCAATTGTTATTATTACTAAATTGATCCATGAAAACAGTTTATTGATAATAACAGAGCGCTATATATGAACATAAAAAACGTGGGGAAAAAGGGACATAACCCAGTAATTGTAATTTGATGAAAACAAGGTTCGGTACTCTCCCTCTTTTGGCTTACTGAGTAGTGGTCACGCGGTGTTTGTGTACAAACAACCGGAACAACTGGTGGCCAGTATGGGGGAGACGATATGGTCGAGTGGTTGGTCGAGTCGATTGCTAACCCACTCGACTCGGTTTCAAGGCACGTGTTTTTTACGAGTTGTCTTCGTTTACCCAAAAAAAAAGTGAATGCGAAAAGATAAAATCGATAGCAAGATTTTAATGCAAACAAACAGACAAAGACTAAAAAGTAGAAAATAATTATCATTAAAAAAGTTTTTAAAAATCCACGTTTTCTGATTGAACTAAAAAGTAATCGCTTGCATTATTGTGATGTATAGCATTTATTTTCTACTTTTTAGTTCAATCAGAAAACGTGTTTTTTTTTTAACTTTTTTAATGATAATTATTGTACAAGTTTAAGTATCCTCATTTGCATGTCTCAGTTCAAGTCTTTTTAATATTCCATAGAAACAAAGCTTCTAAATATAATGTTGTAAATCGGAATAAGCAATAGGGGTCGGCGTGGTCGTGTCGGTAAAGCTCATGGTTGCTAAACTGAAAAGTCTCGAGTTTGAATCCTCGGGCAGATGAGACTCGTTAGCTGGGGACAGCCACTCTTCTAGGAGAGACAACTCCAAAATTAAACAACTGCTGCCTTGTAGTTTGTTCTTGGTTGGACAAAGGCTATGGAAATCCAAAAAGAAAAGCAGGCTGAAATCGGAGTCAATGGCCTCAATGGCGCATAACCAATTGACACGTAACCCTTAATTGTGTTGGAGGCGTGGTCGAGTCGGCAAAAAGCTCATGGTTGATAAATTCGAACAAAGTCTCGAGTTCAGACCACCACTGGCAGATAAATCTCGATCCCCTTCAACACTAATAATTAAGAACGAAGAAGAAGAAGGAATAAGCAATTACATTTTTAATAATAAATAAACCGTGAGTGATCTCCCCTAAACTTTCTTGAATATTCTAATATGAAATTTCTATTAAAAAAAACGCATGTGAATGTATAAAATACTAATAATATCCCGCACTATTATGCACATTTTATTTGGCGTTCACTTGGTGTGCAATTCTTTTTCCACAAGATTTTATTCTATTTTTAAAAGTTTAAGTATTTAAAATGGATTTAAAATATTGTCTATGTCCCGAGTTGCCATCCCCTGTTGTTTCATGTAAGAATATTCGAGAAAGTTTAGGGGAGATCACTCCCGGTTTATTTATTTTTTTTCACGATTACAATATTTTCTCTATACTTCGTATTTACGAGAAAGTAAAAACGTGTGTAGTTCATAATTTATCAGCAACAGCAGCGTGGCAAAACAATGGGGTTTTATCTAATTTACTTAAAAAAAAATATTTTAATTATTTTTTCTAAAAGAGAAATAACTTCTTAAAATCTGTTCAGAAAATTGTACCACACCATAACCTCCCTTCCCTTTGATGAAACCAGCAAAGTTACATTTCTGTTTAAAAACGTATACCATGACACACAATAATACTTTCTTATAAATAGCAGTACATCGTAATCTATGTTTGCATATACATTTAAAGTTAATATGTAGGTGTATTGACAGCTGTATTTTTATATGGAAAATATGTTAATCAGTGAGGGAATTCTTTATTGTCAAAGTATGTCTGTATGTAAATAATATGACATATGGTAACACATTTTGGCTTGTTGCTTATTAACATATTTGGATGTTAGGCATTGTTGCTGTAAACATGTGATTTGTGTGAGGATTTGTTGCTGTAAACATGTAATTTGTGTGAGGATTTGTTGCTGTAAACATGTAATTTGTGTGAGGATTTGTTACTGTAAACATGTGATTTGTGTGAGGATTTGTTACTGTAAACATGTGATTTGTGTGAGGATTTGTTGCTGTAAACATGTGATTTGTGTGAGGATTTGTTACTGTAAACATGTAATTTGTGTGAGGATTTGTTGCTGTAAACATGTGATTTGTGTGAGGATTTGTTACTGTAAACATGTGATTTGTGTGAGGATTTGTTGCTGTAAACATGTAATTTGTGTGAGGATTTGTTGCTGTAAACATGTGATTTGTGTGAGGATTTGTTACTGTAAACATGTGATTTGTGTGAGGATTTGTTGCTGTAAACATGTAATTTGTGTGAGGATTTGTTGCTGTAAACATGTGATTTGTGTGAGGATTTGTTACTGTAAACATGTGATTTGTGTGAGGATTTGTTACTGTAAACATGTAATTTGTGTGAGGATTTGTTACTGTAAACATGTGATTTGTGTGAGGATTTGTTGCTGTAAACATGTGATTTGTGTGAGGATTTGTTGCTGTAAACATGTGATTTGTGTGAGGATTTGTTAATTCAAACAAAAAGTTAGTGTTGGGAATCTTTAGTGCGCACTTTCTTCTACATTGTTGAGAAAACCCCTACTTCCTAAACAAAGTTTTAAAAACATACTGTATAAAGTGGTCTCCACTCTGACAACAGAAATAATTTAAATTGTTGTCAGGTTTTTTTTTATTAACAAACTGAAAAAAATAAGACAAAAACTGCAATGGCCGTGTCGTAATCAAATCGATAGATGTTTGTATTTTTGCCTACCAGAGATCCGCAAAGTTAAAAACGTTGACATTTTTTTTCTAATTTCTTAAATAAATTGACTAACAATTAGATCTAGTAGTACTCATACCTACGCTCATTGAGTAATGAAGACCACAAATGTCTTTTATGTAAAATAGAAATGTTATAAGATATGAGGGGTAGTGACTTTAGGTATTTTCTTTATATACCGTTTTATGTGTCCAGTGCGTGCCTGCCTATTCTGCCTGTTCTGTCTATGTCTGTCTTTATGTAGGCCTACTATATGAAGAAATGTAAATTTTTTTCATATTTTATTCCACGAAATTGTAAACGTATTTCGCATATGCATGTGTTATTTTTTTTTAAACGGTTGATTCTCCAAAACCTATCCCCGAACAATACATTTGAAAACAATTTATATATGTCGTATTCAATTCCAAATATGGCACTGACATACAATTGCTGTTGACTGGGCCTTTGTAAAGCTTATTTCAATGTTGTTAGCTGATAGCAGGATTTATATGCGTGACTTGTCACGTTCGCACTACCACAAAAGGCTGCATATTTCTGATGTCAAGGCAGCATGACATACCAATATAGACATTAGGTTAAACACGAGAATCTTTGGTAGATCTGAATCGTGGCTTAGTAAAATACAGAACCTATTTATAATTAATTGTAACCCTAACAAAATATACACATCTTTGATTAATGGTTATGATATACGTATATAATTTGTATTGTTTATGATATTTGTAATATAACTTCTATAAGCGGGACGTTGTGGTCAGAGCGTTTGGCCGCTTGCCCGAAGGTCTTGAGTTCGCATCTCGGTTGGCATGATTAACGTTGGCGAGAGTAAAGGCGACTGGGCATAGTGCTGATTACACTATCTTCAATTGCCGAGGTCAAGAAACATATTAGCTCTGATTCATCTATTAAATGGATCGCTAGGTCTAAAGAGGAACTTAAGTTGTACATTTAATGTGTATAAAGCATGAGGGATGACATATAGACATAGCTCCCTGTATATATATATATATATATATATATATATATATATATATATATATATATATATATATATATATATATATATATATATGTGTATATGTGTGTGTATGTATAAACTAATATAAAACGTCCGTATCATAAAAACCTATACTATAATACTACAACCATTTTAACCGTAGAATATTTTACGTCTAGTGATAACAACAGTCTAGGATATCCCCACAGTACCACACAGTACCACATAGTACCACACAGTACCACAGTACCACACAGTACCACACAGTACCACACAGTACCACATAGTACCATTCAGTACCAGACAGTGCCACAAAGTACCACACAGTACCACACAGTACCACACAGTACCAGACGGTTTCACACAATACCACATAGTACCACACAGTACCACATAGTACCACACAGTACCACATAGTACCACACAGTATCACATAGTACCACACAGTACCACATAGTACCACACAGTACCACACAGTACCACACAGTACCACATAGTACCACACAGTATCACATAGTACCACACAGTACCACATAGTACCACACAGTACCACACAGTACCACACAGTACCACACAGTACCACACAGTACCGCACAGTACCACATAGTACCACACAGTCCCACACAGTACCGCACAGTACCACACAGTACCAGACAGTTTCACACAGTACCACATAGTACCACACAGTACCACATAGTACCACACAGTACCACATAGTACCACACAGTACCACATAGTACCACACAGTACCACATAGTACCACACAGTACCACACAGTACCACACAGTACCACACAGTACCACACAGTACCACACAGTCCCACACAGTACCGCACAGTACCACACAGCACCACACTGTGCCAGACAGTAACAGAAAGTACCACACAGTACCACACAGTACCACACAGCACCACACAGTACCACACAGTAACAGAAAGTATCACACAGTACCACACAGTACCACACAGTACCACACAGTACCGCACAGCACTTAACAGTACCAGACAGTTTCACACAGTACCACATAGTACCACACAGTACCACATAGTACCACACAGTACCACATAGTACCACACAGTACAACACAGTACCACACAGTACCACAACAGTACCACACAGTACCACACAGTACCACACAGTACCACACAGTACCACATAGTACCATTCAGTACCAGACAGTGCCACAAAGTACCACACAGTACCACACAGTACCACACAGTACCAGACGGTTTCACACAGTACCACATAGTACCACACAGTACCACATAGTACCACACAGTACCACACAGTACCACATAGTACCACACAGTACCACATAGTACCACACAGTACCACACAGTACCACACAGTACCACACAGTACCACATAGTACCACACAGTACCAAATAGTACCACACAGTACCACACAGTACCACACAGTACCGCACAGTACCACATAGTACCACACAGTCCCACACAGTACCGCACAGTACCACACAGTACCAGACAGTTTCACACAGTACCACATAGTACCACACAGTACCACATAGTACCACACAGTACCACATAGTACCACACAGTACCACATAGTACCACACAGTACCACATAGTACCACACAGTACCACACAGTACCACACAGTACCACACAGTACCACACAGTACCACACAGTACCACACAGTCCCACACAGTACCGCATAGTACCACACAGCACCACACTGTACCAGACAGTAACAGAAAGTACCACACAGTACCACACAGTACCACACAGTACCACACAGCACCACACAGTACCACACAGTAACAGAAAGTATCACACAGTACCACACAGTACCACACAGTACCACACAGTACCACACAGCACTACACAGTACCAGACAGTTTCACACAGTACCACATAGTACCACACAGTACCACATAGTACCACACAGTACCACATAGTACCACACAGTACAACACAGTACCACACAGTACCACACAGTACCACACAGTACCACACAGTACCACACAGTACCACACAGTACCACACAGTACCACACAGTACCACACAGTACCACACAGTACCACACAGTACCACACAGCATCACACAGTACCAGACAGTTTCACACAGTACCACATAGTACCACACAGTACCATAAAGTACCACACAGTACCACACAGTACCACACAGTACCACACAGTACTACACAGTACCACACAGTACCACACAGCACCACACAGTACCAGACAGTAACATAAAGTATCATACAGTACCACACAGTACCACACAGTACCACACAGCACTACACAGTACCAGACAGTTTCACACAGTACCACACACTACACAGTACCAGACCGTACCACACAGTACCACACAGTACCATACAGTACCACACAATACCACACAGTACCACACAGTACCACACAGTACCACACAGTTTGACAAAGTATGCCGACGCCCCTGCATTAGTTTATGTCTTCTGCTTCTGCAATTTGTTTTTATTACCCTCGCAAGTTAAACTGCTTCCTGATAGGATAATATGTTCTATGGTGAAAATTTTTTTTAGAAACTACATGTAATAAATTTTCTGTGCCTACTAGGTTAAGTCTCCATAAATGTATAGAGGTTCTAACTTAGAAACGCTTGAAACAGTTGACTACATGTTAAAAAAGAAATCCTCAGTGCGATCAATTGCATTGTCTCCAAAAGTAATTTTCCCAGCGACGTTTCTCTCAAGTTTGTAAGCGTCAGCGAGGTTTGCTAAATAAGCTCTGAAATCGCCTAGTCAATTAAAATCTAAATTACAAAGTGTTATTCTAAATTACATAACCAAAACATAAACCTAGTGCTAGCACCGTTACTGAATTAGTAAACAGCCATACATATTTTATAAATCTGTACTCTTTTTCAACCCATTTGTAAAGGAACAACTATATTTTAATTAAAGCAATGAAATATTTGAAATTTAGAATAAAAACCATCACAATATTTTACGTTGTAAAATGTAAACAACAATAAATGGCTAACTTTAATCAAAATAAAGTATAATTTTAGAGACAATTGCAATTTAATTAAATATGAGAAACAAATAGTTTACAGAAAAGGTGATCTATAAGTTTTACAAAAGTATGCTTTCTAATCTGGCGGTCCCTTGAACAGGTAAAGTAGAGTTCAACTGTTTCTGTGACACCTGCATATGAAGAAATATGGTGGTGGGCATAATGCTAAGCGCCTTTACATTTCCTGCAGCCAGGCGCAATTCAAGTACGTGTAAAATTTATTTAAAATTTATTTAACACAACAATCAAGTTCATTTTTTTAAATAGTTGGTCACAGGCTTATCATCATCTAAGGCTCATCTGTTACCAAACACTATTTGATTATTTGTGTCTATGTGAAAGCATCTACTCTGTCTTCTCTCTCTCTCATCTTGATAAAATAACTACTTTTTAAAACATACACAATTATCATTTTCTGTTAGTTTTATTAATATTAATGCATGTATTCCAGGTGTATTTGGGACCACTGCCAAATGACACAATGACACGGAAGAATCCAAATTTAAAGCGTGTTTTTAAAGTAGAGGACAATAAATAAAATACTAGCTTGGCAGTTGTACAAGGAAGTTCATCTTAGTCAGAAGGGTTTTGCGGTAAGATATTCAATACATTCGAATTTAGTGTATATATATATATATATATATATATATATATATATATATATATATATATATATATATATATATATATATATAAACTTATAGATAACATTAATAAGAAATTTACACGAAATATAGGCGGTATATTGAGATTTACTTTAAACTTATATGAATACATTTTGTTTAGGTATGGAGGTTGGTCTACGGGTTGTCCGTGGACCCGACTGGAAATATGGCGAGCAAGATGGCGGAGAGGGTCATGTCGGCACTGTG
Organism: Physella acuta; assembly: GCF_028476545.2. Taxonomy (NCBI): domain Eukaryota; kingdom Metazoa; phylum Mollusca; class Gastropoda; family Physidae; genus Physella; species Physella acuta. The sequence goes on from NW_026731694.1 coordinate 26,726, forward strand.
GTCGAGTTGGGAGAAGACTCGACCTCTGTCCCAGACGACTGTGTGGTCGTGTTGTGGGACTCGGGGATCAGGAAAACCTACAGGGCGGGGCATGAGGGGGGCTTTGATCTGCTGGTCCTAGACAACGGCCCTTGCGGTGAGGTCATATATATATATATATATATATATATATATATATATATATATATATATATATATATATATATATATAAATATATATATATATATATGTGTGTGTGTGTGTGTATTTTAAATTTAAATAGAAAGACACACGTTTACTATGATAATATCAGATTTAATTGCAATTCAGGTGTTTTGGTGCAGGGTAACATGTCACGTAGCATGACTAATTGGACGCAGTGGCGTAGCGGAGTCGGGTGTCACACGGTGCGGCACTTAATGGTGTCACCCCCCTCCCCCCCCAGAGGCGTAGCGACACTTACCGGGGACAAACTTTTTGATTTGCACCCCCCCCCCCCTCAAACTTTCGATTTGCACCCCCCCCCCCTCAAGTTTTTCTCTATATATTTTACTATTTTGTGCCTTGGTGTCACCCCCCTAAATGGTGTCACTCGGTGCGGTCCGCACCCTCCGCCCCCCCCCCCCCCTCGCTACGCCCAGGATTGGACGTATTTCATATATATATATATATATATATATATATATATATATATATATATATATATATATATATATATATATATATATATATATATATAAATATAAATATATATATATATATATGTGTGTGTGTGTGTGTGTGTATTTTAAATTTAAATAGAAAGACACACGTTTACTATGATAATATCAGATTTAATTGCAATTCAGACAGGTATGCATACATCCATTATTTGTTTACATAATCCACCTTTTTATGCAACAAACGATTGCAAAAGCATATGCTTTAGTATAACATTCTAAAATTAAACATCGCAACAAAACACTATGGGGGAAATGACTTAGTTTTTATAAAGAAACGTTAGCAGCATCCTAAGAAAAGATAACATTATTGGAAAAGAAACAAAGAGTATATGATATCATAATCAAACATTACACCCAAACATGGTTTCACCACTTCAGGTGTTTTGGTGCAGGGTAACATGTCACGTAGCATGACTAATTGGACGCAGTGGCGTAGCGGAGTCGGGTGTCACACGGTGCGGCACTTAATGGTGTCACCCCCCTCCCCCCCAGAGGCGTAGCGACACTTACCGGGGACAAACTTTTTGATTTGCAACACCCCCCTCAAACTTTCGATTTGCACCCCCCCCCCTCAAACTTTCGATTTGCACCCCCCCCTCAAGTTTTTCTCTATATATTTTACTATTTTGTGCCTTGGTGTCACCCCCCTAAATGGTGTCACTCGGTGCGGTCCGCACCCTCCGCCCACCCACCCCCCTCGCTACGCCCAGGATTGGACGTATTTCATGCACCAAGTGCTAAACCTCATAGGGTAACAAAACTACATTTTGTCGTTACGACGAAAAAGACATTAGAATGCTCTTATTGAACTGTCCAATTCACAATTACACAAGAACTGTAATAAAATATGTGGATTAAATGGTCTGATGAATTAATAAAAAGGTTATTTTTAGTTACGGCCGAATATGCATTAAGAAGAAGGCGTGGTTGTTGCAGAAGGTTTGCAATTTTTGGTTTCATAAGTAAATTATAAGTATCAAATATTGGATACATAGGACACAGTGAAGAAAATACTATCATTACTCAAGTAAAAAGCCCATAACAGCGAAAGCATAATTACTTTCACTGAATGTGTGCTCAAGTTTTTAAAGTATTTTCTGTTTTTAAGGCTTTTATGTTCTCGAATAAATTATTTACTAATTTTATTTTAAGTGTTCAGTCTAGCTAATTGGTGGAAAATACATATTTTTACTTTTATTATTATTTTTTTTTTACATTTTATTTTTTTTAAAGTATGAATAGTTGAATGTGAGTAGTTTAAATAAACGGTTAATTTATAAAAGATTAGGCGAAACGATGTACCACGTGATATATGTTTATTGGTATTAAATCATGCATGTCTCACTTCTCAGGCACGAAACATCCGGGCATCAACTGTGACGGCTGCAAGGTCGAGGTCATCTCGGGGATACGCTGGAAGTGCAGTGACTGCATCAACTTTGACTTCTGCACTAAGTGTTACATGTCTGACGCGCATGACGTCAGACATTCCTTTTATAGGATATATAGCCCGTCTCATGAGAGGTAAATTGTTATTCAAGTGATCACATTTGTCTAAAGATTTAGTAAACACAGAAATATCAATAAGGGTCGTCCATAAATGACGTTTTACTCGTAGGGGGGTCCGTAATTTTGTGACGGTGTGTGATGAGGGGGAGGGGAGGGTGGGGGGGGGGGGGGGTTCAGATGGTATGTCGTCACTTTTTTGCATTATAAAAAAGCAGTGTTAGAAAACGAGTTTTGGCCGTTATTTCGCTTTTTAGAAAACGGTTTTAATAAATTGTAATAGGAACTGATTAAAATACTACATGTTGACAGAGTTAAGACAAGATTTTTGAAAAATATCGATGTTTTATGAAAAAATCAACAGCAATTTTGAGGGGGGGGGGTTTGTAGACTGAGGTGTGACGTCATTTTAGGGGGGGGGGGTCTGGCTTTTTGTGACCACGTGTGACGGAGGGGAGGGGGGAGGTAAAAATCGTCAAAAAAGCGTGATGTCATTTATGGATGACCCCATACCAACATTATTGTTCTTCTGTTCTCTATTAACACTATTTTTACGGGTCAAATTAGGTATACATTACTAAAACTAATTTATTAGTTAACTAACAAATAATTGGTAGCCTATAATCATTTATACCTTTGAGAACGTTCGAGTTTGCCCCATATAAAACGACCGAGCTCTAGAAAGTGTTTGTTTTTTATGAATGTGAGAAGAAATATTTAAATTCATGTTACCGTTTCTTATAGCTGAAAATAAAACTCATAATTACAAAAATCATGTACGCTTATTTCGTAAAGTGTAAACTAGACGACCCCCAACGGAATACCAATTCTACAAATGTTCAACGTTTCTTAAACTAAAAACCATGCTGATGTGTGTTTATTTTATTTTTTAAATAAAAGTCTAAGATGAATCTATATTCGTTTTCAAAACGTGGTAACATTCCGCTAAGCAGTCTTAGACATTATGATGATATGAATAAAGCCACTTTAAACATCTACGTTATTTTTCGTTTTTTCGCTATCAAACGCTATGCGATATATAGTTCTCCGGCATTTTGTTATGGCCGAAATGTTCCCAACAAGTTGGCAATCGCTCGGCTGTTGGATACTCATGTAGGCCTACTGTTTATCCATCAATTCTATGTAAATGTTATTGTTTATTCAGGCAAGAAGTTGGGCGACGTCGTGACAGCAGTCAGAAGAGAGTGGCCAGGGGTATTTTTACAAATGCCACCGTGTGCAGGGGCTGTGACTGGAAGTGGGGGAATCAGGACGGTAAGGACATGGGGGTAGGGGGGAATCAGGACGGTAAGGACATGGGGGTAGGGGGGGGTGGGGGGAACCAGAATGGTAAGGATATGGGGTGGGGGTGAGGGGACCAGGATAGTAAGGACATGTGGAGGGGGTGTTGGGGGGGGGGGGGAAATCAGGATGGTAAGGAAATGAGGTGGGGTGTGACTTGAGGGGGGGGGGTTTAACTAGGATGGTAAGGACATGGGTAGGGGTGTGACTAGAATTGGGGGAACCAGGATGGTAATGGAAATATAGGCTTATCAAGAGTTTGTATATATATATATACATATATATATATATATATATATATATATATATATATATATATATATATATATATATATATATATATATATATATATATATATATATATATATATATATATATATATATATATATATATATATATATATATATATATACTATCCGCTTATAGATTAATGCGTAGTATGTATATCTATATTTGTAACGTATATTAACCAAATAAATACAATTTCGTAGACCATTCATATTTGTTAGGCAAATACAGAAATACTGTGCATATATTTATATTTAGTACTAATCACACACCACTTCACAGGTGGTGACGGTAGTGAGGGAACTGTGCTAAGCATTGGGGACTGGGAGGGCACCTAACGCAGTCTAGCCAGGGTCAAATGGTCATCTAAGACGACCAGCAACTGCAGGGTCGGCTACAGGGGGTCAGTTGACCTCAGGTGTGTGGCACCTGCAAGTGGGGGCTCGTACTACAAGGATCATCTACCTGTCCTAGGTAAGAGATTAACATGTTTCAAATGCTGCAAATCGTGTTTAGAATTTAAATTTCATTGAAGAAAGACTGATAACTGTATTTCAGTTTACACCAACCCGCCTATCTTTTTTTTAGCCTTATGTTAAACATTTTTTGGGATATTTTAGTAATTTTATTTCTAAAACGTAAAATTGCCGTGAATCATTTTTGAGGGTTCTTAACTTAAGTCTTAATGACGTACCCTCGTATTTAACGAAGCTCTTGCAATATTGACAGGGTGTGCTTTACTTAAGCATGGACCCACCTGTATAATCATGGTCACGTAAACTTTACCTAAGTAAAGATTGCATTTCGATCTTCAGGTCAAACTGAACAAGAAGAGGATCTTGATCTTGCATCAGCTCTCGCCATGGGACTTTTCCAGCAAACGGTCATGAGGCCGTTACAAAACATGATTGTTATGCATGGACTTCTGAGTGCTATGCAAGAAGTGGTAATACAAACGATGTGTCTATTTTTTTTTTAGTTTTTTAAATATTTTTTTACAATGTTAACTACTTGTATCTAACAATAAAAAAATTACTACATTTGACATCAAGGTTTTCTCTTGTGTACGAATGAAATTATTTTGAAAAGAACTATTAAATAATGAGATTTTGGTCGTTTAAATACCCAATAAACTGGTTCTTTGAAGATGGGCATCGGCACTGTTATTTCTTTAACTTACTCGATTAATTATCTTTCACCATCTAGGGAACTTCAGCGGTATTACCACAATGGTAGCATTTTTGGCTACTCCCACTTTAATCGTCATCTAAGTTAGTCTCGCACAAAAGTCAAACAAAAACTAACAGCGCTAAAAGACGCTAACATCAAAGCTTGACAACGCTTGCACTAAGTTGTGTTGGCATCATAAAGTTGACATCGACAATTTTTGTACGGCCTAATTCAATATTAAATTAAATTGAAAGAATCCCCCCTTATGAAATATCTCGAAAATGACGGATTACAAAAGGATAGAGCGGTCAGCACTATGCTCAGCCGCCTTTACTTTCCCTAACGTGAGTTACGTAGCCATCATAGTTTGGTGGACTCATGGACGGTCTACTGACATAAACCCGACTAGAACTCTCGGGATAGTATTATAGTGCTCTGCCGGTAGGTCTCTAGGCCACACTGTTTCATTTGAAATAAATTAAACTTGATTTTATAGATTTAACCATTAACAGACTGTCAGACAACTGGACTTTTTGAATCAAACTGCATGTAAAAAAAACTTGCCAGAAATGTGCCAATGTGGTAACTGTCTCTCCTCTTCCCCAGCTCGATGCGCCATTAGGAGTATCAAAAACTTCCCAACGTCATTATATAACCGTTGGTTAACATGGAATTTAGTAGTCCTAACAGATAAAGATTATTAAGCTTCTTATCGCTCTCTTTTCAATCAGACTTCAGAAAGTGCAAATACTCAAGATGTTGGAACTAGGGACGTCCGTGGACCTGATTCGAAGAGGCAGAACCAGGACGGGGGTGCCGGACGTGTTGGTACGGTGGTGGAAGTTGGTGGTCCGGCCTTGAACCAGACGCCAGAGAGATGTGTCAAGGTCGTCAGGGACCACGGCGAGACTTACAGTATATATATATATATATATATATATATATATATATATATATATATATATATATATATATATACACTATATATTATAGCAATCACAACTCTAACCTAAACATTGTAACCGATCTATTTTTAGCTTGACCTTTGCCATGCTCTGAATTTATCTCTAAACTCCAACCTATACAATTTTTATTCATTTTTTACTGTTTTAAATGAGTAATTTTGCTACGACTACATCGACAGAGGGCTAGACTGCTAACATGAAAGTGCCAAGTTCGAATCCGGGGTTTAGTCAGTAGAACGTAACAGAGTCCACCCAGCTCTGATGAGTAGGCCTACCTAACTAACGTTAGGGAAAGTAAAGGTGGCTGGGCAGAGGGCTGACCACACAATTCTTTCATAAGCCAAGGTCAAGAAACAGGTGAACTCTACTTCCCCGGCCCCATGGACCATCAAGTTCAGAAGGGGAATAGCATTGGACAAATTATATCATAGTCGTATATTTTATGATGGAATTGCAAAAGGGACGCATACATTCACTACTATATTAAACTTTAATTCCACAAAAAAGCTAAAAATATCTAGCGTTTACCCCTGCTTAATTGAATGTTTTTAAGTATGTGGGTTTAGGTTCGTATGTGTGTTTTTTTGAGGTCGGAAACGAAGTGATCTGCAGGAAAGACCTTCACAAACTGAAAAAATTGCAACAAGACCATGGGGGCCGGTTAGAAGAGATGTCGAGGGTAAGATATTTAACATGATTACATTTCATTCGCCTGACTGATTTACAACATCCTCGAAATGAAAGACAAGAAGGAATAGATTCCAAGTCACGTGTGATTGAATTAAATTTCTCCGTGTGCATTAATATATTAAAAAAAATTGCCCAGAATTAAGGATGCGGGTATATATATATATATATATATATATATATATATATATATATATATATATATATATATATATATATGTGACGAGCGAACATTTATCCTGCCGACAACGCCAATTGTAACGAGCCAACAGTTACCATGCTCGCAACGCCACATGTAATGAGACCTAATTGCCTGTAGTGCCACGTGTTAACGAGTTTAACCACTCATTCTAGACAACATTGACCACAGTATAGATACTCAAGATGCAGGTTCGCTATTGATCCTTTATTACATGAATCAAGAAATGCTTCATAATAACACAATAAATCAACAGGAATGCTTCTCAATAATAGTCTGAATCAACTGACCCCTAACAGTCCTTCACTAGGCTTTATATAACTGAATCCACATGTCTATAATCCTTCTTAACACAATACGGCTAACCCGTTCTATAACCGACTTGACATAGTCACACAGACTGACTGATCTAAGCGAGCGATGAAGATCGAAGAGAGCTCGCTGAAACGGGAAGAGAGAGAACGAGTCCTGCCGTGCCCTCCTATTTATGCCTTGTATCCGTACTCGTCTCTGTACTTGTATTCCTCCGTAATCGATACTTGTACTCGATCTCCGACCACCAGTTGCGTAGTTCAAACGTACAGACCGTAAAATAACATCTGCGTCCTATCCATCAAAGTTGACAGGCCGTCTGAATACCGTTTCCCAAAATAGCACGCGCCGGCTTTGAGGTTGTTATCAGCCCGACCCAATAAGCCACCTGTTATCGGTTGCATCAGACCAACACTGTGTCTCGGCTTCTCGTTCGTTATCATTTGTAACTGGTAGTTAGGCCTACCCCAGTTACATCCACCCCTGCTTTTTTTGTGTGTTTTCAACCACAAACAACGCCTGGCAGGTGCACTCCTCCAAAGTCAATCGCACAGTCGTAAAAAAAAAATCTATTGTTCTACTCACTGTCCACGACGTTCCATTCGTATACGATTGACAGTTCTACCTATTTCACATATCAACTGTGTCTACATCATCTTCCTGAGACACAAAACAGTTCTAGAATTCACATCCACCCTTTCCATTTGGTGCCTTCACCAGTTCACTTCTATAGCTCTTTGAACAGTCTGTTTTCATACCAGCGCGACCATGAAAGAATTGATGGTTGCTGACAAAAAATTTCGTATTCCTTCTGTTCCTTAAACTTCTCCGCGGACCACTTATCTGATGGTCTACTGTCTCTCTGCTTCTGGAGGGACCAGGATCCTCATTGTTGCCGGTATCCTCCCCTTGCGTATCGCTGTTGTTCTGTTGATGGTGATATGGTTCCGGAATGGGTATGTGAATTTCCGTTATAACTTCCGGTTCCCTAATTGTCTTGGGTTTCTCTGTGTGTAACTGCTCTTCATGCCTATTCCAATATTTCTTTAATTGAGCAATATTCGCCCACCGATCCGGTTTGGCGTGATCGATGGGTCTTATCTTAAAGGGGCCACCTGCTACTTTAGGCATCTCCACGACTTGCCATATCTCCTGTCCCCAGAGATCGTGGATTTTGTTTCTGCCTAACGGGTGGCTACGCAGTAATACCCTGTCATTCAGTTTGAGTGGCGGGTCCTTCGTCTGTATCGGCGGTTCCCTTCGCCGAGATTCATGTTCTAGTCTTTCCTGTACTACCCTGTACATTTCTCTAATTCTTCTCATATGTTCATTCACATATTCCAGTGCGGTGTATGAGCCAGTCATACTCTCCCTTTTTCCTAGGAACAAATCAAGAGGGAGTCGAGCCTCCCGTCCGAACAGCAACATGTATGGCGAAAAGCCGGTTGTGGCATGTGGTGTGCAGTTGTATAGATATACCAACTCTGGGAGAAAATCAGGCCAACGTTTTTTCTGTTCAGGTTCTAGCGTACGCAGCAAATCATGCATGCTGCGGTTGAACCGTTCACACTGTCCGTTTCCTTTCGGATTAAATGTGGTTGTTCTAGATTTGTTGATCCCGTAGTGGCTGCACAGTTGGTTAATTACTTCTGACTCGAAAGCCCTTCCTTGGTCAGAGTGTAATTGTCTTGGTATGCCATATTTGATGAACCAATGTTGTAATAAGACCTTTGCCACTGTTTTGGCGGTCTGATCTCGCGTGGGCACCGCCACCGTCCATTTGGTGAATACATCAGTCATTACCAACACATGTTCCGTCCCATCCGATGATTGCTCCAACGACGTAAAGTCCATAGCCACAATCTCTAGTGGTTTTGTCGCTAGTAGGTGTCCTGATGGCTGTCTCATTTTGACAACTGGCATTTTCGCATGCTGACACCTCACGCAAGCCTCACAATGGCGTTTGACCTCCATTTCCATATTGGGCCAGTAACACCTCCGTCGTAATATTTTGTGGGTTCTGTCCTGACCCTGGTGTCCTGCCCTGTCATGTGCCAACCTTAGCACTTCTCCTCGTAATTGTCCCGGCACCACCACCTGGTGTATTGTGCCATCAATTTGGTCATGAATTCTCCGCATGAGAACACCATCCTTTATACTGAGACGGTTCCACTGACTCAGTATTTTCTTTGTTTCTCGACCAAATTGTTCTCTTTCCCTCCTTCCTGGGAATTTTTGTTCCTGGACGTGTTTCAATAGCGGTTGTAAGCCACTATCCGTTCTCTGGGCATCTCTTATCTTTTGGTGATTAAGGCAATTAAAATCACTACTGTCCATATGTTCGGGTTCCGTGGATATGTGCTCCACCCCGGTCTGCCCGTTTTGCATCACTTGTACCCCATGAGGGATATCTGTTGACGCTCTGACCTCACATATTCCTGTCAGTGTTTCTTCCTCATCACCCGGTCTCTCGTAAGGATTCCTTGATAAGGCGTCCGCATTGCCATTGGACCGCCCCGGGCGATACTTTATCTCTAGGTCAAAGAGTGCCAATTCTGCTGCCCATCGCTGTTCGATGGATCCCAACTTTGCTGTCTTTAGGTGACTCAAGGGGTTATTGTCAGTGTATACCACACATTTAGCACCTAATAAATAGTCCCTGAATTTTTCCGTCACAGCCCATTTTAATGTCAAAAGTTCTAGTTTCATGGCGCTGTAATTTGTCATGTTCCTCTCTGATCCCTTCAGAGCTCGACTTGCATACGCAATAACCCTGAAACCTTGCTTTTGTTGTTGTGATAGCACAGCTCCCAGACCTTTAGAGCTGGCGTCAATTTCTAGCCGAAATGGTTTGTCAAAGTCCGCGTATCCCAATATCGGTGCCTCTGTCAAAGCCTTTTTCAATAGCTTAAACGAGTTCAGGCATTCATCAGTCCATAATTCACCTATCAGTTGTGTTTTACCTTTCTTTTTCTCCTTACTGTGTTTCTTTGTCATTTTGTTTACCAAGTCATGCAATGGTGCGGCAATTTTTGCAAAACCCGGCACAAATTTTCTATAATAGGAAGCAAAGCCCAAGAATGACCTGACCTCTACCGTAGTTGTTGGTTGTTTCCATTCTTTAACAGCTGCAATTTTATCTGGGTCAGTGGCGATGCCATCCGACGAAATCACGTAACCCAAAAAATGTACCGATTTCAAACCAAAGCAGCATTTGTCTGGGTTCAGCTTTACTCCTATCTCCCTAAGACGGAGAAACACTTGTTCTAATCTTTTTAGATGGTCCTCCCAAGTTTTTGAGTAAACTAGAATATCATCCAAATACACCAACATTATTTGAAATAGAAAGTCACTCATAGCACTCTGCATTACTCGCTGGAATGTAGCAGGTGCATTAGTTAGACCAAACGGCATACGGGTCCACTCGTACAGTCCCAGTGGAGAAATAAATGCAGTTTTATGTTGATCGTTGGGGTGCATGGCCACTTGGTGGTAGCCACTGGCCAAATCCAAGGTAGAAAAAAATCTTGCTCCCCCCAACGCATCAAGACATTCATCAATACGAGGCAAGGGGAATGCATCCCTTCTTGTGATATTGTTCAATTTCCGGTAATCACAACACAGTCTTATCTCCCCTGACTTCTTTTTTACCACTACAATCGGTGCCGCATATGGGCTCGTACTGGTTGTAATAATTCCCTTTTTTAGTAGATCGTTCAGGTGTGCTTTCACCGCAGAGTAGTGACTTGGTGGCAATCTTCGATAAGGTTGCGCCACCGGCTTGTCTTGTAGTAAGGGTATCTGGTGTTTTATTACTTCCGTGTACCCCAAATCACCCTCATACGAGGCAAATATATCACTGTATTTATTCAGCAATTCATTTAGTTTTGGGTCCTCAGTTTCCGGGAATGTATATGATCGGCCATCTTCTTTCTTCACCTCGGCCGTCACATTGACCGACCTAATTGTTACTTCATTACTACTGGTATTGATCAGTTCGATGCACTGTGCCGACCTTTGTACCTCGACGTTCTGTGGTACTCCTACCAGAGTGTTAGGCGGTATAAAAATTTCTTCATCCAAAACATTTGCTACCAACCCTTGAACTAGTCCGTTTTCCGCTGATGTGTATGTCCGCAGTAACACGACGCCTGCCCTCAGTGCGGCGCCACATGGTTCTATCATCACATCACCATTCACGCTTCTATCACCAATTTGTAATGTGATTGCCTTGACCGTGTTTGCCGGGACTGCTGTCCTTCCTCTGGTCTTGGCAAACCTGGCCAACTTGGATCCCCGACCTGGTGTGGTCGATCCGACAATATTTGTAAGAAATTCTGGCAACTGGCCAAGAATATTCATGCCCAACAGGCAAGGTATATTTGACACATTTGTCTCTAGGTTGTGTTTCGTAACGAACACCCCAACCTGCTTCAACCTATGTCCTGCCACCACGACATCCGCCAGAAAATAACCACAGTATGGAATGGTTAGTCCATTAGCTGCCGTCAGGCGCATGCCTGTGTCAGACCTCAACCTATGGTCTTTTCCTTTCATCCATTTGGTGTAAAAATTTTCCGTGATTGTCGTCACCTGGGAGCCTGTATCCACAATTGCCTTCACCGCGATGTCCCCAATCGTAATCACCATTTCGGGACAGACTCCCATCATTTTGCTTCTTGGGCCATAACCTCGCCCCTCTGTAGCCTGGCCCTGCCTTACAGAGGACGACCGTTTCCCTGGCAGTACCGTGCCATATGTCCGGGTTGTGAACAAGACAAACAAATTGGTCTACCGTCTGCCGTCCATTGGAGTGATGGCTTGGCAGGACGCGGCCGTCCAACCCGTCCCTGTTTTGTCCCGTTCTTTTCCTGATTCTCAGCTGTTGACCTGCTTTCCAACCACTTCAAGCGTTGGTCAACCTTCTCTAGGTGGGCCAACAGTTGAGCCATCATGGTCTCCATCGTGTCGGCCCCTGTGGGTGGGGATTGTCTCTGTTCAGGCACAGAGACTTTGTCCACCGAACAGTTCGATTGGTCCTCATCCTCGGACCTGCGGATCGCTGAGTTCCTGACCTGAAGGAAGGTCAACTGCTGGTCTCTGTGGACCTCCTCTTTCAACTCTCTCCTTAAGATCGGGGTTGCTAGCCCCTCGATGAAATGGTCCCTCAGTAGGCGTACATCAATGTCCGGTGATTTGCCCTTTACCAAATCAAAGGCCCTGTTCATCCTGTGTGAGTACTCCATCACACTCTCCGCCATTCTCTGCTTTAAGCCCACGAATCCCGATAGCAGTTGCACTCCCGACCGTCTCTCCCCAAAGGTCTCCATAATCAGATCCAGCACCTTATCTGGATCTGATTGGACGGTCCTATCGTGGCACTTAACCTCTGCCCTAACCGTTTCACCTATACTGCCCATCAGCAGTCTTAATCTTTCCTCTGGTGACATATGTCTCGAGGCCCAGGCCGCTTTGACCTCTTCACTGAACCTGTTGGTTAAAGTTGGGTCTCCGTCCCCGTAAAATTTGTTAATATGGGACTCTCTGGGTAGGACCACTATATGGGTCTGCTTCTCGTCCAGAGTAGACATTTTCTTCCTTAAGTACTAAAAAAAAAGAGTTCTTTCTTACCGTGTGTGTATGAAAAATTTTTCCTCGTTCCTCAATTTTCACAGTTCCTGAATGTCCGAATTCACACACACACTAAACACAGTTATGCACAAGGTTGACTATAGGTGCCTTAAACGGCAAGTCTAGTTGAATTCACCCTGCTCGCAGCGCCAATTGTGACGAGCGAACATTTATCCTGCCGACAACGCCAATTGTAACGAGCCAACAGTTACCATGCTCGCAACGCCACATGTAATGAGACCTAATTGCCTGTAGTGCCACGTGTTAACGAGTTTAACCACTCATTCTAGACAACATTGACCACAGTATAGATACTCAAGATGCAGGTTCGCTATTGATCCTTTATTACATGAATCAAGAAATGCTTCATAATAACACAATAAATCAACAGGAATGCTTCTCAATAATAGTCTGAATCAACTGACCCCTAACAGTCCTTCACTAGGCTTTATATAACTGAATCCACATGTCTATAATCCTTCTTAACACAATACGGCTAACCCGTTCTATAACCGACTTGACATAGTCACACAGACTGACTGATCTAAGCGAGCGATGAAGATCGAAGAGAGCTCGCTGAAACGGGAAGAGAGAGAACGAGTCCTGCCGTGCCCTCCTATTTATGCCTTGTATCCGTACTCGTCTCTGTACTTGTATTCCTCCGTAATCGATACTTGTACTCGATCTCCGACCACCAGTTGCGTAGTTCAAACGTACAGACCGTAAAATAACATCTGCGTCCTATCCATCAAAGTTGACAGGCCGTCTGAATACCGTTTCCCAAAATAGCACGCGCCGGCTTTGAGGTTGTTATCAGCCCGACCCAATAAGCCACCTGTTATCGGTTGCATCAGACCAACACTGTGTCTCGGCTTCTCGTTCGTTATCATTTGTAACTGGTAGTTAGGCCTACCCCAGTTACATATATATATATATATATATATATATACATATACATAATATGTTTGTATATGTTTAATTGAGCTTATCATTTACCAGTCCCTATCTATATCTAAATGGTCGAGGTGAGGAATGGGGGGGGGGGGGGGGGTAATTGACAGGTAGAGGCGTAGCAACCCTTCCCTGCGCCCCGGGACAAACTTTCAATTTGGCGCCCTCCTCGGGATCATCCTTTCAATCTTTGATTTGCACCCCGCCCCCCCCCCCCCCCCAAACTTTCGATTAGCACACACCTATATTTTTTTTATTTATGAAGCAAAAATGCAGCTAAAATGATATTTTATTTTGTTTTTCCAACCCAGTTTGGCGCCCCCTAAGGTCGGCGCCCAGGGACATATGTACCCCCCTGCCCACCCCACCCTCTTCGCTACGCCTCTGTTGACAGGATAGCAATCGATATGTAGTTAATTAACGTGGTTTAATTAAAACGTGTATATAAATAAATAAATAAATAAATAAATATATATATATATATATATATATATATATATATATATATATATATATATATATATATATATATATATATATATATATATGTGTGTGTGTGTGTGTGTGTGTGTGTGCCGTTTCAGTTTAAATCGTATGTTCTTGAACATATTGACAAAAATTATTATTCGTATCACATATTCCCTTTTATCTACATTTCTAACAGTACACCAGACGGATAGCGCGAGTCAGACAAGTCGACGAGGACGGAGATGTCCATGTTGTCCATGATGACCAAAAGATGTTTTGCTACAACCCTGGAGCTCTAGACAAATGTGATTAAATGATCAACATTTGCGTTTTGACTTTGCTACTTAAGTAAAGCCTTGACGTTTTTTCTCTTACTAGAACAGACGATGTTTTAATCACAGGGGGTATGCAAATATATGTATTTAATGTAATGTTTTTAAGTTTTGTAATCTTTAAACTTATCGTCTTTGCGAACTTTATATTATTTACAAAAACATTTCAAGCTTTAATCTTTAAAGACGAAATACCAAAATTTTAAATTGATATTGATCCAAAGATGGACTTATAGAACGTAGTTGATTGTCAGTACCTCGAGAGTATACATTAACTAGCCATATTGTCCTAAATTTCACTTACACCCTCCTTACACTTCTATTTATTGAAATAATTTTTCTTTTAATATAAATATTTAAATAGAGTATTTAATCAAGGGAGATAACATATATTAACCGCTTTCCATAATCTATATATATATAATTCTCTTCTGCGAGACACTAGAAAACAAGCTGTTAGCGCGCCTAGCAGTCCCCTCTCTTCCTCTCTAGGCATATCTCTATTACCCCCCCCCCCCCCCATACCCACATGGTCTGGTGAGCTGTGGTTCACGCTGTTTACAAACGTAGAGACTGGTTTAGTGACGGCTATTAGGGGCAGATAATTTAATTTGAAACGATTTTAAACTTAGGTAACTAAGATGAGGCTGCTTTCACGAGGGGGGGGGGGGGGTTGGGGAAAAGGAGGGTTTTAGTGTTTGAGAGCAAATATATTTTCAGTGGCAGCATTAGTACTGTCGAATTCACAAATTATGAATTACTGAAAAGTAGAAAAAACAACAACTAAATAGCGGCGTATCATACGCCGCGGGTCGGCCCGTTGGAAATATTTTATACACACCCACCTTTTTGAAAGCAGGGTCTATCCATCCCTTTCTCTCCGATGGGTGATCTTTAATGTTATATTGTGGATTGTCACAATCACCGTTAATTTAGATAAAACACACGAAAAGTATTATGTTAAAAAATGTTTTTGTACGGTGCATTAACATTTAATAGATGGCAGCAATAGGGCTTTTAAGTAGTTCACAAACTTCTAGTTTCATACTAGCCAGCAGGTACTTTTCAAACCAAATGTGAATATTTGTATTATATTGATACATTGAATAGAATGGTTATATATATATATATATACATAATATGTGTGTATGGGTATATCGAAGATGAGTGTTTGCTTGTGTGTAAATTGTCTTGTATTATATATATATATATATATATATATATATATATATATATATATATATACTAGCCGTCCCGGCCAGGCCCTGCTCTGGCTTCTGTGAAAAACCTTTCTGTTAAAGACCATTACCTGTGTGTTTAGTAATCATCATAAACCCGGCATTGCCCACCCAAACCACAACCAACCAAAACAACAAAACGCAAACATAACGCTACCACAATTACAAATACAAACGAAAACAAAAACCTAACAACAAACCCAACCACAACCACAAACACCAATACAAACACAAAGAAAAAACAAACAAAAAAGCAAACGAAAACAAAAACCTAACAACAAACCCAACCACAAACACCAATACCAACAAAAAAAAAAAAACAACGAAAAAGCAAACGAAAACAAACCAAATCCAAACGCAAAACCAACCAAAAACACAAATACAAACCCAAAGAAAAAAAACACAAACAAAAACGAAAAAAGAAAGAACAAAAACGAACCAAATCAAAACGCAACCACTAACGCAAACCCACCTAAACACAAAGAAAACACTAACGCGAACATAAACGCCCGGGGCGGAATCACCTGTTTTAGCTTAATGAACGACGATAGTACCCCAACTTATTCATAGTCTTTTGCACTCACTTAAACGAACGCGCCTGTTTCAATTTGATGAACAATTATAATACTCCAAGCTTATCCGTAAAATACCTACAACATTAGCACTTGATCAATCCCCGCTAATTATGTAATTATTTTTTTTCCCAACACCAAAACAAAGTAATTAAAAAGTAAATACTTTTCCACAAAATGCAATGGTTTTATAAAGGGAAGTAATTGTGTTTTCCTAATTTATCAAAGGGAAGTAAGTGCTATAGGACTAAATAAAGACATAATTAGAATTTGTGTAAAAGATGATATTTTTTTTAAAACTTGTGTTTAATGAACATGCCGACAATTATTACTATAATTTGAAAAATGAAAATGATTTCCCAACACTTTCAATAGTAATTTTTTAGCTCATAAATTTAGACAAATGCGCACGATAATTTTCTAACACTTAAATTCATACAATTCCAACGACAAACATGCATTACATACAGAACTGAGCTTTATATATTAGATATATATATATATATATATATATATATATATATATATATATATATATATATATATATATATATATAATTTTTTCCTAGATTTCCATTATAAAATAGTGTTTAATTTTATTTCTGTAATGTTTAAAATCCATTTAAAAATTACATTTACAGCAAGTAAATGAATTAAGATATTTTATATTTGTACATCACAAAACGTTTAAATTAATTTAAATTATTATGTTTGTTCTTTTGATAAATTAGGTTGGCTATTAGTTTTCACTACTTTTGTAACTTTATAATTTCGGAGAGGTATTTTTTAATAACAAATAAATATACTTTATACATATAAAACTTAGCTTTTCTTCAATGAAGACAACATTACTTGTTTTGTAAAACAGTATAGGGATGTGTATACTGATTTCCGATAATAGACTTACGAAAACAGATGTGTTACGCTGTCAGTAGTGTTGTAAATTCAGGTTTAGTGATAGGGTCAGAATTTAGGGTGAGGGCTGTGGTACGAACTGGATTAGGGTTTGGGTTAAAGCAAGGGGTAGCTTTGACATCAGAAAGTCCATACCCCCGTTTAAAGCAGATTTCATTACTGAAGCATTATGTGACACTGGTATAACACATACCGCAGAACTGTTATCAGTGTTTCTTCCAGACTTGTGTGTGCTACGCTTTCTTAAGTTGATTTAGTCTTCTAGTTTAATATTACTTGTCGCTTAGTAATTCTAGAAACTACAGCAGTGTTGTGTGGCCTGTGGCTGTTTTTTAGACAGTGTAGAAATCTGTGATAGTGTTTTTTCCTACATTGTGTAAGTTGG
The DNA here is from genome assembly GCF_028476545.2 of Physella acuta. Taxonomy (NCBI): domain Eukaryota; kingdom Metazoa; phylum Mollusca; class Gastropoda; family Physidae; genus Physella; species Physella acuta. The sequence continues at coordinate 44,351 of NW_026731694.1, forward strand.
GTTTTTGATATTTTATACATTAAATATTTTATCTAGTTCATCTTTGTGTTCTGCCACAACTGTGTTCGCTGATTAAAAGGTCGTATGTAGATTGGATGAGTGTTAATTACAATAGTACCACTAGCTTCCCTAGACATTGAATTCGAGCCCTAGTGGTCGTTGTGTTAAGTGTTCATCCACTTAGGCCGTAAGGTATTTGCATATGACCCCGAAAAAAGAATCCGGGGACGTTCTCCTTCTATTTGGCTGATAGATAGGTTAACGTTACAGGGGGAGCAATTGAAACTTTTTGGGGAGGGGGGGTAGACTTTTTTCGGGGGGGGGGGGGGGGGGGGACACTGTTAAAAGTATATATTTTCTAAAAAAATTCATTTCGTTCGGAAGGGACGGTAGACTTTCTTCGGGGGGGGGGGGGGAGGCTTAGCCGAAGAGATGCCTGGAAGAAACTCTGACTGTTATACACTTTGAGGGCTGCTGACTTCTAGAATGGTATATAACATTACATCGTGTAGGGTGGGAGCCAGAGTTTCTTCCAGGCATCTCTTTCGCCCCCCCCCCCTCAGAAAATATTAAGTGACCCCCCTCTCCCTCGGCCCGAGAGAAAAAAAAAAGCAGTAGAAACACTGTTGGGAGCCAATAAAGGCCTTCTTTGTATTTCATTATGCATACGACCTTGGAGTCGATATAGAACAAGGTTTATATCAGATGCATCGTCATCTACCAACATGTAAAGATCATAATATATATTTATGCACATTATGTTTGAGAAAAAACATGTATGAAATATATATATATATATATATATATATATATATATATATATATATATATATATATATATATATATATATATATATATATATATATATATATATATATATATATATATATATATATATATATATATATATAGATGTAACTAGGTGTAGTTACCAGAGACGATAACAACGCAATAGTGCAGGTGTTAGGCTGATAACGATCACAAAGCCGCTGCGCAGTTCACAGGCTGACGTAACAGTGCAGATGGCTTATTAATCGGACTGTATGACAGAAGCGGCGTAATTAACATTCTGATGCAACGATTAGAATACGAGTACGAATACGAGTACGAATCCGATTACGAATCCGATTACGAATACGAAGGGAGATATAGGAAGGCGACGGCTGAGAACGAGTCAGTCAGTCAGTCAGTCAGTCAAGGAGTAGAAGTGTGGCAGTATCAAGTTGGTTACTGAACGTTGTAGACGTATTGTGTTAATAGGGACGATAGACATGTGCATTCGGTTATGTGAAGACTAGTGAGGACGGTCGGGGGTCAGTTGATTCATTATATTATTGTGAAGCATTTCTTTTTGATTCATGTAATAAAAGGATCAATGGTAAACCTGCATCTTCGAGTATCTATATTGTGGTCGATGTTGTGTAGACTGAGTAAATACACTCGTTAACATTTGGCACTACAAGCAAATAGACTGGTTACATTTGGCGTTGTCGAGCAGAAGATGCAACTAGACTCGGTTACATTTGGCGCTGCTGGCAGGATGATTCAATTAGACCAGCCGCTTTAGGCACCCATAGTCAACCTAGTTCATAACTGTGTTTCGTGTGTGTGAATTCGGACATTCAGGAACAGTGAAAATTGAGGAACGAGGAAAATTATTCACACATACACGGTAGGAAAGGTCTTTTTTTTTTCTACTCAAAGTAAAATTAGAATGTCTACTCTGGACGAGAAGCAGACCCATATTGTGGTCCTGCCCAGAGAGTCCCACATTAACAAATTTTACGGGGACGGTGATCCAACTTTAACCAACAGGTTCAGTGAAGAGGTCAAAGCGGCCTGGGCCTCGAGAGACATGTCACCAGAGGAAAGATTAAGACTGCTGATGGGCAGTATAGGAGAGACGGTTAGGGCAGAGGTCAAATGCCACGATAAAACCATCCAATCAGATCCAGATAAGGTGCTGGATCTAATTATGGAGACCTTTGGGGAGAGACGGTCGGGATCGCAACTGCTATCGGGGTTCGTAGGATTAAAGCAGAGAATGGCGGAGAGTGTGATGGAATATTCACACCGAATGAACAGGGCCTTTGATGCGGTAAAGGGCAAAATACCCGACATTGAAGTGCGCCTACTGAGGGACCATTTCATCGAGGGGCTAGCAACCCCCATCTTAAGGAGAGATTTGAGAGAAGAGGTCTACAAAGACCCACAGTTGACCTTCCTTCAGGTCAGGAACTCAGCGATCCGTAGGTCCGAGGATGAGGACCAATCGAACTGTTCGGTAGACAAAGTCTCTGTGCCGGAACAGAAACAATCCCCACCCACAGGGACCGGCACGATGGAAACCATGATGGCTCAACTGTTGGCCCACCTGGATAAGGTTGACCAACGATTGGAGAGGTTAGAAAGCAGGTCAACACCAGAGAATCAGGGTAAAAACGGGACAAAACATAGACAGGTTAGACAGCCGCGACCTGCCAAGCCATCACTCCAGTGGACAGCTGACGGTAGACCTATCTGCCTGTCCTGCTCACAACCAGGACATATGGCACGGTACTGTCAGGGAAACGGTCGTCCTCTGTAAGGCAGGGTCAGGCTACAGAGGGGCGAGGTTATGGCCCAAGAAACAAAATGATGGGAGTCTGTCCCGAAATGGTGATTACGATTGGGGACATCGCGGTGAAGGCAATTGTGGATACAGGCTCCCAGGTGACGACAATTACGGAACAATTTTACACCAAATGGATGAAAGGAAAAGACCATAGGTTAAGGTCTGACACAAGCATGCGCCTGACGGCAGCTAATGGATTAACCATTCCATACTGTGGTTATTTTCTGGCGGATGTCGTGGTAGCGGGACAGAGGTTGAAGCAGGTTGGGGTGTTCGTGACGAAACACAACCTAGAGACAAATGTGTCAAAGATACCTTGCCTGTTGGGCATGAATATTCTTGACCAGTTGCCAGAATTTCTTACAAATATTGTCGGATCGACCACACCAGGTCGGGGATCCAAGTTGGCCAGGTTTGCCAAGACCAGGGGAAGGACATCAGTCCCGGCAAACACGGTCAAGGCAATCACATTACAAATTGGTGATAGAAGCGTGAATGGTGATGTGATGATAGAACCATGTGGCGCCGCACTGAGGGCAGGCGTCGTGTTACTGAGGACATACACATCAGCGGAAAATGGACTAGTTCAAGGATTAGTGGCAAATGTATTGGACGAGGAAATTTTTATACCACCTAACACTCTGGTAGGAGTACCACAGAACGTCGAGGTACAAAGGTCGGCACGGTGCATCGAACTGATCAATACCAGCAGTAATGAAGTAACAATTAGGTCGGTCAATGTGACGGCCGAGGTGAAGAAAGAGGATGGCCGATCATATACATTCCCGGAAACTGAGGACCCAAAATTAAATGAATTACTGAATAAGTACAGGGATATATTTGCCTCGTACGAGGGTGATTTGGGGTACACGGAAGTAATAAAACACCAGATACCCTTACTACAAGACAAGCCTGTGGCGCAACCCTATCGAAGATTACCACCAAGTCACTACTCTGCGGTGAAAGCACACCTGAACGATCTACTAAAAAAGGGAATTATTACAACCAGCACGAGCCCGTATGCGGCACCGATAGTAGTGGTAAAAAAGAAGTCAGGGGAGATAAGACTGTGTTGTGATTACCGGAAATTGAACAATATCACAAGAAGGGATGCATTCCCCTTGCCTCGTATTGATGAATGTCTTGATGCGTTGGGGGGAGCAAGATTTTTTTCTACCTTGGATTTGGCTAGCGGCTACCACCAAGTGGCCATGCACCCCAACGATCAACATAAGACTGCATTTACTTCTCCACTAGGACTGTACGAGTGGACCCGTATGCCGTTTGGTCTAACTAATGCGCCTGCTACATTCCAGCGAGTAATGCAGAGTGCTATGAGTGACTTTCTATTTCAAATAATGTTGGTGTACTTGGATGATATACTAGTTTACTCAAAAACTTGGGAGGACCATCTAGAAAGATTAGAACAAGTGTTTCTCCGTCTTAGAGACATAGGAGTAAAGCTGAACCCAGACAAATGCTGCTTCGGTCTGAAATCGGTACGTTTTTTGGGTTATGTGATTTCGTCGGATGGCATCGCCACTGACCCAGATAAAATTGCAGCTGTTAAAGAATGGAAACAGCCAACAACCACAGTAGAGGTCAGATCATTCTTGGGCTTTGCTTCCTATTATAGAAAATTTGTACCTGGTTTTGCAAAAATTGCCGCACCGTTGCATGACTTGGTAAACAAAATGACAAAGAAACACAGTAAGGAGAAAAAGAAAGGCAAAACACAACTGATAGGTGAATTATGGACTGAGGAATGCCTGAACTCGTTTAAGCTACTGAAAAAGGCTTTGACAGAGGCGCCGATATTAGGATACGCAGACTTTGACAAGCCATTTCGGCTAGAAATTGACGCCAGCTCTAAAGGTCTGGGAGCTGTGCTATCACAACAACAAGAGCAAAGTTTCAGGGTTATTGCGTATGCCAGTCGAGCTCTGAAGGAATCAGAGAAGAACATGACAAATTACAGCGCCATGAAACTAGAACTTTTGACATTAAAATGGGCTGTGACTGAAAAATTCAGGGACTATCTATTAGGTGCTAAATGTGTGGTATACACTGACAATAACCCCCTCAGTCACCTAAAGACAGCAAAGTTGGGATCCATCGAACAGCGATGGGCAGCAGAATTGGCACTCTTTGACCTGGAGATAAAATATCGCCCGGGGCGGTCCAATGGCAATGCGGACGCCTTATCAAGGAATCCTTACGAGAGACCGGGCGATGAGGAAGAAACGCTGACAGGAATATGTGAGGTCAGAGCGTCAACAGATATCCCTCACGGGGTGCAAGTGATGCAAAACGGGCAGACCGGGGTGGAGCACATATCCACAGAGCCCGGACATATGGACATTAGTGATTTTAATTGCCTTAATCACAAAGAGATAAGAGATGCCCAGAGAACGGATAGTGGCTTACAGCCGCTGTTGAAACACGTCCAGGAACAAAAATTCCCAAGAAGAAGGGAAAGAGAACAGTTTGGTCGGGAAACAAAGAAACTACTGAGTCAGTGGGACCGTCTCAGTATAAAGGATGGTGTTCTCATGCGGAGAATTCATGACCAAATAGATGGGACAATACACCAGGTGGTGGTGCCTGGACAGTTACGAGAAGAAGTGCTAAGGTTGGCACATGACAGGGCAGGACACCAGGGTCAGGACAGGACGCACAAAATATTACGACGGAGGTGTTACTGGCCCAATATGGAGATGGAGGTCAAACGCCATTGTGAGGCTTGTGTGAGGTGTCAGCATGCGAAAATGCCAGTTGTTAAAATGAGACAGCCATCAGGACACCTACTGGCGACAAAACCACTAGAGATTGTGGCTATGGACTTTACGTCGTTGGAGAAATCATCGGATGGGACGGAACATGTGTTGGTAATGACTGATGTATTCACCAAATGGACTGTTGCGGTGCCCACACGAGATCAGATGGCTAAAACAGTGGCAAAGGTCTTAATAGAACATTGGTTCACCAAATATGGCATACCAATACAATTACACTCTGACCAAGGAAGGGCCTTCGAGTCAGAAGTAATTAACCAACTGTGCAGCCACTACGGGATCAACAAATCTAGAACAACCACATTTAATCCGAAAGGAAACGGACAGTGCGAGCGGTTCAACCGCAGCATGCATGATTTGCTGCGTACTCTAGAACCTGAACAGAAAAAACGTTGGCCTGATTTTCTCCCAGAGTTGGTATATCTATACAACTGCACCCCCCATGCCACAACCGGCTTTTCGCCACATATGTTACTGTTCGGACGGGAGGCTCGACTCCCTCTTGACTTGTTCCTAGGAAAAAAGGAGAGTATGACTGGCTCATACACCGCACTGGAATATGTGAATGAACATATGAGACGAATTAGAGAAATGTACAGGGTAGTACAGGAAAGACTAGAACATGAAGCACGGCGAAGGGAACCGCCGGTACAGACAAAGGACCCGCCACTCAAACTGAACGACAGGGTATTACTGCGTAGCCACCCGTTAGGCAGAAACAAAATCCACGACCTCTGGGGACAGGAGATATGGCAAGTCGTGGAGATGCCTAAAGTAGCCGGTGGCCCCTTTAAGATAAGACCCACCAATCACACCAAACCGGATCGGTGGGCGAATATTGCTCAATTAAAGAAATATTGGCATCGGCAAGAGGAGCATTTACACACAAAGAAACCTAAGACAATTAGGGAACCGGAAACTACAACGGAAATTCTCATACCCATCCCGGAACCATGTCACCATCAACAGAACAACAGCGATACACATGTGGAGGATAACGGCAACAATGAGAATCCCGATCCTCCCAGAAGCAGAGAGACAGTAGACCATCAGATAAGTGGTCCGCGGAGAAGTTTGAGAAACAGAAAGAATACGAAATTTTTCTTCAGCAACCATCAATTCTTTCATGGTCGCGCTGGTATGAGAACAGACTGTTCAAAAAGTTATAAAAGTGAACTGGTGAAGGCACCAAACGAAAAAAGGTGGATGTGAATTCTAGAACTGCCTTGTGTCTGAGGAATATGATGTAGACACATTTGATATGTGAAATAGGGATAACTGTCAATCTTTTACGAATGTGACGACATTGACAGTGAATGGAACAATAAATTTTTTTACGATGGTGCGATTGACATTTAAGAAGTGCACCTACCAAGCGTTGTTTGTGGTTGAAAACACACAAAAAAAAGGCGGCGGTGGATGTAACTAGGTGTAGTTACCAGAGACGATAACAACGCAATAGTGCAGGTGTTAGGCTGATAACGATCACAAAGCCGCTGCGCAGTTCACAGGCTGACGTAACAGTGCAGATGGCTTATTAATCGGACTGTATGACAGAAGCGGCGTAATTAACATTCTGATGCAACGATTAGAATACGAGTACGAATACGAGTACGAATCCGATTACGAATCCGATTACGAATACGAAGGGAGATATAGGAAGGCGACGGCTGAGAACGAGTCAGTCAGTCAGTCAGTCAGTCAAGGAGTAGAAGTGTGGCAGTATCAAGTTGGTTGCTGAACGTTGTAGACGTATTGTGTTAATAGGGACGATAGACATGTGCATTCGGTTATGTGAAGACTAGTGAGGACGGTCGGGGGTCAGTTGATTCATTATATTATTGTGAAGCATTTTTTTTTTATTCATGTAATAAAAGGATCAATGGTAAACCTGCATCTTCGAGTATCTATATTGTGGTCGATGTTGTGTAGACTGAGTAAATACACTCGTTAACATTTGGCACTACAAGCAAATAGACTGGTTACATTTGGCGTTGTCGAGCAGAAGATGCAACTAGACTCGGTTACATATATATATATATATATATATATATATATATATATATATATATATATATATATATATATATATATATATATATATATATATATATATATATATATATATATATATATATATTATGTTCTAACAAAAGTTTAAATTAAAAATACTTTTAAAAACAATATTATATTTTTTTCTTTTAAAAAAATAATAACAAAAACAACACATTGTTGTGTTATCGTATTTCCAAGATTATTTCAGATTTATTTCAGGTTTCCACTTCATTTGTGCCATAAATCAATTATTTTTTCTGCAACTTCTAACTTTAAGCCTGGGTTAGTGTGGTGAAGTCCTGCTTCATGTGGCGTCACTGTGTGGCTGGCCAATCCACATGTAGTGTGGCTGGCTTAGGGCCACATGTGGAGTTGTAGATCTGTGTCTCAGACAGCATGTAGGGCGGCAGTCTGGAAGGAAAAATAGCACGTTCAAACACGCAGGTAATAATGACTGATCACACGTTCAGACACGCAGGTCATGGTGACTGCTCAAACTCAAGACACGCAGGTCATGATGACCGCTCACACGTTCAGACAAGCAGGTCATGATGACCGCTCACACGTTCAGACACGTAGATCATGATGACTGCTCACACGTTCAGACACGTAGGTCATGATGACCGCTCACACGTTCAGACGCGCAGGTCATGATGACCGCTCACACGTTCAGACACGCAGGTCATGATAACCGCTCAAACGTTCAGACACTCAGGTCATGATGACCGCTCACACGTTCAGACACGCAGGTCATAATGACCACTCACACGTTCAGACACGCAGGTCATATTGACTGCTCACACGTTCAAACACGCAGGTCATGATGACTGCTCACAGACACGCAGGTCATGATGACTGCTCACAGACACGCAGGTCATGATGACCTCTCACACGCTCAGACACGCAGGTCATGATGACTGCTCACTGAGGTGATACAGCAGTACCTTCTTCAACAAAGAGACTAGTTTCTTTACTGGTGAGCGGACCGTATGATGTCCGCGAATCCACCCAGTCAGTTTCTCTTTAATAATTATTTTGGCTTCTCCCTTCCTTTCCCCCCCCCCCCCCTGCAAACCATTGTATAAAATTGAAAAAATGTTACATATATGTACAAAACATATACATACACCACTGTCCACCCTGGCTGCCCAGAAGTAGAAATTGCTCCACCGGAAATATATATATATATATATATATATATATATATATATATATATATATATATATATATATATATATATACAGTATTTGAATAGAAACACAGAATTATCCCACCTGGTATCACCTGAACCATTTGACCTCCACGATCTTGAAAGACTCCCCAACAACAACCTACCTAAGTTCAGCTCTGTACATCTGGAACAGGACCGGGGCGGTTCCGTTCCTGGCTCTAGTCGGTGAGGTGGATGAGAAGACCAGGGAATGACAGGTCAGAACCACGACGTACTGGGGAATACCCTGGGGAATACACGCCAACAGGCGGGGTTCAGCATGGTCCAAAGACTTCAATAAAATTTAAAATCTTAATTTTAAAGTACTTACAGCTAACAAATATTTTGATATAACTGAGTTTATTAATTAGAATTATACTTAAAAGTTAACAAGTTTGAAATATGGTTGTTTACACATTCGACTAAACACAAAATGTAGTCTTGATATGTGTATTGTGGATAGAGCTTAACTGAAGCAGTAGCTGTATCTTCCTTGTTTATAAATAAAAAGGGTTTTAACGAAACAGTAACTTGGGTATTTTTAGCCCTTTTTTATAATTGAAAATTGATTTGTTAAGGTTGCTTCTAGGTACACTCTGGTCGTAGATTTTACATCATGTTACAACACAGAATGATACACTTACAATTAGTTAAACTCTGGCCTAACATCCTTACATTGGTTTACTTAAGTAACACACAGGCCTTACATCCTTACATTTTCTCTCATCAAATTACACTCCGGCTACTCACTCTTTCATTTTCTCTCATCAGATTACACTCCGGCTACACTCTTACATTTTCTCTCATCAGATTACACTCTGGCTACACTCTTACATTTTCTCTCATCAGATTACACTCAGGCTACTCACTCTTTCATTTTCTCTCATCAGATTACACTCCGACCACACACTTACATTTTCTCTCATCAGATTACACTCCGGCCACACTCTTACATTTTCTCTCATCAGATTACACTCCGGCTACACTCTTACATTTTCTCTCATCAGATTACACTCCGGCCACACTCTTACATTTTCTCTCATCAGATTACACTCCGGACACACACTCTTACATTTTCTCTCATCAGATTACACTCCGGCCACACTCTTACATTTTCTCTCATCAGATTACACTCCGGCCACACTCTTACATTTTCTCTCATCAGATTACACTCCGGCCACACTCTTACATTTTCTCTCATCAGATTACACTCCGGCCACACTCTTACATTTTCTCTCATCAGATTACACTCCGGCCACACTCTTACATTTTCTATCATCAGATTACACTCCGGCCACACTGTTACATTTTCTCTCATCAGATTACACTCCGGCCACACACTCTTACATTTTCTCTCATCAGATTACACTCCCACCACACTCTTACATCTTCTCTCATCAGATTACACTCCGGCCAGGTCCCGACAAAGACATTTTCCTCAATCTCCTCATAGATAGCCTCACACTCTGGTCTGGTCTGGAGGTCATTCAACTTGATCAGGTTCACGCGGTCATCTTCAACACTTCCGGTTCTGTAACGCAGATACAAACATTAGATTACTAAGACGTGAGGTTACATCTTCACTACACGGAGTCACTGACTTAAGGTTACATAGACTGTATATAAATTTACTGATTTGAGGTTACATAAAAATTATACGGAGTCACTGACTTAAGATTACATAAACATACGGGGTCACTAACTTGAGGTTACATAAACATTATAAGGAATCTCTAAATATAGATTACATAGACTGTATATGGAGTCACTGACTTGAAGTTAAATAAACATTTTACGGAGTCAGTGGCGTAGTGAGGTCGGGTGTTACCCGGTGCGGCACTTAATGGTGTCACCCCCAGATGCGTATCGACCGTTCCGGGGACAAACTTACAATTTTTTATTTGAACCCCCCCCCCCCCTCCCCCCCCCTCAAGCTTTCGATTTGCACACTCCACCTCAAACTTTCAATTTGCACCTCTTAAAACACTATTTAACACTCGAATTAATCACTTAATTAAGTGGAATTATCATTTTTCTCTATATATTTTGCTATTTTTTGCCTTGGTGTCACCCCCCTAATTGGTGTCAACCGGTGCTGTCCGCACCCCCCCCCCCCCTCGGCCCCCCTCGCTACGCCTCTGAGGCTACATATATATTATACGGTGTCACTAACATGAGATTAGACATCAATCGGAGTCATTAACTTGAGTATATACATACAGTATACAGAGTCATTAAGTTGAGTCTAGAGATATACTACATCGTCACTAACTTAAGGTAAACTCATTAAATGAATATCAAACAGAATCCCTTACAATGTAAAACAGAAGATAACTACCTTCTTGAAATTTACATCAAGCAGTAAATCTAGCACATTGATTTTAAACAAACAAATAATTTAATGGATGAACATCCAACAAAAAAAAACCTAGGTTATCAACAATAACTTGTACTGATTTCCTAGTTAGTTTTGTTTACAAAATGTTTTCTTTGCTACTTCATACGAGTTGTTTTTTTTTTTAAATAAACTATTTTCCGATTGTGTATACTTTTTGCCACAAAAACTCTAGGAAACTAACTATGACAGATAGGATTGTAGGGCCAATTCATTTTCTAATAATGTTTCTCACAATAAAAACGTGAATACATAGATATTTATAATATTTATACTGCGTTTCAGCACATTTGAAGTCTATAAAAGTTTATTTAACACTTCCAATACGTTGTTTACTTTTTAATGGTTTAATCAAAAATTAAAAATAAATAACATCTGACTGTATATAAAAATACTTTTCTATTTGACTAAAAATACGTACAGTACAAAAAAAATAGTCAACTTTTATATTTAAAAAAAAAAGTAGTTGGATACTGACCTATTGTAATTAACATCAATGGATACATTGTATGGCTGCATGTGGATAAATCCATAACTGTCTACACCGACGGAGACAATTTGTCGACGAACTGTGATGTTGTTTATAACTTGCTCCAGGTAGAAAGTCTTGGACTATGAGATCAGAGAAACAGAGTTTATACAATTTGAGAGCAAGATAAAAAAAAGGATTTAAATTTTAGAAATGTTTTAATAAACTAAAGAGCCAGGCGGCAATATTTTTTAAAATTTGTGAGTTTTTCGGCTAAATCAAGATAAAGAATTTGAAATACTGATAGCAGTTAAAGGATTTTTTAAATGTTATAAACATTACAGTTTTAGTAAGTTCAGGGAAAAGAAGTAATATGTTTATAAAACTTAAGGTGCTTAAAACAGTCACTTGATTATTCCGTTTAATCAAGTAATTTTAAGGACAAAGACATTTTAACGTTTCTTAAAAATTCAAGATTTTTTGTCAAAGAGAAAGAAGGTAATATTATATAATTAATTTTAATTCTCGATTTGCAAATTTACTAAACAGATTTTAGACAAATGTATTTAAATTATGTATAAATTAACCTACCTACATATAATTTTTAATTGATTTAAAAGTATTATTGCGTTAAGTAACTAGAAAAATAACGTGTACAGTTTTAAAATAACAGCGTGTGATTTTTATAAATTAAGTTTAATAAAAGTAAAAATCACATAAGTAACAAATTTTTTAGACGTCGATAATGATTAATTTTTAAATAGCTTTAAATAGAGAAATTTCTTTGAGTAAAATAGTAAAGAAAAGATTCTTTAGATCTAGAGATCCATTGGGCATATGAAGTAGAGCGCAAATGTTTCTTGACCTCAGCAAGTGAAGGGAAAATGTGGTCAGCACTTTGCCAAGTCGTGTTCACTTTCTCTAACGTGAATGTGTACACATATTAACTGGATGGACTCTGGGACCTTCTACTGAATTGAACTGTTTAGAACTCTAGACGCTCTGGTTAGCAGTGCTAGCGCTCTACCGCTAGGCCAGGTCGTTAAAATAAATGAGGCTATACAACAGGGTAGGACATAGCTAAAGCTATACAACAGGGTAGGACATAGATGTAGCTATACAACAGGGTAGGATATTGCTGAAGCTATACAACAGGGTAGGATATAGCTTAATTTTTACATCAGGGTAGGATATTGCTGTAGCTACAGAGCAGGGTAGGACCTAGCTAAAGTTTTACATCAGGGAAGGATATTGCTGAAGCTATACAACAGGGTAGGACATAGCTGAAGCTATACAACAGGGTAGGACATAGCTAAAGTTTTACATCAGGGTAGGATATTGCTGAAGCTATAAAACAGGGTAGGATATAGCTTAAGTTTTACATCAGGGTAGGATATTGCTGAAGCTATACAACAGGGTAGGACATAGCTAAAGTTTTACATCAGGGTAGGGTATTGCTGAAGCTATACAACAGGGTAAGACATAGCTAAAGTTTTACATCAGGGTAGGATATTGCTGAAGCTATACAACAGGGTAAGACATAGCTAAAGTTTTACATCAGGGTAGGATATTGCTGAAGCTATACAACAGGGTAAGACATAGCTAAAGTTTTACATCAGGGTAGGATATTGCTGAAGCTATACAACAGTGTAAGACATAGCTAAAGTTTTACATCAGGGTAGGATATTGCTGAAGCTATACAACAGGGTAAGACATATCTACAGTTTTACAACAGGATAGGTTATTGCTGAAGCTATACTACAGGGTAAGACATAGCTAAAATTTTACATCAGGGCAGAATATTGCTGAAGCTATACAACAGGGTAAGACATAGCTAAAGTTTTACATAAGGGCAGAATATTGCTGAATCTATACAACAGGGTAGAGCATAGCTAAAGTTTTACATCAGGGTAGGACATAGCTGAAGCTACACACAAAGCAGGACATAGCTAAACCTATACAACAGGGCAGGACACAAATAAAACATAACTAACAGGTTTGAGAGCCTCGATCTCGACAGGTATGCTGTAGGCTTCAATGGACCGCCTGAGCTGGATCACATCGGTGATGTTTTCTGATGGGATCTGCTTCTGGACGCTGAAGTAGCCGCTAATCAGGTGGACAAACTTGGTCAGCTTCTCGTTCGGGTCAGCTGTAAGCATTTAACTTGGTTTGATTTTATCATGAATATATCAGTAGATAACAAAACTTTTTTTTTTTAAATGTAATAAAACGTTTTATTAAAAACCTTTTAACAAAACTGTACACTTACAAAAAAATGAAAATAATTGATTTTTAAAACATTTAATTTTATAATAATGCACCATTAGTTTAAAAAGTATAAAGAGAAGCCTGGATCGCTACATTAAATACTTTATACACTTGTGTCATGTTTGCCTGTCGTCCCTACTGGGACATAGGCCGCTGACAAGAGCTTTCCAGACATCTCTGTCCAGGGCTAGTCTCTCCAACTGTCCCCAGGTGTATCCAATCTTCTTGGTGTCTTCTTCCAGGTCACGTCTCCAGGTCTTTCTTGGTCTGCCTCTCTTCCTCCTGCCTTGTGGATTCCAGGTGAGGGCCTGTCTTGTTATGCTGGATACAGGCTTCCTGAGTGTGTGGCCAATCCATTTCCATTTTCTCTGGAGGATCTCTACTTCCACTGGCAGTTGATTTGTCCGTTGCCATAGAACATCATTTCTGATGGTTTTAGGCCAGCGAATTCGCAGGATCTTTCTGAGACATGCGTTTATAAATGATTGTATTTTCTTCTTATTTATAGCAGTTATTCTCCATGTCTCAGCTCCATAGAGTAAAACAGGTTTTACTAGTGTGTTGAAGATCCGGATTTTTATTCTAAGGGTTAAATCTCCCGAACCCCAAACATTTTTTAGTTGGTTGAAGACTGCTCTTGCCTTACCCGTCCTTATTTTTATGTCTGCTTCTGTCCCACCCTGCTTATCAACAATACTTCCAAGGTAGGTGAGTCTATCCACTTCTTCTAGGGCTTCTTCTGCCAGTGTTATAGGGTTGTTGTTTGATGCATTGACTTTGAGAACTTTACTTTTCCCTCTGTGGATGTTCAGACCCAGGCTTGTAGAAAAATTTGCAACCCTGTTGGTTTTATCCTGCATTTGCTGTTGTGTGTGAGAAAGGAGGGCCAGGTCGTCAGCAAAGTCCAGGTCATCCAGCTGGCTCCACAATGTCCACTGTATACCGTTTCGCGTTTTCTCTGTTGACATCTTCATAACCCAGTCTATGGCCAGTAGGAACAGGAATGGTGAAAGTAGGCAACCCTGCCTTACTCCGGTCCGTACTGGGAAGGCCTCTGTAGTCTGTTGGCCATGCACTACTCTATATTTGAGACCTTCATATGAAGACATAATAATGTTGACTATTTTCTGTGGCACCCCGTAGTGTCTCAACAATTTCCACATTGACTGCCTATCCAGGCTATCAAAGGCCTTCTCATAGTCTATGAAATTAATATAGAGAGATGAGTTCCACTTTATACACTTACTAAAATGTAATAATCGACCCACGAGTTTTATGTTTAAATAGTGGTATGTCATAAGAAAATCATGTTTTTCTCGTTAGTATATAAATAATAGCTTGTGATTAAAAAAAAATAGTATTTAAAATAATGAAAATTCAAATGGAACGGGCATATTACAATAACAAATATGAGAGTTATTTTTTAAAGAATTAATATTATAAGTAATACAAGGCAATATGGCTAAGATATTTAACAGTTTTTACCTCAATAATATTAGTGCGAAACTATAGTTAACACGTTTATGCTATAATAGTATGTTTTATTGAATTTTTTTTTTAAATCGTAGATTAGCTAAAGTACTTAATCTTTCGGGACTTTTTAATCTAAGTATTATAGAATTTGGTCAGGCTATTGGTGCAAACTCAATTAGTGCATTGTAGGTGTATTGAACCCAAAGCAATGTTTCCAAAAGTGTACCATATATACTTACATATATATGTATATATGTATGTATGTATATATATATATATATATATATATATATATATATATATATATATATATATACATACATATATGTAGTTTAATCATAGAAAATTAAATAATTACCAGATTGACAGTGAGCTAGATGTGCTGTCAATAAGACACATGACATCAGTAGAAATGACAATGACATTTCGCCAGCCGTGAGAATTCATATACCCAATCGGATCTGTTGAAAAGTCGACTTAGCGCAGTGTAGCTGATCACAAAATGATCTTGTTTCGCCCTGATCTATAAATGCACTGCGTCGCGGGGGGGGGGGGGGGGGGGAGACCAAATTGAATATCGAATTTTCGTGAAAAACGTTACTTTAGTAAGAGGATAGGTAATGTAATAACCTTGGTGTTTAATGAGGTTGGTGTAGGTCAGCTAATTTCTGAAAAGTCCATGAGAAAAGTGAATGTCATGCTAGTGTAGAAGGTTTTAAAGCGTGGTACGGCATAGTCAGGCTCTACGTGACAATTAATCTGAATATTTTTTTTTTTTTTTTTTCGCCTCAGACACGTAATTTATAGCGTCAGTTGTGTGTTCGCTTTAGTATTACAGTTTTCATCATCGGCTTGTGAGGACTGATACAGATTTACAATAGTAATATTTCTTTCTTACTTGTAGCCTACTTTCATTCATTTAAGATGGTTTACTTATACATAGATCTAATACAAAACGTCTAACTATAAATAAAAATAAAAATTAAAAACCAACCTGGAACTGAAAATGCAAATGTGTTATTAAATGATGATTCAAGGGATTTTTTTTTTCTCGGCGTGCGTGGTGGGCTGGGGGGACGGGGGGAGGGGGGGGGGGGATTTGGGTTTTTAAGTAGAGCTGAAAAAAAAATTGGGATTACCGAGAATTAAAATTATACAAATTTTAAGCAATCGGAAAAGTTATGTTATTACAATGAGACACATCAAAGTAAACATTCTTCCCTTTCAAACATCTATATGTTTTACAATTAAACTGGATATAAACTTTCTCAAAGCAGTCGTGCCCCAACAAACAATTTATAAAAATGGTTTATGTTTGTTATACATTTTACTATCTTAAAAACTTAAAGGTATTCAAAAACAATATCAAATAAATATTTTAAAATTTTTCTTTTATTTATAATTTAATTGACACCCGCATTGTTTCAAAAATTTACTCAAATTGGTGGTTAGCCCATCAGCTTCGAAAACATCCGTCAATTCAGCTAACTCGACGTAGCGAGATTCGCAGCTAATTCTTCTTGTTACTTCCCTTTCGTTATTAAATATAATGATCTTCAATTTATTTTATTATTATTTCTAAAGTATAACTTTAATATAATAACATTTATATAAATCTTTATATTATCTATGCTTTAATATACGTTTTTATAGGTTTCCTTCAACATATAAATTCTGTTAGATATGACTGTATATTATATATGCTTCTAGATACGAACTCTTGATAGACATGCATCAAAGATTTCAGTTGGTTAGACATTGCTCAATATTATCTGTCACAGACTGTATTATTATGTATCTTTATTATATTGTGTTTTGCATGAATGAAGAGTACCTGGCTAGCGGAAGGACTGTCTGAGCTTTAATATACACATTTTGATAGACTTGCTTCAAGATTCGAATTCGTTTAGACATGGCTCTATATTATCTATTCTTTAATATACTCATTTTTATAGATTTGCTTCAATATTTGAATTCTGTGAGACATGGCTCTATATTGTATATGCTTTAATATACGAATATGGATAGATTTGTTTCAATAATCGTACACAGAACGACACGACACCATGTTTTACAATGAAGAGAGTTGATAGCCATTCATCTTGGAAAAAAACATATTTTACAATGAAGAGAGTTGATAGCCATTCACCTAAGACAAAACCATGTTTTACAATGAAGAGAGTCGATAGCCATTCACCTAAGACAAAACCATGTTTTACAACAAAAATAGTTGATAGCCATTCACCTAAGACAAAACCATGTTTTACAACAAAAATAGTTGATAGCCATTCACCTAAGACAAAACCATGTTTTACAATGAAGAGAGTTGATAGCCATTCACCTAAGACAAAACCATGTTTTACAACAAAAATAGTTGATAGCCATTCACCTAAGACAAAACCATGTTTTACAATGAAGAGAGTTGATAGCCATTCACCTAAGACAAAACCATGTTTTACAACAAAAATAGTTGATAGCCATTCACCTAAGACAAAACCATGTTTTACAATGAAGAGAGTTGATAGCCATTCACCTAAGACAAAACCATGTTTTACAATGAAGAGAGTTGATAGCCATTTACCTAAGACAAAACCATGTTTTACAATGAAGAGAGTTGATAGCCATTCACCTAAGACAAAACCATGTTTTACAATGAAGAGAGTTGATAGCCATTCACCTAAGACAAAACGATGTTTTACAATGAAGAGAGTTGATAGCCATTCACCTAAGACAAAACCATGTTTTACAATGAAGAGAGTTGATAGCCATTCACCTAAGACAAAACCATGTTTTACAATGAAGAGAGTTGATAGCCATTCACCTAAGACAAAACCATGTTTTACAATGAAATGAGTTGATAGCCATTCACTTAGGACCTTGACACGATATCATCGATTTCTCGCTTAGCTTAAGGTAAACACGATGGTTTACGTGAGACAGGTATCGATTTGTGGGCTGCACAAATTAGGCGTGTGGGTCTCCTGAAGCACTTGGGGGCGGGCAAAAGACGTGGGTGATGCGTGTTTTACTGTGACCTCTCCGTACTGAACTGTTGTGGAATATATCACAACTGTTGCTGTAAACAAGCGTTCTGCCTGTTCAAGTTGACGTGTAGATCACTAAAGTATTGTTAAGTGAAAATCTGGGGGTGGAGCGTCTTGCCCACAACTAACTAAATTGAAACATGTAGAGTATATCATGAAAATGGTCTGAACAAGATAATGAGACATCACAGAACACAGTTTGAAATATGAGCTCATTATCGTAATGTTTGTATTGCTTTTGTCAGAGGCCTGTGTCCAAGTTGAACTATTATATCTTACGTCTAGATAAAAGTACAGGCTATAGAACTACACGTTTTGTTACAAGAAAGATTATAAAGTAATCAATATCTGTGTAAAAAAATAACACATTAGTGTTGAAAATTTTATCTTTACGCTCCTTGTTACCTTTTGGCTTCACTAGTTGTGCTAATCGGACGTCGGGTAATTAGCACCGTTTTGTAAATATATTTTTAAATCTTAATTACTGTGTGTAGAAGTTAACTGTTTCAGAGTTGAAGATTTTTTTAATTATTATTTTTCTTAAGAGGTACGACACACCCACTTACCCCTAAATTGCATTAAATACACTATTGGACCTAGATTTAATACAATTATTGAAACTATATTTAATACACTATGGAACCTATCTAACTACAATACAAATACAATAACGTGTGAGTTAACACATCAACTCTATGTCCACAGGGTCGAGTCGACAATCAACTCTATTATATCCACAGGGCCTTGTTGTGTCCAAACAACTTTCACCTTCTACATGGAAAAAGAAAAATGAGTTAAATCCGGGTTCCTTGTATGTGCTTGAAAATAAATAAGACAAAACACATTATGTATTTTATGCCTTATGTACACGATTATTTATATTAAAATAAATACATTTTTAAAATTATCGTTCATCAATATAGGTTCCGTAAATATTAGTATTAAACATTTATATTACATTTAATCATGTCCCTATGATGAGGTCTTCTAAAATTGTTGCGATATTATAATTTGCTGTACCTACTTTCTAGACAATAAAACTGCAGATACTATCGGCTTTCAGTACAATGTATAGACACAGTATCTAAATGTATCATTGGACCAGTGGCGTAGCGAGGTCGGGTGTCACCCGGTGCGACACTTAATGGTGTCACCCCCCCCCCCCCCCCAGAGGTGTAGCGACCCTTCCCGGGGACAAGTTTTCGATTTGCGACCCCCCCCCACCTCAAACTTTCGATTTGCACCCCCCCTCAAGTTCTTCTCTATATATTTTGCGATTTTTTGCCTTGGTGTCACCCCCCCCCCTAAATGGTGTCACTTACCCGGTGCGGTCAGCACCCCCGCCCTCGCTACGCCTCTGCATTGGACTTAATGCGCAGTTAGCATAATTCGGCGTTCATTCAGTCGTATTAAAAACATGATAAGGGCAAACATTAGTATGTAAGGTGCAAGAATAGCTACTTTGGGAAATTCCGGAATAAATAGCACACACATTACTTGTTATATTCTTATTTTATCTCATTGTGTATTATAACCATGTAATATTTTTTCTTTATTCCACATTTTTAGTGCTATGTTACTACTATGTCGTTACTATGCAATTGCTTATTTAAATGCTGTTATTAAATTGTTGTTTTATTTGTTTATTTTAAAACGGCCAATGTGAAAAAAGGCCATGGTTACTACTATTGTTACTGTAATTGAATAAATGAAAAAAATGAATAAATAAGCCTTTGCTCTAAACACGTATACACTTATTTAATGTGGTTATTTCATTTCATATATTAGAATATTGGAGATTTCCGATTGTTTTCTAAACCTTTTGGAAAAGTTTCCGATACTAAAATATAACAGATCCAGGAAGACGGATATGGAGGTTTTATTCTTTTGTTAGGAGAACCAGATTTAAATCTCTAGTCAGCAATGACATAATATGCCGTCATTTACACCAAATCAGTCTACTAGACGACTTATCATGGAAGTAAGTCTCAACCTAATCATCTGATGTCTAATTGCTTTTCTAAGCTAATCGGTACATATAAATCAAGGTAGCGTAGACTTTCAAAGTTTGATTAGCTAAGTGTATTTATTTAAGTCTCGTTTTGACAAGAATACGGTGTTATTGATTTAGTGTTCTGATCAGCTGTTTGTATACGTTATATCGGCCAACTCTACACGTTTATAAATTTGTTTTATAAAAAATGTTAAAAGTTTTGTCTGAAGAAGTCTAAGATGAGTTCAACATTGGAATCAACTGATCAAAACTCGATGTTTAATTTCTAAGTTGTATAGGCCTACATATGTACCGTGAATGCATATGTGGATCTGGGGGAGGGGGGAGGTGACAAATGTATGGATTAAGGCATTAGCTGCCCCCTCCCTCTCCACCATTTAAAAAATTTAAATTTCTTGAAAGTTAATTAAGCGAAATGTAGGCCCATGAATAGTTAACTTCTGCTTTTGTGTAATTTCTATGCGAGTTTATAGAAATAGTTTTGTTCTTAATGTTTTATATATGTATATTTATGTATAGACCTTTCCACATAGTATTATTTTTTTCATTCGCACCTAAGACCAGTTTTCGCCTGTGCTTTTTTCAATAAATGTATGGCATTCCAATCGAGAAGGAAGTTCGGCTAAACGATTTTCACTAAACAAATATTTAAATCTTGTTCTTTGGGTCTTTCTATGCCTAGTCAAAAATTCCCCTTTTTTAGTGTATTACTAACGCTTACTGTGTACCCTACTTGCATTTCGAATACGTAAAACTAACCGGTTTTGCCAAAGACATTCTAATTCTATATTCTGAACGACACAGAAGTTAGTTATAAACTTTATGTTAAGGTACTGGTAAGTGTAAAAGGTTTTGATTTGATAAAATATTCGAATTTTTTGAATTCTCTAACTGTAAATTTTAATTTGGAATGCACGTGGTGTTCATATTACCAGCTGATTTGGTGACATAATTACGCAATTAAAAACATATGTCTCGATATTGTTTCATTATCTATTACCACGTTATTTTAATAGTGAAACCAAAATAATATTACTTTAACCTAACTATAATCGTAAAAAGATGATCGGCAATTTGATTTAGTATGGATCTTGGTAAGGAAACAAAAACTGCGGCAACTTATTTTTTTAGAAGAAAAAACGGATGTCGTTATATGTCCTAGGCCTAATACACTTATTTTATTTTTTAAATTACGTTGAATCTTTACATACATTTATTCTAAATGTTTTGGTGATTATTATTTTTTCGATGGAGTCCTTATATTTTTAATTTTTATCAACTAAATGGCTAGATTTTTTTAAAAACCTTTCAGATATTAAAAAAGGTCTAGGTGAATAGGTGGTAAAACATGGCTTCCAACGACTCAACTGACATAGAGACTGATGAAGCAAAACCTCCCAACCCTTACTGGTTCCGACTCAGGGAAATTCTAAAACAAACCAACGGACTGCAGAACTTGAGGGAGGCATGCCTGACTAATGGTCAAAGATCCCGTTCAGAATTTCCAAACGAATCGTCACATTCTGGTACGGCCAAATATACCAGGGACCAAAACGTGTCTAAATGTAAGGAAAATAAAAACAAATGTATCGCCCAGTGTCTTTCATATATTAACCAGACTGCTACAGTTGTTATACCAGAAGCTGATACCAGGAAGCCAGAAACCGTGTTTTCTGCACTCGCCAGTATGGGGATACATCTGATGACTCCCTGCCTGCCTAACAAGTCCTGTTACCCCACATACGATGACGTCATGCACGTGATAGAACGCAACATCCTGGACACGCTCAAGACCAGCTTTCCTCGTCTGGACTCCTGGGTTGTTCGAGACAAAATGCTGCCCAGCATCCGTCAGAATCTGGAGAACTTCATCAGTCAACATCAGGGACAGCTGAAACCTGAAGATGCAGCAGGCGTAGAGGTCAAACCGCTGGAAAAGGGGAAGAAACACGGAGGCAAAACGTAAGTTGACCAATTCGAATTCACATTTCTTATGTATTCGTTTTAGAGTTTCCTCATTTAAACAAATGAGCCTTTGGTTATGTTAAGAAAGGATAGCCCATTTACCTAACAATTTTGAGAGTAAATAATGTTTTATAACTTATTTTACCATAACATAAATGCTATACTATAGCCGCAGAAAAAAAAATAAACGTGATATGATATTTAGAATAGTAATAACATTTTTTCACTATCCTTTTGTACATGAATTTCTATTAAAAGACCAAAATATAAGACATTAATTTTTTTTTTTTTTTTTTAAAGCTTTTAATGTCTCTGGGGCGTTAGGTGATTTGAGCCGTCAAACGAAAACTGTAAAATATTGATTTTTATTTAACAATCCAATTTAAAAATTTAATACAACATATTATAGAAGCTGCTGATTTTAATGTTTTCAAATAAAGTAGGTCTACTACTTACCTCCCTTAGACACACCACCCCACCCTACCTCGATACTTCTTTAACAGTTTGCAGTTCCAGGTGTAGACTGACCCTCCGTCTCCCAGGAAAAATCCCAGGTTAAAAAAAATGGTGGGCCCCTAGTTAACGGTGCTGTACTAAGACTATTAGTGAATTGATTATTAAAAAATAATTGGACCCGTAAATTTTCATCAAGCTGAGGATGATCATCGGGCTTTTGATTGTGTTCCTATTAAAAGTCGGTCGAAAACATAAACAGTCATGGCGTTCATAAATTTGGGTCAATGGGAATTCCCAGCTGGAAATTTAATAATCGGAATTTCCAGTTTTACTGCACAATAGTGTGTTCAGCGCGTTAAATATGACGTTAGTAAAAAAAAAAACTTAAATCCAATGGACAAGATTTGGACTCTTACACTCCTCAAATATTCTTTTAAAAAAACAAAAAAAAAAAACATTGCTTACATTAAATGCAAGCCTTAAAAGATACGCTAGAATGCTAAAAAAGTTGAACGTCGTACTATTGCGAAGAAGTTTGAACTAAAGTAAAGTAGTTCTGATGCAACCTGACCCAAGAGTTGCATGTTCAGTGGTGTGACAGCATTGGACCGTAACCGTGTGAACAAATATTGGTGTGTATGTAGGGTGGGGGTAAAAAAGAGAGGGAGGGGAATAACTTTTGAAATGGAAGAATAAACACTTGTAGAAATTATATAAAATAGGTATTTAAAATAAACAGATGTCGACCAGAGGCGTACCTAAGGTAGGGCGGGTGAGGCGGAAATACAAGTGTATTATTATATATTTAAAGAAATGCATTTATTTAGTGCGTTATTACATAACAGCTTGTTACGTTTTTCATTAATTTTTTTTTTTACTTTCTCGTATACGAAGTATAGGAAGTATAGAGGAAGTATTGTAAAAGTGCAAAAAATTTGGAAGTCGGAAAAATGTAGATTGGCAACTTTGTGCGAATGTCTGTGTGGGTATGTGTGTGTGTCTTTGAACATTATAACATGAGTACTCTTACAGCTTAATTGATGAAGTTTCACATATGTATTATATCAAATGTGTAGTTCTGTATACATTTTTCAGAGATTTCCGGTAACCGGAAATGGAACTTATTTCTACTTTTGGTTTTTCATAAGCTTGTATCTTGAGTACTGTTTCAGATAGATAGACTAAATTTCGCATATAATTTAAAGATGTAAATAATTCAATTATCTGCCTTCTGCCAAATTTAAAGTAGTTTCTGTTAACATAAAGTAGCACTTTACGCTATTTCGGATTTCTCAAAAAACTTATATGAATTTATAAAGTACTAATATTCCACACTATTATACACTCATTGTTTGCTGTTAACTTGTCGTGCAATTCTTTTTTCTACGAGATTGTCATCTATTTTAAAAAGTTCAAGTAATTAAACATTTATTAAAATCTTATGTATTTCCCGAGTTTGCCATCCCCGTAGTATTATATAAGTATATTCCAGAAAGTTTAGGGGAGATTACGCCCGATTTATTTTTAAATATTTTTAGTGTAGGCTTTTAAAACAAAATCCTTTCCATATATTTTTATGCGCGGTTTTCCGTCGCGCATTTTTTCATTGGCGCATCTTTATGATCACCATTTTTTTTTACTGGGGAACCTTTTTTTTTCTAGTTTCGTCACTGCTTCTTAAATGTTCTTAATTTTGTTTAAAATGAAGTAAAGTACGAAATATGTTTTATTTTGTTTTACTGTCAGGGAGTTGAAGGTGATTGTGTGTTTTCACGTAGAGAACTGTCATCAGGTCAACATTGAAAATGCTTTTGCCATAGCAGTGAACGGCAGCGTCTCAATACTGACTTGATGCGAACAAAGGACGACTTCAACGGGAAAGCAACATACAGTTCTACAGATTATGTGACCGTCAGGGATGAATTAGACATTTTCTTCAACAACTAAAAAAAAGGTGACAGAGATATCGACATAATGTCAAAAAGCGATGGCGATTTGCATTTAAAAAGAAAACACTTCAGGAAATGAAAATCACAAAGAAACTGTTTGTTTGGTGTTTTTTTTTTTTTTTTTTTTTTTTTTTTTTTTTTTTTTTTTGACAAACAGTAAAATGTGCAAACTTAAATAGCGTAAACAGAAAAATGCGGAAAACTAATTATACTGATAATCTATCATTATGTCATATTTCCTGGAAAAAATATTCTGTTATGCAACATAGAAATCTACTTTCTCACATTTTTTGTGCGCAATTTTCTGTTGAGCATTATTAACAACATCTTTTTTTATTACATAGAAAATTAAATTTATTCTATAACCATTTTGAACTAAAACAATAAAAGAAGTGAAATACAGTTTTCATGTTTAATGTTATTGTACAATTTTTTTTTAAATAGCTGTATAAACGGGTTTCTCGTGATACAAATGTGATTTTGTTTTCTCAAATAACTGTATACATATGATACTAGTGATACAAATGTGATATTTTTTTCTGATACAAGTTGTCTAACACGTGGTATTAGATTTATACATTTATTTAATTTTTGCGAGGGGCTTTTTGTAACAAAATTTTGCTATACAATTTTTACTAGCTCAATCTTTTGTGATATCTTGTTTGTGATTATTTTCTATACAATGTTTTGCAATGTAATCTTATAATACAATTTTGTGATCATATTTACTGATGCCAATTTTCGCTACCATGATTTTTAAAACTATTTTTATATAGTTTTATGATGCCTTAATTAAGAAACTATTTACGTTCTCAAAAATGTGAAATGATATTGTCTTAATACGTTTGTTCTTTATCTGATGCACTTTATAAAAAAGTATGGTGTTTGTTTGAACTTTTATTTGTCTGGTTATATTTTTTTTAAAATAAAATATCATAGTCTATGGGACGACGTGGTCGGAAGGTAGAGCGTACGAATGCTAACCCAAAAGTCTCGAGTTCGGGCTTGAGTCCACCCTGATTTCGTGGGTAACGACTCATGTAAGCTAAAGTATAGGCGGCTGGGCTAATCATACTATCCCTACGTATGCCGAGGTCATAGAAACAGATGGATATTATTAGCAAAATGGACCGCAATGCTCCAAAGGGTAACACAGTTGCGGATTAAGGGGGGGGGGGGCTCAGAGGACTGAAGTCAGGGCCCCACGATATTTAGGTGCCCCAAAATTTACTGCTTGTTTGTTCATTTTCACTATAAAAATTGAAGTTCTAATTTAAGCTTCAATTTGTTTACGACATATCTAACACGCATACACACGCATATATATATATATATATATATATATATATATATATATATATATATATATATATATATATATATATATATATATATATATATATATATGCGTGTGTATGCGTGTTAGATATGTCGTAAACAAATTGAAGCTTAAATTAGAACTTCAATATATATATATATATATATATATATATATATATATATATATATATATATATATATATATATATTATATATATATATATATATATATATATATATCCTAATATATAAAAGCCCCCGTGCGCACCTCTCTCTCTCTCTCTCTCTCTCTCTGTCTGTCTGTCCGCAAAATATTTTCGCCGGACATCACATCAGAAACTGCAGCGATATATGGAGAACTTTATACGGACTTTTGTTGAAAATAATATGTTAGATGTTTTAAATGTATAACCACAATTTTATTTAAAGAAGAAAAATAAAAAAAAAAGGCGTATTCGAATGTAGAAAAACAATTTTATTTATGCAACCGGAAAAGTGTTTAAACTTGGGACAAGAACGCATTTAAAAATGACGTCGCTTATTGTTTACACTAAAAAAAGAACACGAAACTGTTGACGTCATCTTCCGAGTTTAGAATACAAAGAAATGAACTATTTCATTCAAATATGATTTAGAGTTATGTACGCTATAAAATGTATACAATACGATTTTCTCGGCCTAAACTTAAAAAAAATTATTTTATCTATTTGGATTCTAGATCTAGAGATTCTAGATCTAGATTTAGACTCTATCTACTGTAGAATCTATTCCAAAAAATAAATTTCTATAAAAAACGTTTTCAGGACTTAAATATTTTATAGAAATCTTTGTTTGTTTAGCAATGAAACTGGCTAATTTTGGGTAAAAAATTAATTTGAAAAAATAGGCATATTCGCGTAAGTTATTTTTTTTAAACACTTCTTTTATTCTCCATATTTTAAAGGTACCTAATTAGCTGAGATGATAGTGTACTTGAAACCACACAGGTGGTGCCGGATCGAGACACACCAAGTCAACCCTAATTTTATTTTATATATGTGAATCTTCCTATTTTAGACTATAAAGAAAGGAACTACTTTGGAAATCTTTGTTTAACTATGCAATTTGCTAATCTCTATAATATATGAAGCAAAGTTGTCGGGTGCCCGACATCAGGCACTTCAAATTTGACAGGATCTTGCCTTGGGGCGACAGAACACGGGGGCCGGTGCCGGTTGGCCTAAGGGTCTACGATGAGGGGGTCAAAACAGACCTCGACTGACCGGCGACTTATATGAGCTATAAATCGAAAAAAATTTGTCCACGTAGGAACCTCTTCATAACTCCTGAGGTCGTAGACCGACCCTCGGGCGAATTAATTAAGCATTCAAATTCTCAATGTTTTTGAAAGCCTAAGCGAAGCTGGGCAGCATGCCTAGTATTATATAGGGGCCCCCAAAATAGTCCAGCCGGGGGCCCCGCTCAAGCTTTATTTGCCCCTGGGGTAACAAACAAAATATCATATTTCTAATAGAACTTAACTTTCCACAGTGTGACTGGAAACCAATACAAAAGCCGCAGTTTAACACCGTTGATAAGTCTCCATTAACATAAATGAAGTTTAATAACATACAAGAACAATAATTCATTATACTACTTCTTAGACTACGCGTGGACTTAGAAAAACAACAAATATCAAACAAAACACAACTAATTATATTTTGGATAAAAGTTAATGATTATTCGTCCTATAATAAAATCGGTAAATTTAGAAGGTTTGGTGCTATATAGCGCCTCTGATATAGCCCCTTCTCTCCCTCCCCCCCCCCCCCCCTGCAGTGACGATCTTGAATCCTTATCTCCCTTTATGAATGCGACCATCTACGACCCACTCCTACTTTTTTACGTGCCGGGGAATCCCCATACGGCGTACGTGACAGATTGAAAGAAAACGTTGTTCGGGGTTGTGTATGTATTATGTATGACTTTTCAATGTTGTAGCGATCACGGTAAACAGTGACAATGGACTTGTCCCGGCTTCGTGGTGGTTTCGGTGGTTATGTAAATGAGAGTGGAATCAGATCATAGCCCCATTTGCATAGGCAGTTCACGTTATAGAAACAGGTGTGAAAGAACACAGTAGTCGCTTATATTACAAATCAGTTGACTTACATATCTGGTGATTACAGATGTATTAAATGGACGTTATGATCGTCCTGTTTAAGTAATATATTATCACAATGTATTATTCAAAAGTGGTTTGAGACGGCGTGGTTACAAGTAGTAAAACTTGCAAAATAGTTTACTTAACTATCTGCTGGTTACATAGTGTAGAAGCCGGAAACACGAGCTTACTGACGTCATGTTTAAATATAGATATTTACAACAGTATTTAAATAAATAGTATTATATAATTTGGTGGCACGACATGGTCGAGTGGTAGAGCGCCCGACTGCTAACCTTGAACGTTTTGAGTTCTGTTCTTGTTATGTACATGAGTCTTCAGAACGTCCGCTAGTCCAACAACCTCTGATGGGTATCAGCTTTACGGTAGACACAGAAGTGACCAACACTTCATAACATGAAATCTACTTCATCTGTCTTAATGATCATTTGGTCTGTAGTTGTAAGGGGTGCATTGATTTACTTATTGTTAGTTGGCTATTTTAGTGTTATATATATATATATATATATATATATATATATATATATATATATATATATATATATATATATATATATATATATATATATATATATATATATATATATATATATATATATTGAGAAGACCCAGTCTCTGCAGTGAGCTTACGATGACCAATCAAAGAAAACAGCAACAATGTAATTAATAGCAAAATTTTAACTATGTTTAGCAAACACTTAGATATAGTCGACTATTGGGTTGCCCTTACGTGATGTAGCACACATAAAGAGGGGGGTGGGGGTGATAGGAAAGATTTGTACATCTGTGACGGTGTGTGACCAGGGAGAAATCAGGAGGGGTGGGGGGGTGAGATTCAGAAAGTAAGACGTCAAACAGTTGCATTTTAAATAGTATTTTTAAAACAAAGATTATTTTAACAGTTATTTTTATTTAGGTTACTTACTCTTGAAACACCGTAGTTGATAATTTGAAAAAAAAATCTATTTTTTTCTTTCAATATTCATTGTAAGGGGAGGGGAATGGGGGTGGTATTGTAAGTTTGCATTCGTGTATGATGTTGGGTAAATGGAGGTGGTAGATCAGTTTTACAAAGCGTGACGTCATTTACAGCTGACCACCTTTTACAACAGCGTTTTTCATAACAATCTCTTTTATTTCTTGCATCATGCGATGCGTAATAGTGTTGGGTTTCGGCAATCTCTTTCGTCATGCGGTATTTTAGAGTTTACATCCTGGTTCATTGTATAGTTGTCCAATATATTTGGTGGGTTTTTTTTGTCAATCAATGCATACCCTAGGACATAAATCTAGTCCACAAGACAGCATTTTGTACAGACTCGTGTAAACAAGAAAAAAAAAGCAACGAGCAATATAACCTACCCCCCCTCCCTAACAAACCCTGTCGTCCCAGTATTACACACACAAAATCTGATCTACCTCTTCTTCCCCCTACACCCAATCCCACATCCATTGAAACTATAAACATTTGTTTTATACTCCCTTCCCCCATACCCTACTTCTATCCCAACAATCTCAATCACCAAACTTAAAATCTACATAACTCCCCCCCCCCATTCCTCAAACTTACCCTAGCCCCTTCCCCCACCTGACCCAAGCCTCACCTCAACACACACACACATACACAAATCCCACCTGTACACTCTCACACAGAGAAATATCCAATTCTACCTTACCCTCCCCTCTAAGGCACACACAAATTGCAACTATTAAATCTCACCGCACCCTCCCCTGCCTTCCAGACTTTTTTCTCCAGAGGACACTTGGAAATTTTGGGGCGGGGGTGGACTAAATTGTTTGGGAAAGGTGGAATGGGTGTAGTTACACTTCGGGGAGGGAGGGGTGGTTGGGGGGGGGGAGCAAAGATGCCTGACAAAAGCACTGCTAGGTACACTTACACACAAATTCCCATGATACCCCAACTTAGCAGACTTACTATCAGCATTTTCCAGGCATCGGAGCCCCCCCCCCCCCCCCCCCGCCCCTACAGACAACGTCTTCCGCCCTATATAAATAGAATCTATATAGATCTAGTCAATATATATTTTACCAGTGTCCGCTCCCCCCCCCCCCCCCAAAAAAATACTTTGAGGTGACTCCTCCCCCTCCCCTCCCAGGAGAAAAAGTCTTAAAGTAACACTTCTTACCACCTGTTGTAACTGCTGTAATCTACGAGTTCAGCAAAGGCGAGGCTACAAAGTCGCATGCCTGTGTATTGACTAGCCACGGTTGATGTCACATGCATTATGCAGGCGGTGGCGTACGATAATACCTAGTAGGTCAAGCGTGTGGAGACGTAGCTCTGTGCGTGGGGCTCTGTCTTACGAAGTTCACTGATGCGTTAAATTTAAGGAGGTCAAAGTACTTGTTGATTTGCCGTATCGATTTCTGTAATCGGGTTCTTAGGCAATTCTTAAAATGTTAGTAAAAGGATTACTGCTAAGATTTGGTTTAAGATTTCGTTCAAGTTAAAGATGGAGTAGTAGTTAAATGTATAATTGGGTTAAAGGTTATGTATTTACGGTAATGACTAGGATTTTGGTTAAAGTAAAAATAAAGTTTCAGGTTTGATTTGAAGGTTAAGATAAAGGTTTAGTTACAGTTTCAGTGAATTATAGGGCAGGGAATTGCAATATATTATTGAGCCGCGCTTAGGTTAATAGTATGATTAGGTTTTTTTTATTTTAGATTTTGAATTAGACATTGATGATTAAAGATAGTTTTGAATTTAAAAATAATCTAAGGCTCTACGAGTTATTCGAAAGCATCAGCACGCGAGGTGTAACCAATAATTATCAACTTAATTAGGTATTCAATTTAAAGACTCCACCTCTCCCCATCCACATATACATATAGCATAAGCACAGGGACGTCACTAGACTGGTGTGGGGGGGGGGGGGGTGCAGTCCGCACAGAGTGACACAATATAGGGGGTGACACCTTGACAAAAAATCGTAAAACTTACTGTTAAAAAATATTTTTTCCCGTTAAAATTAGCAAAGTAGTTAGAGAAAAGGGGTGACACCAAACAAAAAATATTAAATTATAAAAAGGCGTGGGGGTGACACCCTCAATTACCACTGGGTGTAAAAACCAGACCCAGTTTCTCCGATGCATAAGCATAGAAAGTGTAAGTAAACCATATAACCTTATCACAATAGTTTTCGTGAACGTATAGCCTAGGGAGAAACATCTTCAATAACCAACCTACATAAATACCTTCTTAAATATATTTAACAAAAAAACAACTAAATACGTTCTAAAAGAAGGTATTTAGTTGTTTTTTGTTTAATATATTTTCTTATGGTTGAATCGATAGCATGTCTGATCATCGATGTGGAGAGTTCAATCAGTGCCACTAAGTTTATCTGGTTCGTGTCGTGGCACTGAGTCCAAGCACTGAGAGCCAGGTCTGTCAAAAACTGGGGATGGAATTATATATGAGCAGGTAGAACTACAAGACCAAAACTTAAACTAGATGACCGGAAAATGTACTCGCACCCCACCTAATTAACGCGCTTTCGAGATTAGTCTTATTTTGTACTAAGTACCTTAGCTAATTAAAGTATATTAGCGATCAGTCTTAAACTGTTTTGGCTTAAAACTTTGTTAATGTTTATAATCTAGCAGATACCATAATCATAGGCGTAGCGAGGGCGGGGCATGGGGGGGGGGAGGATCGCACCGGGTGACAACTTTTAGGGGGTGCCACCAAGTCAAAAAATAGAAAAATGTTCAGAAGAAAAATGCTTTTTTGCCAGCTCCATTAGTGTGAAAACTAAAATTAAATAGTCTTTTAAGTACAAATCTACAATTTTAACAAGAGAGTGGGGGTGACACCATGACGTAAACGTACCAACTATAGAGAAAACAATGCTACATCCAACTATATAATTAACAGACTATAGATAAAAATCCTTACGATTGAAGTGATTAAAGCTTATACACATACATTTACCCGTATGTAGCATATATTTAAATTATAGGTCTTAGTACGTCGAAACAAACGTACCTATATATATATATATATATATATATATATATATATATATATATATATATATATATATATATATATATATACTATGTTGCTTTCGGGGTGGGGGTGACACCACAATTTGCCGCACCGGGTGACACCCGACCTAGTGACGCCACTGATCATAATGATGTGGTAATGTAAATGTGTTACCTGTTGGTTATATTATAGTGTATTTTACCACAGCGTATACCTTAGTAGTATGGCGTAAATCAAGTTGCATAAACAAAAGAACCCGTTTTTATCCAACCCCCTCCCCCAAGTCGCCTACATCCAGATTCCCCTTTCACCCACCCCCTCTCACCATGAAAAATATTGAAAAATATGTATAACTTATATAGTAAATAATCAGTATCCGCCTCTGTCATTACAAATTCATGAGCCCCCCCCCCCCCCCCAACCGTCCCAATATACACACACACACACACCAAATAAAAGATGTCTGAAAGAAATATTCAAAAAGTATACAACTTATCAACACAAAATTGAGACCACGGGTAATTAAAATATTTTTACAATTACTTTTTTTATAATTTACCTAACAGAACCTCATTTAAAAAAATAAAACACCCCATATTTAAAAATAGAACTGAAAATTCCAGTTCTATAAATAACACATTAACAGCCAAGCTCGTAGACAAGCAGTACAGTAGCTAAGTTTGTTATGTATACACAAGGTTGAAGGGCCTAGGTTTTTCATTCACTAGCCTACTTTGATGGAATACGACTCTTCGAGTGATGTTCGTTCACACATTTGTCTACAGGTAATGGTGTCTCTACGTTGTACAAAAAAGCCTTATACAAATAACTCCTGTTAAGCGATTATTTACACAACTATTACTTCGGGACTAAAAAGGTGTTGTGCCGTGTTATATAAATCAATATTTATATATTTAACTATTTAAAACTTTAACTTCTGGATCTATTTACATTATCGTAGTAACAAAACTGTGATTCAAGACACGTTACTCTGACTAAACAAACGCACTGATATCTGTATCAGTATTTAGGTGGACGAGTATATCAATCTTGTTCCATTTTTAATATTCCAAATTTATTTTTGTATTAACAAAATTATCAGTTTAAGACATTATTATGTGCACCTTTTTAAGACACTTCGTACATTCTTTAACCAGTTTGTTTATGTTTAAATATTTACTCCTACGCATGTTTTATATGAGAGATCTCTTCTGTTTTCATAAATCTTGTCTGCCTGTACATTTTGGCACTTATTTATGTTTTACATACGATATCTTGTTTTCTTAACACAACTGCATTATCCACAAATAAAAACTGTTCGGTAAACAAAACATAAATGCAAAACGTGTTCAATTCTTGTAAACGTTTTGAAACCCACGGAATCGATTTTCACGACGCAAGTTTTTTTTACTTGAAATGGGCTTTTGTCTATTGAACTATTTATATAAACAAAAATTTTATTTTCAATCTTTATACAACTAAAATTAATTAAGCGGCGTATTTCTATTAAATTTTCTCATTAAATCTGCTGTTTTTCTTAAGTAGCCTGTAGTCTACGAGTGAAGGGGGATGAATGGGGGTGAATGTTGTTTGTACTTGTTACCCTATTCCGTTCTTCCTTGTTCAGTTCTCGTGCTGTGAGTTGTAATAGTCCGGTTTGTACCAGTTTATGAAAGGGTATATAAGGTGTATGAAAACGTGTGTGATGGCCTTAGTTTCGTCCAGATCTCCAAGGTTAGTATAGGTTAGGTCAATACTAGTTTTTAGCCACTGTATCATAGTTATACTAGCTTGTGTATTTTGTGTTTAGAATAGACTGTGTTAGGTGTAGATAGCATTAAATTTTTTTTAGATTTAACGAGCCTTTGTTTCATTCAGTTTTGTTTTATAACCCGTTTGTGGTTTTTTGTCTTATGTGTTGCGCTACGCATCGGATCACCCATAAGGCGTGTCCGTGTGTTCACAACACAGCCTAATATCATGTGTTGTGCTGGATTAATTAATGACAAGCTATAACCTAATTAATTACCGGTTTATTCTTTAATAAGTTTGTAATTCAGACAGCATTTTAACACCAACAAAAATCTCTGCCTATTTTACGAAAACCGTCGGGCTAGTACCCTCTATGCGCACAGCATATCAGCATTCATTTTATATTGACTAGTACTTCAAGTTCGACTGCCAAAGTTTTTTTGTATGAGTTGTAGGCCTACTTTTTCTACATGAAAAAGCTTGATTTTTTTAGTCGTGTTAAGAACTACAACATAATACGGCTCTAGCTTATTGTTAGGTAATACCCATTATATTTGCTAAATATATTAGCAAAACTAATGAAGGTATACTGTGATATAAATTACACATTCAGAGATATAAGTCAGTCAGCGTTATACACAGGTGTCTTGTCTACCACGACACGTTTTAGATACACATCAGATGGAAATCGATTATAGATTGCCCCATTAAAATATTGATTGATTTACAACAAAAAGTCAATAGCAATCAAAGTAATTTTTTTTTAAATTATTGGATTTAAGCGTCATCTTTGGAACATTTCTTATTTTCTTATTGTCTGTTTCCTATGAAAATGTGTTTAATGCTTGTTTAAAAAATTGTATAATTTTTAACACAGGTAATAGTCAATAACATATATTTTTAATTTATTGTTTTAGATGTTCGTGTACAGTAAAAAAAACTTGGACTTACAAAAATAAGGCGTTGATTTACATTGCGATTCAATGATACGTGGCAAGATACACACAGAGGAAGACTTCCGTGAAGCAATTTCAATAATGATAACTATAAAATAAATACATCGATTTAATCGTGTAAAAAATCTTACAATGCATTGATAAGACAACAACAATGCCTTTACATACACGACGCTTAAAAAATGAACAGAAGCGGTTGCTCTGAGTGAAGGATAAATTGAACCGAAAAACTTCACTGGATTTTCAAAACAGCAAAGGAAGACAATGTCGGCTGATAATGTTTCCATTATTAAATGTGGTGTCAACAATTCTGGTGAATTTACCATCAATTGTTTGGTCAGAAATTTACATTTAACCAACAGTAGCGAACAAGAAAAGAATAGACCCCAGAAAACTGATACTAAAACATGTGGAGGAAAGAAATCCGAGACAAAAAAAACTCCAAAAAAGACAGCTCAAGCTCTGGGACTCTCTGAGCTGATGTCTAAGACCAATGGACTAGCCACGTCTTTTGCCAGGCCGCTTGTCCTTGATGTCACTCCTCATACATCAGAAAAACCTGCGGAGCTTGAGTCAAGGGTCTCTCATCATACAGCAGAAAAACCTGCGAAGCCTGGGTCACAGGTCACTCGTCATGCAGCAGTAAAACCTGCGGAGCCTGGGTCACCGGTCACTCATCATACAGCAGAAAAACCTGCGGAGCCTGGATCACAAAGCCTACCCTCACCTGTGATAGCCGAGATCAAAGACTCTATCCTCTCCTCGCTGCCCAAACTGGCCGAGGCCTTCAAGAAGGCGGGCTGGGACAAACGCTTCTCTGAAGACGATGTTCAGAAGGCCCTGGAGAATATGGTGACCAACGGGGAGAAATCCAGCGAAGACTTCTGCAAAATTAACGGCCAAGTCAGCCAAGACGGGAGGCTCAATCTGTGAGTATCGCTGAATATCTTGATCATCCGTATTGAAAATCTGTTTGTAATGTACTTCAATTATCTAGATTATCCGTATTAAAAATCAGTTTGTAAGGTACTTCGAATATCTAGATCATCCGTATTAAAAATCAGTTTGTAAGGTGCTTC
Organism: Physella acuta; assembly: GCF_028476545.2. Classification (NCBI taxonomy): domain Eukaryota; kingdom Metazoa; phylum Mollusca; class Gastropoda; family Physidae; genus Physella; species Physella acuta. The sequence continues at coordinate 80,349 of NW_026731694.1, forward strand.
GAATCTTTAAACCCTCCGTATTGAAATTCAGTTTGTAAGGTACTTTAAATCTCTAGACCATAATGTATTGAATTTCGGTTTGTAAGGTACTTTAAATCTCTAAACCCTCCGTATTGAAATTCAGTGTGTAAGGTACTTTAAATATGTAGACAATATGTATTGAGTTTCGGTTTCAAAGTCCCTAGATATTATCTAATGAAATCAACCTGTTGAAAACCTAGACCATATGTGTTGAAACTCGGTGTGTCAGTTCCCCTGAATTACTAAACCATTTATAGAAATTTAGTATAAAGTTACTTTCAATTCATCGACCATTTTTTAAAAATCAACCTGGAAGTTTTAAGTTAAATACGAGAATGTTTGTCTGTTAGTTATATTAAAATCTTGCAACATATTTTTGAGATGTGATCCTCCATAAAATGTGATAAAACCTATGTGTCTACGTGTTTATCGTTTCAAGTTGTATGCATTGGAATCAAATTTTATACATGTAAAAACCTATTTTTAATTTGTAATTACTTAATCCGCAGGATTATATCTGTCAACTTTTTCAACGTACATAACATCACAACAGAAGAAGTGAAAATTAAAGGCTCTCTGGGTGTGGCCATCAACGGAAGTACTTTAAACATCAATGGGGTGGGGCTAGAGAACTGGGAAGACGGTCTGAGGTCTAGCTGTAGCCAGGACAACATGGATCAGCCGGAAATCACTCGTTTGTAGCAACTGCACCAGCTATACTTGAGCATCGATTCCACTATCGTATTTTTTGTTGTGGTGGGTTTGAAGTCCCGCGCTCTACAGTACGACCGCGCCATCTACTGGCAAAACTGTGTATATTTGAGGATCGCTTTTTTGTGTGTCTCGTATTCGTTTCTGTCGAAGACACTGGGTTTACCATGCTGTTGAAGTTTGATGGGGAAAACGTGTGGAGAATTTAACTTAATAATACAGTCAAAAAGAGATGCAATGAAAAAGTCAAACGATACGATACAGAATAAAGAACGGGATTGGTAAAAAAACTTGACCAAACATTAAAAATAAGCAAAATGATTTTTAAAAATGATAAAAATCAAGGACAGTATGGCGATTATGTATAAATTCGTCGTCACAACACTGCTACAATTGAAGTATGATGGAGAGGGATAAACTCAAAAGTGTCCCTGCTTTTACAAAGTAACATTGATTTGTCTTTGTTCATGTACCAATAATATTCATTCTGTTTACTTCATATCAGTGGCGTCGCTAGGTAGGGTGATACCCCGTGCGGGGCACCTAATGGTGTCACCCCCCTCCCCCATTGTTTTTCTCTGTAAATTTTGTAGCTGATGTCAGCACCCCCCCCCCCCTCCCCGGTAAAACCTTTAAAGTGTTGATGTTAAATACTAATGATGTCGGTTGTTATTATGTTAATACAGCTGGATGTAGCATTGTTTTCTTTATATACCCCCTTATCGGGATCGTCATTATGTAGCCTACTTAAAATAGTTTTAACTCTAATTAACCATTTATCGAACTAGCAAAAAAAAAATTATTCGATATATCTTGCAATTTTTTTTTGTCTTGGTATCACCCCCCCCCCCCCTTTTCCCATAAATTGTGTCACCTAGTGCGCTCCGTAGCCCCTCCCCCACCCCCGCCTCATATGTTGAATGCTGTGTCAAGCTGGTCTTTCATGTTTACGTATTAGGAGCTGTTAATGACTTTCATAATCTTAAACGATCTGGCTGTTAGCACAAGCGTGCTAACACTTTGCGACAGGCCCACCAGTAACAATGTGCTATCTTTTAAACCGAATGCACGGTCTAACTACTTAAGCTGATTCCTGGTACTTTATGTACCAAGTGCCCTACTAAGTAGAACTGTTACTGTTTTATAAAAAGGCATATGCCCTGTCTCTTTTGAACAATGGCAATAGGGCTGGTAAGTAGGTCACCAATCAGTTCTACGCCTCAATAAAACCTGCATGAGCCATAGAACTGGTTGGTGACCTACTTACCAGCCCTATTGCAACAGGGTTTAGACCAACTTTGTAGCATGATTCACGTTTTATAACGGAGGTTGGTACTATTTATATAGCTCTTTCTTCCCTTGTCGTCAGTGTATACAAGGATAGAATGTAAGCACATGTGCATCTTCACAAGCACCATCCCGAATTAGATTATTTATATCTAGTACTCAGTGACGCTGAAATAAATTCATCAACTTGCCATAGCGCTATGCGATGTCACTAATAAATTGTATGGAGCATCTTACGAAGTTTGTAACGCTCTATTTAAACAGGTGTTTTTTTTTATTTTCGTGCACCGTTACAGAACTAGAGGTGCATTCAATGAAGTTCTTCTTACAGTGTGTACTGGCATGACAAGCTTTTAAATGCATTTTTTAAAACTTTAAAACATTTGTTTCTAATCTATTAGACGTTGTAGATCTACCACAATAATTTGGTTGTTTTTTTTTTGGTTTATTAAAGTTTTGCAATATAAGAATAGCATTTAAATTATGCATTTGATTATGAATCAATAAAATATTTTCTTACTGATATACGTCCATTTTGTTTCATATGTTATTAGCACGTAAAGCGAACCATAAATAAACTTAAGAAGGGAACCACGAGTAAACTTGACAAGGAAACACCAATAAATTTCAAATAAACCGGGAGTGATCTCCCCTAAACTTTCTCGAATATTCTTATATAAAATAACAGGGGATGGGAACTCGGGCTATAGACATGATTTTTAATCCTTTTTAAATACTTAAACTTTTAAAAATAGAATAAAATCTCGTAGACAAATTAATTGCACACCAAGTGAACGCCAAATAAAAAAGCGCATAATAGTGCGCAATATTATTAGTATTTTAAAAATTTACATTAGTTTTTTGAGAAATCGGAAGTAGCGTAAATTACTACTTCCGATCAACGGAAATTACTCAAAATTTAACAGAAAGTAGAGAATTAGATCTTTTACTTACATGTGAAATTTCATTTATCTATCTGAAATAGTACTCAAGTTATAGGCTTTTGAAAAATTCAAAGTAGGAAAAGTACCACTTCCGGTTATCGGAAATCGCTCAAAAGTTGATACGGATCTACGATTTTGATAAAATACTTATATATGAAATTTCATCAACCTAGCTGTAACGGTTCTCAAGTAATCGTGTTTACACACGGACAGACAGACAGACACACACACAGACACACAGACATACGGACAAGATTGCAAAATTATGTTTTTCCGTATCAGTGAGGTGTAAAACGTCGAGATTTGTAAAAATCTCGATTTTTTTTTTTTTTGCACGATTACAATACTTTCTCTATACTTTGTATATACGAGAAAGTAAAAAGGAACCATAAACAAACTTAACCAGGGCACCATATATATATATATATATATATATATATATATATATATATATATATATATATATATATATATATATATATCCCTACAGTGGGAAAGATGTTTATAAAGATGTCTTTTGCAAAGTTTGTATTCAATACATTAACAGAAGCTGGTCTGGGTGGTGTTTTCAAACATGGAACCCCAGTCTCCATCTTTATGATATTTGTGTATGGGTCAAGTCAGCCTTTGTCGCTTGTGATCTTCTAATAGCAGCAAAAAGGCCCATTCCGAATCTATTGTTCTAGCAAAATCTACTTCTGTCCTACCACGATCCTTGCTTAAAATCAATGTGGATTGTCTCTATTAGTGTCATGATTACTTTGTCATAGCCATGAAATGATGAAGGGTCATCAAATTCCCACTATTAGATGCATTTATATTTGCTCCATTTGAATTACATGTCCACTTATGATGTCATTAACCCAGAATGCTGTAACGGCTAGTGATGTCGTACCATCTCTTGGCTTTTTTTCTTTAATGTGCCTCAGACATGTAATTTAAAGCGTCAGTTTGCCTTGCATGTTCGCTTTAGTATTAGAGTTTTCATCATCGGATTGTGAGGACTGATGCAGATTTACAATAGTAATACTTCTTTCTTACATGTAGCCTACTTTCATTCATTTAAGATGGTTTATTTATACACTATACAAAACGTCTTATTACAATTGTATTTTTAAACTTGAAAATTTAAATGTTTAATTAAAAAGTGATTCAATGTTCTGTGTAGAGTTGGGAAAGTTATGTGTGCATTTTTATCGGTGGGATGGGCTGAGTGGGTGTGGGCTTACAACTAGAACTGAAATAAATTTGTGATTAATGAAAAATAATATCAATAATATTATGAGCAGCCTTGATGATATTATGTAGAGTGTGCCAAGTAAAATCAAACATTCACTCCTCTCAAACAGCCATATCCATAGCATTCCTCCTGCAGATTTTTGTTTCTTATTTTTTAAAAAACATTTTTAAAAACAAAATTGTAGTTATATACAGTTCAAAGAGAGATTATGATTGAGTAATTAAATTTTTTTAAAAAAGTCAAAATTACATAAAGCCAGATTAAGATAATCAATAACGGATGCAACTCTTTTACTCCCGATGATTTAGTTCTCTGTTGTCCTACCCTTATCTGTGATGCCAAAATTTGACAATATGGAGTACCTGTCAAGGAACAAAATCTATCGTGGGAAAAGTTTTTTTTTTATGGTTAATCAAGAAAACTTTATTACTTTACACAGAACTGATACAGCATTACGCTAGACATATCATCGTGACTCCCACCCACTCAACATTCAACAACAGCGGAATCTCAGACTCTAACATTTTATGATGTGGGCAAAGTCATGGTGTTTTTTTTTCCTCCTCAGACATGTAATTTACAGGGTCAGTTTGCCTTGCATGTTCGCTTTAGTAGGCAAAAGAAAAAGACAAAAAAGGTAAAGTCAATCATGGTATTATAAAATTATTTTATTTTGATTTATTTTTTTGTTTTAATTTAAATATTTAATTTTTTACAAATTTGTAACAAATGCTTGACTAGCCCCATCATCAAGGTGGTAAACTAAAAGAAATGCAGTAGAATAAAGAAAAATACTCTTAAAAAACATTCCCGAAATAAGTTTTCCTTTTTTTATTATATTTATATTTTAGGTGCAAAAACTCTAGCGAATACCACTTTTTACAACAGCTTACCAATAAATACACCTGCATTTCATTTATTGTCTGTTTCAAAACGAAATTTAGGGCTGCGGATATTTTATTTAGAAAAGTTTTGTTAATTAAAAATATAGCTGGCTAGAGCTGAGAAATGTTCACTAGTTTAAAACGATTAACCAAATTAACAACTTAAGGTTACTCTAGGATATATAATGTGTAATTTACAGTTTGAAAACAAAAATATAAGTTTGTGAGATAAAGTATAAAATTTTTAAAATAAATATGCAAGTGAATAGGGACTTTTTTTAAAAAAGATAATCATATGCAATTTTGTGTGCAATATTCATTGCATGGTATAGTATAAACATAAACTTTAAGTGATTTTAAGGTTGTATCCACTTCCTAGCCACACTGATATTAAATTTGTCAACCTTTGATTTAACATATGCCTAGATCATATTTGACTGATCACTTTTTGTTTAGGCAAATCTTTGTCCTAATACTTCTTTGGGGTTGTATTATTAAGACTGTTCACAACATATCCCATGATTCAATGCATTAATTTATTAAATGTGTATTCAACATCAAGGCATGTTGTTAAGCTATTTTTCATATTTAACTTTTTCAAATGGTCTCAGTGATGCAACTGAAAAAGACAAAATACACCAATACCATGAATTTATAACAAAGTACACATTTTACTGTCTGTAAATCTAGATCGTCTTGGGATTTTAAGCAGCAACTTTTGTTTTTCCTTTCTTGGCAAACCAATCATCACTTTTATCTGCTGTTATTGCCTCATCTAGCAATGTATTGGCATTTTTATCTGCTTTTGACAATTCACGGAATGCTTCATCTCCAACATAACATATTTCATGCCCATCCGGGTCTGCTATTATAACAACTTGCACAGTCGCTTTTCTTGGTGTATCTAGGCTAACAAGTGGTGTTAAGATAGTTTGGTGTTCAGATTTCATTAAATTTTCTAAAGCAGGGAGCTCTACACTTGGACATGAAATTGCTATTCTTCCAAAAGCCGTTCCGTGATCCACTGGTTTTTCGATATCAACAAGCTCAAGCTTACACTGGTCATTAGCATAACCAAGAATAGCAGATTTATCATGTTGATCAAAGATTTTCATTCCACAAAGCCTCACCCAGAAATCGATAGATTTAAGCAGATTGGATGAGGCAAGTGTAACAATCTGGACAGGATCTCCTTGTAAAGATTTTTCAAGGACTTTAAAAACATAGCCATCAGGAGATGATAGTACACAAGCTCCATTTTCCTCAGTAATTTTATCACTTGTGCCCTTAGCTCTTTCAAAAACAGATTTTGATGACACTGTGATACCCAGAAAATCATTTCCTAGCTTGGAACTGCCAATACCGTAGTTGTATGTTAATTCAGCTACAAAATGATTATCTTCTGGTCCATATCCCACCATTGTTTTGCTCCATTTACCATCATAAGGACCATTACAGGCTGCTTTACATCCTTCTTCAAATTCTTCATGACGAAGAATCTGCATTCCCAGCACATCTCTATAAAATCTGGCATTCTCTGTCCGATTTCCAACTTTAAATACGAAATGCAAAGCTCTTCGAGAACTAGATGTCATTGTATAAGTGTATATTTTAAAAGTCGACAAAATCTATACACTAGATCTAGATTTAGTTATTTTGCTTTTTTAAATTTGTACCAAAGTTGCTTCATTAACATGAAATCATCAAACGTTCAATATGTTTATGTTGGCATTCGCATGTTGAATGTTGTTATTGCTCTGTCATTATAAAATTATAAATATTTCTACATGGCTTGAAATTCGAGTTGATTAGATACAGCAGAATTGTATTGCTTCTGTACAAAATACTTACGCAAATATCATACGGTTTTATATTTCAAATGAAAAAAATTAACCACATTAAAAAATAAACGAATACTACAAACCAGACATAAATTTTATTTATATTGCTAATTATAAAGTTTAATATGCTAATGTATACTTATTTTCATTTATTATATTTTAGCTGTGAATAAGATTTTATTAATATAAAAATTTGCTAACAAGAACAGGTTGTTTCCCTTTGATTTTTATGGTTGTTGAAAGGGAGGTAAAAAATCAAATTAAATATTATTTTTTTTTTAAAAAGTGTTTACTTCTTGCCCGTGTTTGATTAATAATTAATGTCCGGTTACAGCTAAATTTCCAGTCGAGAATTTTCTTCCCTCTCATATTGACGAGAGTTGGTTGGTCATGGTGCTGGCCACACCATCCATTCACGCGCCGAGGTCAAGAAACATGTGTACTCTCCATCATCTGTGCAACAGATCATTATGCTACGAGAGTATGTATAGTTGTGTGCTCTTGTAGAAAAACAGTTTTCCAACAGATTATGTTAGTGTTCTAAAGTATATTATTAAACTCAACAAAATGGGTCGCTTGAAATCTAGGTCATAGATGGTAGGGGTGGTGTGAGGTTAAGGGGTTTGAGGGTGTTATATATATGTATCTATTTGTATACAGCAATGTGTAGTGTAATACACATCCAGTCCGGGGATCATATCGTGTTATCGTCTTCTTTAAAATGTAGCCTGACACAGTTTAGTGATGGAACAAACACAAAAGGTTATATTCAGGGTAAAACTATTTACACATCAATCTAGCTACAACTAACGCTCGACTTCAGTGTGGAGCGACGTGGTGACGACGATTGCGTCCGTTGTCTTGACATTGAGGCTATGAGGTTGTTTGTTGTGATTGCGGAAGGGGGTGGGCAGGGGGGGGGGGGGCTTTAAAGTACATATACACACAAAGACGCTCACACGTATATAAAAATATAACCGTTTACCTAAACATTGCAAGCTTTCTAATGTGGTGCTTCCATTCTTCAAATATCTAAGCCATTTTTTCAGAAAAAAATTAAAAAATAAAAAGTATTGGTGCTTTTATTCTAGTGTGTAATTCTTGCAAAGTAATGAATTTCACTTTAGGTTACATCGCTTAGTATTATATCACTTATATTATTTAGCATTGATTGGCTGATTAAATCCAGGAATTTTTTTTTTATTTACAAGGTGATTTGTAAAAATTCACAAAAGACACTACAACATTATGGTTAGGGTATGGGCGTGGTCGGGTAGAAGGGCGTATGGCTGGCGATCCAAACATTTAGAGAACGGGTCCATTAGTCTGTAGGATGGTACCAGTGTTTCTTTCAGACTTTTTTTCTCCAGGGGAGCACTTAGTATTTTCGGGGAGCAAACTAATTTTTGGGGAGCGGACTAAATTTTCCGGGGGAGGGGGTGAGACGGACACTGGTGAAAGTATATATTTTCTATATCAATTCCTTTCGTAGACTTTCTTCGGAAAGTGGGGGGGGGGGCTAATTCACGTAAGGATGCATAACTTACCACTATTTCCATTCATATATAACATTTGAAGAAAAAAAACCTTCCATAGGTTTTTAAAAACGTTTTTCCAAGTATTCAAAAGTATTTAGGTACATAATAAAAACGTCCTTTTAAACTTTCTAAGAATAGCATCGTATTTCCCGAGGCTATATATAACATACCGAGGTCTAAGCGACACGGCTTCTTATTATGCTCGCCTACGCCTTGGTACACCATTCGTCAAGTTATGGTAATTTGGATAACACTTGAAATCTTGAGGTAATGTACACTATTTCACAATAATATACTCTTATGTCGACATTATTATTTATCTTAGCTTATAAATAACCAATAACCAATAATTAATATACCTTATGGACCAATAATGAATCGGGTCTTCTATTATTTAAACTGCTAACACGAAAGTCTCGAGTTCGGATCTCGATGGGTACCTGACTCGCGCTAATAAAAATAAAGGCAGCTGAACATAGTGTTGACCACACTAATCCCTCTGTATGCTAAGGTCTTTGGAACAGATGAACTCTACTTCATCTGCCTCATGTGTCTTGGGTACGAATGTACAAGAAATGTAAGAGAAATGTAAGAGAAATTTTGTAATAAGTAAACCTATAAGAACCACCCGGATGTAACAAAATTTGTGTTAGGCCGTCTATTTTAAAGCTTCTATTTGCTTTAAGCAAATGTCTACATCAAGATTACACCAGATCGTGCGAATCTGTCCTCAAACATCCACACTTAAGCTATACTTACAAGATTTCATTTAACCCGTTTTCTCCAAGTTGCTGCTTCGTGTTTCTTGTTGACGTCACATGTTGACCCCTGCGTTAAAAAATTGACCCACTTACCTTAAACCGATTTGTTTCAAACTTGTAGAGAGGGTGGAAGAAGGCGTTTTGTTACTGAAATAGCAATGTAAACAAAAAGGGATATTACAACACCAAGGGTAGACAAGGTACAGAATATAATCCAAGTAGAGAGAAAGTAGTTTTAATCCAACGGGATTCGAACCTACCAATTCAAGCAATCAGATCCTTCGGGTCAGAGTTCAAGCCAACCCGCGTCATCTATGCACAAGCTGTGATAGTGGTCGGTAATAAAAAAAGCTCTGTTTTTGTAGAGCTGATTGGTTGAAGTGTTTACACATCTTATTTGATGCATGGAAGGCGGGGCGATTTGGTGCCGCGATGATTAAAATATCATTTTCTGTTTGAATTGCTATTTTAAGCTTTTAACATACTTAAATCAATATCCAGCAGAATGTGGAATGAACTGTGGAATAGATCCATAACGTAACTGTGCAAACATACGTAATGGTGTCACAGGACTCAATATGCAATGACCTTAACATTTAATTTTTTACCAAAGGTAACATTTACGTCAATCACGTTTGCCTGCTGTGTGACGCATTGCATTCGAAAATAATACATTTTTATCTTTTAATTATTCACCACGTCAAAATTGACATAATGTTATTTTTTAATCATTTTTTTTTCTAGAACAAATTTTGCATAGAAGGATACGACATAATTGTATCTTAAGGGTCATCCATAAATGACGTCACGCTTTTTTTTGACGATTTTCACCTCCCCCTCCCCTCCGTCAAACGTCGTCACAAAAAGCCAGACCCCCCCCCCCCTAAAATGACGTCACACCTCAGCCTACAACCCCCCCCCCCCCCCCCAAAAAAAAAATTGCAGTTGAATTTTTTTTTTAAACATCGATATTTTTCTAAAATCTTGTCTGAACTCTGTCAACATAGAGTATTTTAATCAATTCCTATTACAATTTATTAAAACAGTTTTCTAAAACGCAAAATAACGGCTAAAATTCGTTTTCTAACATTGCCTTTTTATAATGCAAAAGTTTGACGTCGCACCATCTGAACCCCCCCCACCCCACCCCCTCATCACACACAGTCACAAAATAACGGAACCCCCTTCCCCTACGAGTGTGACGTCATTTATGGACGACCCCCAAAGGTCCTTTTTTAATTACACTTTTTATTATTCACGATGTCAAAATTGACAAAATATTATTTTTTTAGCATTTTATATCCTTTAGGTGCATTGAACGCTAAAGACACAGCTACTTTAATAAGAGAATAAAACAGATTGTTATTTTTAAAGTTGTATCTATCCATTGTTGAAATAATCGACTACAGAAATGCCAATCTCCACTACTGGTATAATCAATTGCCTTATCAAAAGTATACACGTCACCAGCACTCAAGTTCCAGACGATAATCAGAAAACTGGAACTAAATCATGTGAGGCGAAGAAATCGGAAATTAAAAAAACTTCTTCCAAAAAAGCAAGTCAAGTTTCCGGGCTTTCAGAGCTGATTTCTAAGACGAATAGTCTGGCCACGTCTTTAGCCGGAGCCCATGCAAGAGATTCTACCCCAAAGCAAGTAGATGGAGCCAACGGCTCTACAGAGGACCCTGGCTCTCAGAGCCTACCTCCAACTGTTATAACCGAGATCAGAAATTCTATTCTATCCTCGCTACCTAAAATTGAGGAAGAGTTCAAAAAGGCGGGGCTAGACAAAAGGTTTTCTAAAGCAGACGTGGAGAGGGCGCTGGAAAAGCTACAAACTTCTGGCCAGGATAGTGGTGAAGAATTCTGCAAAATTAACGGCCGAATTAGTCAAGACGGGAAACTGAATTTGTAAGATTATTTTAAAATATAGACAATATTTAACTAGAAACAGGTGTATCCAACTTTATAGCGAAATATATTGCATTTAAATAATCAAAAGTGCATTATTTTTCTCATTTTTTTTTCATGTATAGGGTTAATATTATGATCGTGAAGAATAATTAACATATATTTACCGATATTTTGACAGATTTAGCCGTTTTAAACCTTACTGCTTTTGACTTGTCCAAAAACTCTATCAGACATGCATGAATATATTTAATGATTATTGAAAATAATTTTGTAACTTTAAACTTAATCGCTACATACATTTATGAATATATTTAAAAAGTATTTAAGTAACTTTAAATTTAATTAATACCTACTTAATAAATAGATTTTTTTTTAAATTAATCGATAAGTACTTTAATAAATATTTGAAAAAATAAATTAACTTTAAAATTAATCGTTAAAATATTAAATTTATAGAAATTTTATGTTGAAAATATTGCAGTAACCTTAAAACTAATCGATACATATTTGTATTATTTATTAATAAATAATTCTCTTTTCAGCTTTGTATCCATCAATTTCGTCAAAGTACAAAACATAAAGACAGAGAATGTGGAGATTGGTCATTCTGACGCTGTGGGTATTAACGGGACTACCATCAACCTGACGGGGTATGGCACAGTACAATGAGGAGAATGTTCTCGACTCGACTAACAGCCATATGTAAAAGGATCAAGCACATCACAGACGTCAATAGCACGTCACCAAATATTCTTCTACACATCTATCTTATCAAAGATTGATTAACGTTATCCGTTATTTATTTATTTATTTATTTATTTATTTATTTTTTTATTTTTTTTTTGTAGGCCGACAACAAATGAGTAATGGAGGATGAACTTTGATCTAAATTTATATATCATCGATGTATATGGTAAATAGTTAACTATAATAATTAATTAACTTCCAGATATTGATTCAAATACAATAAACACAAGTATTTTTTATGAAATGTCTATTGTTGGTTGTTAATATAAGAAGCTATAGCTCTTGTCGTCCGTAAACAAAGTCAAGCTTATAAAATCAATTTCCTACCCCTTTCACCCAAACCCTACCCTCATCGCCACTCGTCATCACAGGAGGTAAGAACCCCCTAATTAGATATCACACTAGCCAACAACACACCAACTTTCAGTTTAGTAAGGGGATATAACCGCGGATAATGTTTTTGCAAAAATATTAATTGAGTAGCCTCTCTTTGCATATAAAAACTTTTTTTTTCTTTCTATTTTTTTACACAAAATTTTAGAAAATTGTGATTGGTGTTAGATTTATTTATCAATTTTTATAATAATTTGCGAATAAATAAAATTGAAACTGCTTGAATTAGCGTAAAAAATATTTTTTTAAAAGTAATACGGTGACGTCAGAGTATGTTTCCCTCCTCTATCTCACATCGTCAAAAATGTCCGAACCTCCCATTCCTCTACGGATGACCCAAAACACACAAATTAGTAACAGTAAGTCAAATCAGTAACAAACGAACATTTACTAACAACCATCAACGATGCCAAATTAAAAACATAACAAATTATTAACATGCCGGTTTTCCTTAAAGTTATTTTACAATAGTGCATTGTTATAATTTCAAAGAACATCATTTATTTTCTTCTCTTTAGTGCATTATTACATAAAAGCTGGTTATTGGAACGTTTCCTTTTTATTAATTAAAAAAAAATATACCTTCAGAGAAATTATGTTCAAATTAAATAAAAATGGTTGATTTAATCGCATGTCTCGAATATTATGCTACTAAATATGGCCACAATTATATTCAAGCAAATAATCTTAGATTCGATTCTTATGAGCAAAAAAAAAACAAATTAGTTCAGATTTAAAAACTTGATGAAAATAACATTCCAATTTTTATTTATATAAAACACCGAGTAGAATAATGTAAGAAATGTAGGAAGGTTTTATCAGAATGTGAGGTAGATTCTATCAGATAATTCTGCCAAATGATGCAGCAGGTTTAATCGAGACATGAGGTAGGTTTTGGTAGGATTTGGTAGGTTTTGGTAGGTTTTGGTAGGTTTTGGTAGGTTTTGGTAGGTTTTGGTAGGTTTTGGTAGGATTTGGTAGGTTTTGTATTCTAAGAGGTGAGTTCTGATCATTACTCAGGTAATTGATGTCTAACGATGACGTAGGTTCTGTCCAGCGATCAAGTTTGTGTTGTCTATGCCCGACACGGTTGAGTGGAGTTTCCATCTACTCCGCTGGTCATGTAGGGGAGGAGGTTTATCCTGTAAAAGTTTAAACTGGCGTTTATTTGATACGCGTCTTAAAGTAATCATCAAACTAACACACAAAAACATATCAGATTATGGCCCTTGTCAGATTATGGGCCCTTGGCATGACAACTAAAGTGTTTCTTTTGAACTTTTTATTTTTATTTCCCACTAGTGAAACCAGACAGGACAGACGGTCAATTTTCTTTTTCTTCTTCTTAATTTTAATGTTAGAGGGATTTCCTTTAAAAATGATGTATTACGGTGGACTCGTTATGTTCATTTATATCGTTGACTCCTATATCAGCCTGCTTTTAGTTCTGGATTTGCTTCCATAGCCTGTGTCCAACCAAGGAACAAAAAGATTAAGCAATCTAGGGGAAAAGTATTTGTTTTTGGTATTTTCAGAGGAGGCTGCACTTTTAAACCATGTAGGCCTATACGAAAGGGAAGAAAATACCCTCTTGCGAACTTGAAACTAAATCATAACTTTTCTATGACGAGATGAGAGGAAAAAAAATTTAAAACTGGATTAGTCATTGAAAATATGTAATGTGTAAACGGTTTATGGTGCTAATCAATTAGAGTCAATCTTTGTGTGATCTAGGTATACATGAAGAAAGAGAGTAGTTAGTTCTAAGCCCACTCGCCTTAACCTTTCCCTGATAATAATTGCCTGTCAGATCTGACTTTAAACCTATCAACATGGTACAAACTCGAACTCACGAACTGATCACGAGAGTTCCAGGTTGTCTTGCACGTGATATTCACTTGAGACTCATACAGCTCCTTACCTTTCTATCAGTTTGTTTACATGTAACATTCCAGAGTTTGGGGGACAAGCAATGAAGGAGTTACACGTTAGTATGATGATGAACTGTTCGGGAACCTGGGACACAAAAGTATTTAATTTATTGGAAAGGGAAGAAGAAGAATTATTTGAAACCTTTACGGTGCAAAATATATCACAAGTTATATTATCGTTACCTAGATATAAGCTATACATAAATTAATTCGCGAAGGTGATTTATTTAGAATATACTCTAATTATAAATTAGAATTAGCGATAAGGAATACTATCTATTGTTAAGTTCTTTTCAAGACGTATTAAAATAATTTTTATAGAAGTACGTAACCACAACCGTAGAATATGTAATCTTTCTGTACAAAGTAAGAGAAAACGTGCATATATTCCTAATTGTCTCCCCTAAACACTTCAATACAACTTTACCTCTCCTGATACGCCTGTACAGAAAGGCCAGATCCCCACAAACACAGTCTCTTCTACTTGTTGAAAAATTGTGTGGCATTGTCTTGGTGCCGTTAAGTTTTGAACTAGATCTTCAGTGAAATTCCTGTAGATAAATCATATGAATACCAAAAGTATGCACACACACACACACTCACTCATACACATACTCAAACACACACACAAACACACACACACGCACAAACACACACACACGCACGCACACAAACACATACACACATATATTATATATATACATATATATGTATATATATATATATATATATATATATATATATATATATATATATATATATATATATATATATTTATTTATTTATTTATTATATATGTTCTTATGTAAGACCGGTGTGTTTGGGAATGGAGTACAATACCAAATATCGATTTATCACTTCTAATCTAACACAACTACTGCAAGTTACTTCTGCCCATCCCACACCCCACGGGGTTGTCTTGTGGACCACCACCCCCCCCCCCCCCCCCCTGATAGTCTGACGTCCCCGGACGTCAAACCACTCATCGGCTGGCGGGACGTCAAACCACTCTCCTGATGGTCTGACGTCCCATGTGAACCACTCAATTGATAATTTGACGTCCATGTGAACCAGTCACCTGTTAATTTGACGTCCCTGTGAACCACTCACCTGAAACACTGATGTCCCTGTGAACCACTCACCTGATACTCTGACGTCCCTGTGAACCACTCACCTGAATTACTGATGTCCCTGTGAACCACTCACCTAATACTCTGATGTCCCTGTGGACCACTCACCTGAAACACTGACGTCCCTGTGAACCACTCACCTGATACTCTGACGTCCCTGTGAACCACTCACTTGAAACACTGACGTCCCTGTGAACCACTCACCTGATACTCTGACGCCCATGTGAACCACTCACCTGATACTCTGATGTCCCTGTGAACCACTCACCTGAAACACTGACGTCCCTGTGAACCACTCACCGGATACTCTGACGTCACTGTGAACCACTCACCTGATATTCTGACGTCCATGTGAACCACTCACCTGATACTTTGACGTCCCTGTGAACCACTCACCTGATACTCTGACGTCCCTGTGAACCACTCACCTGATACTCTGACGTCCCTGTGAACCACTTCCCTGATATTTTGACGTCCCTGTGAACCACTCACCTGATACTCTGACGTCCCTGTGAACCACTCCCCTGATATTTTGACGTCCCTGTGAACCACTCACCTGATACTCTGACGTCCCTGTGAACCACTCACCTGAATTACTGATGTCCCTGTGAACCACCCACCTGATACTCTGACGTCCCTGTGAACCACTCCCCTGATATTTTGACGTCCCTGTGAACCACTCACCTGATACTCTGACGTCCCTGTGAACCACTCACCTGAATTACTGATGTCCCTGTGAACCACCCACCTGATACTCTGACGTCCCTGTGAACCACTCACCTGAATTACTGATGTCCCTGTGAACCACCCACCTGATACTCTGACGTCCCTGTGAACCACTCACCTGAATTACTGATGTCCCTGTGAACCACCCACCTGATACTCTGACGTCCCTGTGAACCACTCCCCTGATATTTTGACGCCCCTGTGAACCACTCACCTGATACTCTGACGTCCCTGTGAACCACTCACCTGAATTACTGATGTCCCTGTGAACCACTCACCTAATACTCTGATGTCCCTGTGGACCACTCACCTAAAACACTGACGTCCCTGTGAACCACTCACCTGATACTCTGACGTCCCTGTGAACCACTCACCTGAAACACTGACGTCCCTGTGAACCACTCACCTGATACTCTGACGTCCATGTGAACCACTCACCTGATACTCTGATGTCCCTGTGAACCACTCACCTGAAACACTGACGTCCCTGTGAACCACTCACCTGATACTCTGACGTCCCTGTGAACCACCCACCTGATACTCTGACGTCCCTGTGAACCACTCACCTGATACTCTGACGTCCCTGTGAACCACTCACCTGAAACACTGACGTCCCTGTGAACCACTCCCCTGATATTTTGACGCCCCTGTGAACCACTCACCTGAAACACTGACGTCCCTGTGAACCACTCACCTGAAACACTGACGTCCCTGTGAACCACTTCCCTGATATTTTGACGTCCCTGTGAACCACTCCCCTGATATTTTGACGCCCTTGTGAACCACTCACCTGAAACACTGACGTCCCTGTGAACCACTCACCTGATACTCTGACGTCCCTGTGAACCACTCACCTGAATTACTGATGTCCCTGTGAACCACCCACCTGATACTCTGACGTCCCTGTGAACCACTCCCCTGATATTTTGACGTCCCTGTGAACCACTCACCTGATACTCTGACGTCCCCGTGAACCACTCACCTGAATTACTGATGTCCCTGTGAACCACCCACCTGATACTCTGACGTCCCTGTGAACCACTCCCCTGATATTTTGACGCCCCTGTGAACCACTCACCTGATACTCTGACGTCCCTGTGAACCACTCACCTGATTGTGTGACGTCCAGGGAAATCGTAGACGTCCATGTGGATGAGGCCGTCCCCTCCCTCCTTTACGGTGGTCAGGTAATGACGCATCAGGGAGCCGTTCACCCACTCCCTGCCATAGAAGGTCATCAGCTGGAAGGAGTTTGGGGGTGGGGATGGTAGGGTGGTTTTAATGATAGGTTGTGTTGACGGAATGATCTAGCGGTAGAGAGCTAGACTGCTAACCCGAAAGTCTCGAGTTCGAATCTGGGTTCGTTAAAAGACCGTCCCTGAGTTCACCCAGCTATTATGGGTAGCTAACTCACGTTAGGGAAAACAAATGCGGCTGGGCATTGTGTTGGCCACACTATCCTTTCATATGCCGAGGTCCCTGAACTCTACCTTATCTGACCAATGTGTCTTGATGATGAATGTTAGGTTACTTTTACCTGGTGTGATTGCATTATTTTTATTATAATTAAAATGTTAAAGTTTCTACCATTACTAAGTTGCGGGACTTGCTTAATTTATCAAAACCCTTGAGTTACTTTGAGTTTGAAACTGATCCAAAAGAGTTGTGGTAGCTGATGATTAACTGAACCTAAACTACTACTTGAAACCTACCGGTTGTAGGTTGGGTACCAAGACAGGTTGGAGCATGATCATGAAACCTTGTTGGTACTGCTCCACTTCATAGTTCTCCAGGGGTGAGAGGTCAATGTCACTAAACCGCCCACTCAACATCGATGCAAAGGTCAAGGCTGATGAGTACACGATTAATACATCGTTTAGTTGATGTCCCTTAGCATGCGTATACATATTTGGTTTGTTTTTTATGTAATTGTTTATCCATTACAAATATAAGTTACAGCTAAGTAAATTATTCACTATATGGATAATGTTGTACAGAAACATATAACTTACTTTTCAAATATGATTTACATTTGTACATATGAATTCTCATGAGTCACACGTGGTTACGCTAAGACTTGGTTTTATTTATGTAAGCCGACACGAATTATCTTTACATACATATAACTTATCTTGACAACTAAAACATTCGCCTTTTAAAACATATGATTTACCTTTAGAACCATGTGAATTACCTTTAGACACAGGATTTATCTATAGAAATATGAATTACCTTTAGACAGAGATGACTTACCTTTAGAAACATTTGAATTACCTTTAGGAACAAAGGATTTACCTTTAGAATGTGAATTACCTTTAGGTGTAGCGTGGGCTGGGGCAAACATTGCCAGTGACGTCAATAGAATTGCAGAAAACATGGCTGGGTACGCTCGTTTTACTGGGCTGGCTCGGTCTCGCGGAGAATTGATTGCAATGTGTGTTTCGGTCGTCCTTTCTACTTACTAGCCCTTTCCAGCTGCAATACCTTTTCAGTAAAACTTTCTACTGTGTAGCCCTTTCCAGAGATTAGTTTTGTCCTTTATGTAGCCCTTTTCAGCGAGGAGTCCTTCCTACTGACTCTTTCTAATGACTAGCCCTTTCTAGTGACTAGACTTTTCCATCGACTAGCCCCTTCCAGACAAGAGGACTTAAGGGATGATTGATTTGTATCTCTGCTGGACTAAAAAAAATAAACTCCTAATGATCCTGTGGATGCCGATATTTTAGAAATAGACTTGTATGTTTTGGTCGGTCTCTACGTTGCTTTTATATAAAGGTAAATGGGTTCATTATACTCTCAGCAGCGTCATATACAAACCTGTGCTTGATTAATTCAGCTATAACTTCATATTTACAGCCAGCAAAAGTACAGAGTAATCTATAAAACAAACCAATTCAATGACCGCTTGGATTATTAGCGTAGCAGCTGATCGGAATTGACCAATCACAATAAGTAAGGCTTGCATAAAATTATTATAAAGCGACCACCTGGCGATATTTATGTTGACGACAACAATCTCGCCGAGGCTGACTCTGCGATTACAAACTGGGCAGTTACCAGCAGGGCGATTACCTGGAGGGCGATTCCCAAATGGACGATTACCAGCAGGGCGATTACCAAATGGGCGATTTCAAACTGGGCAGTTACCAGCAGGGCGATTACCTGGAGGGCGATTACCAAATGGACGATTATCAGCAGGGCGATTACAAACTGGGCAGTTACCAGCAGGGCGATTACCTGGAGGGCGATTACGAAATGGACGATTACCAGCAGGGCGATTACCAAATGGGCGATTACAAACTGAGCGTTACCAGCGGGGCGATAACATCTTTGCGATTTTAAACTGTGCGAATACCAACTGGACGGTTACCAAGTGGACGATTACCACCTGGGTACTTACAATTGGGCGATTACCAGCAGGGCGGCTACCAACATGGCGATCTAAAACAAACATACTGAATTTATGTCAAGCAATTGCGATTTGGCTAATTATACAAGTTAACTGTAAAAAAATATAAAAAATTGTTTACCTTGTTTCACTCACACAACAACATAGTATTATGGGTCTGCCATAGTAATTTTTAATGCCTTTAAATCTTAACCAATTGTTTAATCTGATTTATCACCTCAGTTTCCTTATGGCATCTTTTATGAAAGGGGCAATTACCCCCAAAACAAGTCTACCCGCCCCACTTTCCCCACTAAAAAAAATGTATATAGATATTATAGATAGGCCCTATACGAGCCGACCCGCGACGTATCATACGCCGTTATTTAGTTGTTTTGTTTTCTACTTTTCAGTAATTCATAATTTGTGAATTTGACAGTACCAATGCTGCCACTGAAAATATTTGCTTTAAAACACTATCAGTGGCTCGTTAAGGGCGATAATCCCCCTTCCCAACCCCTACCCTTCACCCCCCCCCCCACCCCCCACCCCCGTGAAAACAGCCTCTTCTTATTTACCTCCCCTAAGTTTAAAATTGTTTCAAACTAAATTATCTGCCCCTAATAGCAGTCACTAAACCTGGCTCTACGATTGTAAACATTTAACGTGAACCACAGCTCACCAGATCATGTGGGGTTAGGGGTGATAGGTTTGCTTAGAGAGGAAGAGAGGGGGCTGCTAGGCGCGATTACAGCTTGGTGTTTTCTAGGGTATCCAAGAAGAGAATTATATATATAGATACTCAACATGTAAGACTTGTGTCGTGTAAATCGTATATCATTGTGTCTATTAGTGCGTGTATATCATTACAAGTTATAGTAATCCACCATGTTATGAATATGTAGATATCCCATAGGCGTATCGAGGGCAGGGTGGGGGGTGCGGACCGCACCGGGTGACAAAATTTTGAATGCTTTTTTGCCAGTTACATTGCTAATTGATTAAAGATAAATAGTATTTAAGTACAAATTGTCAATTATTACAAGGGAAGGGGTGACACCATAACGTAAACACGCTTACTTTAGAGAAAAAAGTATACATCAATCTGTATTATTGACAGATTAAAGATAAACATCGTTACTATTATTACGTCTGCAGTGATTAACGCTTTTAAACATACACATAGCGAATGTAGCATATATTTAAATTATAGGCCTATGTAGGCATATATATATATATATATATATATATATATATATATATATATATATATATATATATATATATATATATATATATATATATATATATATATATATTTATATTTATATATATATATATATATATATATATTTATATTTATATATATATGTATATATATATATATGTATATATATATATATATATATATATATATATATATATATATATATATATATATATATATATATATATATATATATATATATATATATATATATACTTTGTTTCTTGGGGGGGGGGGTGACACCACAAAGTGCCGCAGTGGGTGACACCAGACATAGCGATGCTGCTGACCTATCCGTATAATATAGTAATCAGTACCTTTACAATGACAACATGGGTACGGCAACTAGTGGGGTTGAGATGTTTCCACTAGGCTTATTCGTCACACAACAATTTCACATAATTTAATTTGTTTTGTAATTTTTTACGCTATTAGCCTAATCCAACACATCCATAGACAACACTATTCTAACAGTCATGTATCTATATATGTATAATTATTTGTTTATATAAAACCATGAGTATACATATATTGGCATATATATATATATATATATATATATATATATATATATATATATATAGGCACATATTTTTATATTATTATCCACACATAAAATACATACAAATATAAACAATTCAAATGTTTATTAATCCACAGGCATGTAACGACCAACATTTATTTAGGCTTGAACGTCGAGAACTGTTACAACCTAGCTTGAACGTCGAGAACTGTTACAACCTAGCGACAGATTGCAGCACCATCAACATCAACGCGCGGACTGCCGAGAAGAGTGTTTTAGAGGAAAATACAAAACTGTAGAAAAATCAATTGTTGTACCATATAGATATGGGGAAACGGGCCTTATTGACCATGCATTGAATAGAGTTATGTACGCACATTGATTTGCTATACACATAGGGCAAAGTTAAAATTAAACAATAGAACAATTCTTCTTATGAAACACATCCCAAAAGATGTATAGATTTAAGACGAGATTAAATTTGACTAAATTTCAAGATGAACAATGTTGCGCATAGGTTCAGAAACGTTTGTGAAAAGTATCTTCTAGATACACATTTTGAATGTGTTCTCTGGTGAGATTTTTAAGAAACAACTATGATAATGTTGGAAAGAAGAATAGTAGTCTTTTACTATGACTAAGTTAAAAATGTTGTGTGTGGTGTGGGGTGGGGGTCGTCCATAAATAGCTTCATGCTTGTTGACTAGTTGTACCTCCCCTCCGTCACATATTGTCACAAAAAGCCAAACCACCCACCCCCCCCCCCTATAAAATGACGTCACGCCTCAGCATACAACCCCATCAAAATTGAAGTGGAATACTTAAAAAAAAACAAAGATCTCTTTCTAAAATATGTCAATTTATTAAAAACAGTTTTCTAAAATGCGAAATAACTGCTATCTTTCAGTTTCTAACATTGCTGTTTTGTAAATGCAAAAGTGTGACGTCACACTATTTGAATCCTCTTCCCCCTCATCACACATAGTTACGAAATTACGGACCCCCTCCCCCCCCCCCCCCCCCCAAATCCCCATCGCCTAGGTATGTGACGTCATTTATGGACGACCCTAGTAAAGAGTGGAGCAGAAGTTAAAGGTATGTTATTGAATTGTTGAATGTGTTGGTGTTTGTGTATGTTTCAAAAGGATTGTGCAGTCGTTGACAAAATATAGCATGTACATAGAAGCACTGGTACATTAAAGTTAAGAATTGTTTTATATTTTACTAAACTACCCGTTATCCTTGAATAACCGTGGGTTTCGAGAGTAATCCATGAATGACGTCAGGTTTAATTGACGATTTTTATCTTTCCCCTTCCCTTCCAACTGTCACACATCTTCACAAAAAGCCAGATCCCACATACAAAAAGACGTCCCACCTAATACAAAATGTTATTGTCCTTTAAAAACACCGATTTTGGCTGAGCATGCGTTTGACCACACTATCCCTTCGTATGCTGAGGTCAAAGAAACAGGTAAACTCTACTTCACCTGCACAGTGTACCGCCAAATCTCAAACAAAAAAAAGGTTTTGTCTTTTTAAACCGATTTTGGCTGAGCTGAGGTCTGACCACACTACCCTTTAATATGCTGACATTTTGTTATTGAACTTCTAATTATATTACCTTATTTCCCATGTGTACTTTTTTACAGCAAAGGGATACAACTTTTAAATATTATTCCCAATATTGTTAAAAAACAAATTAAAATTTATATATAACAAAATAATTTAACATGTTATTCATAACTTTAGTATTTAAAACGAACGATTAAAAATTCATAATTACTGGTCTTGTTTTTATATTTCCAAATTTTAATTTGTCTAAAAATTTAAATTGAAAACCATCAATAATCTAGAAAACTTAAATAGTTGTTTTTGAAAATTCATAGTACAAAATTTGATCTATGACGAGGTACTCAAGTTGTATAAAAACTTCAAAGTATTAAAAAACGGTGTGTAAAACATGATTGCAACATAACATTATCAGACAAATATCATATTAATCCATAATAACAATTTGTAAAACACACAGATACAGCTTACATAATTACTGTAATTATTTATTAGTGGTTAGTGGCATTCTATGTATATTTGCATACATGTTTATCTCTGTGTGTCATTCTTTAAATATATTATTATTGCTGAAAAAAAAAAAAAAAAAAAAAAACGATCGATCGCTTCTCGGCCTTTTGGCTAAGATCAAAGTGTAGTATCTGTTATGGATCTACACGGATCTTGGCCATTTGGTTGGTCAGCCCCTTTTAGGGCTGGCTACCGGGGTCGAGAGGCGGTCAAATCTACTACTCTAACTCACGCAAATCTCGCCAACGACCGCTGTGGGGTTGCTCCCACACATCCCTCGAACGCACATGTCCTCGAGATGAGTCACCCAGTACTTGTATTGGGTGGCTTCAAATGTACGAGCGGCTAATTTTCAACCTTCTTTTTTTCAGACTGACGACACCCATCTAGGAGAAATCTTAGGTGGGAGGTCTGTCTATCGCCAACAAATCGAACTCATCTACTACGTCAAACGCAACTACCTCGCTCCCAATCACTCTGACGACACCCATCTAGGAGAAATCTTAGGTGGGAGGTCTGTCACAATCGCCAACAAATCGAACTCATCTACTACGTCAAACGCAACTACCTCGCTCCCAATCACTCTGACGACACCCATCTAGGAGAAATCTTAGGTGGGAGGTCTGTCACAATCGCCAACAAATCGAACTCATCTACTACGTCAAACGCAACTACCTCACTCCCAAC
The DNA here is from genome assembly GCF_028476545.2 of Physella acuta. NCBI lineage: Eukaryota > Metazoa > Mollusca > Gastropoda > Physidae > Physella > Physella acuta. The sequence goes on from NW_026731694.1 coordinate 104,367, forward strand.
AAACTCACTATCACTCTGACGACACCTACCTAGGAGAAATCTTAGGTGGGAGGCTTACGTCAAACACTAGCAAATCAACTAACCATCTCTCAAGATCAACTACTCAACTTACCTAAAATAAACAATCGTCAACAGCTTTACTTCGCCCACTTCAAATACCTCACCAAGCTCAAAACCATCGACTCAGCAACATCAGCAAACTTCACTCTTCAACGTCACCTCGCCCAACTCAATTACTCGACTACGTCACAACTTTACTCCTCTTCAAACCACAATGAACAATACTTCAAAGCAACTCACCTCGAAAGATCTCTCAACACAAGAACCCACCCAACTCAACTATTCTCTCCAAGCTTCAATTCATCGAACAACTCTACTACCAAGCGCATCATACCTCATCTCAACGCAAGGACACTACCTCAACCACCCTCTCCAAGTTCTACACCATTCGACCAACTCCACCATCAACGACAAGACACCAAACTCACTCTCACCAAGTACAACTACCAACTAAGAATCTACCACTAACCAACCAAGACTGTATTAATCACAAGAAGCACGGCCAAAAACAGAGAAGCGATCATGTTTTGTCATGTACTTTATGTCATTTTAAAAAGGAACTAAGAAACCGGAAGTAAAAACAAGCGAATCAATAAAAACAGGAAAACATGGAAAATACGAAAAGAAACCAAGAAACCAGAAGTGAATCAAGAAAACAGAAAAACAAGGGAAATAACACAAGCAAGGATTAAATTGTTTTAAATATGCATAATATTTCATGTATGTATAATGTATATAATCATGCAACCTACTCTTGCTGCCTCCCTGCGCGAACAGGGTAGACAGCAAGAGAGGAATAATATTAAAACGCCAAGCGGCAAAAAAAAAAAAAAAAAGTATTAAAAAACTCAAAAGTTATAAATATCTGACTGTCAATGCTTCATCTGATCAGACAACTTTACTATTCTCCATTGACCATTTAAATAAATCTTTTCCAACTAACATTCTCTTTAATCATTCAAATTATTATTTTTTAAATCAAAAACCGCCGTGACCATGCAGATTTTTCTAATCTGGCCCAAACGCCCGTCACAAGTCAGATGTATCAGAATATTAAAAGCTCTCCATAAGAAGACTTTACATGTGACACAAAATATCAACCAGGAACCAAGCGTGGGACAGATACATAAAACTATTACATCAACGAATAAAGATATGTTTACAAATTATTCAAAATAATCAAGGGCGGTAACCTTTAATTTTCTCCGAAAAGTCACTTTGAATTCAAGTCAATTCAATAGTAGCAAAATAAAAAATATTTTTTAACTTAATTTTTTTAGATTTAAATTATAGCCAATATTAATGCTGTTTTACTTACGGTCAACGTTAACGTTGTACGAATTTATAATAACAATTTAGATGTACAAAACTAGACACCATACAATAGTTAACTACCTGATTGAAAAAACACAAATGAAAGTGCCTTTCAAACAATACTTCATCCGTATGATTCATGGGTTTATTATTCCTTATATGTGGAGAGACACTTCTCCCTGATGTTTCTATTTCTGTCCATGGGTGGCTACAAAGTGAACTTTTGACTCCGCAGCTAAGGACGGAGCACAGTAAACTAAGCAGTCAAGAGAAACCTAGTTTGACATCTCATTTTAGTCTAGTTCTTATGCCATTTTATTTTCTCCCTTTGATTATTATATATGCGATTGATGTTCATGTCTTTGATGCTGTGTAAAATCTATAAAATAAATTATTATTACTGAAAAAAAATTAAAAATTAAAAATAGCAATTTAAATAGTAGTGTATAATATTAAGGAAGAGACCCACGCTTTTCTTTAATGGTTATTTAAATAGTAGTGTATAATTTATTTTCTACTTTTTAGTGCATTATTACATAAAAGCTTGCTATTAAAAGGTTTTTTTTTTTTTTGTGAATTTTTTTTTCAGTACTTTACATGTTTTATTTACAATAGTTACATGACTAAAAACCATTGTAAGGTTTATTGCTAAAGTTTCAGTAAAATATTATGGGATGGCGTAGTCTAGTGGTAGAGAACCCGACTAAAAACCATCGTGCGCCTATTGAACGTGATGACGGGCTTTTGACGTAGAGCCCCCCCCCCCCCTCGCTCCACGCCCAACACGGACGTGATGCCTACTAATTTGGTCCAAACATAATGCATTATCTTCATGTCTTGACCCACGTACCAATTACGAACCGTATCTGTCAGTTAGAAGTGCCCGGCGTTTCGATCTAGACTGACGACAGACAGAGGAAGTGAGTTAAATAAAAGCTTGTAAAAATAATAATTTATACATATATATATATACATATATATATATATATATATATATATATATATATATATATATATATATATATATATATATATATACTTATAACAAAGTTCTATGTTCTATGTTCTTCGCTTATGTGTATAGGAAAATCAGTATTTTTATAGCGTTACACTTTTCATTTTATAATTTTATGTCTTTGCTAAAAGAAAAGTGAGAGGTTGGGCTAGGTAGCCTCCCAAATTCCTTACGTTTTTTTCAATGGTGGTGCAATGACCATCTGTTTGCAAACATCTGCATTATGGACAATTAAGATGTGAATATATTCCTTTTGATTGTGTTCATACCCTTAAATGTGTGGTCAGTGCCTATGATAGTATCAACCAACTACACTGCTCATTCAGGTCTCTTAAATCTTAAGAATGAAAAATTAATTTGAAGTATGAGAAATATAAAGTATGAGAAATCTGAAGTATCAAAAAGAAACAGGGACCCTAATGCCCGTTCATAAAATATTTGATTCCCAGTTATGAACGATGAACCAACCCTCCAAACACTATTTGACTATCTCTACTGACAAAATTTTACCCATTTGTGCTTTATAGCGAAATTTGCCTGCCCCAGATTCCACAGTTTGAGATAAGGAGTCGATAAAAATCAAATAAAATGTTATTTTTAGAGCGTTCAAAAAGCCAACCACCACCAGTTTAATCCCCACTCCCCGCCTCCACACACACAGGCACACATTGCGCCACTCACACACATACACACCTGTTGATTTAAATCAGGGGTTCCCAACCTTTTTTTACTCTAGAGCACATTCTAAAATATCGGTAGGGTGGCGGGCACACCACCTATTTTAAATCGACTAACTCCTTCTAGAGGCGTAGCGACCCTTCCCGTCACCCGGGGACAAAACTTTCGATTTGCACCCCCCCCCCCTCAAATTTTCGATTTGCACCCCCCCCCCCCTCAAACTTTCGATTTCCATCCCCTTCAACCTTTCAATAATGTTTATGAAAAAAATTCTGTCTCTGTCAAATAGTGAGAGGCGGGCACCTACGAATCGTTCGGCGGGCGCCATGGCGCCCGCGGGCACGGGGTTGGGAACCCCTGATTTAAATGAATCAGTTATGATATAGTATCATGAAAATAATTCTATATTTAAATCGATTCATACTATGAGGGCCTTTGTTTTTTTTTAGATATGTAGTTTATGGTCTTACGACGGACTATCTTCGTTCATTAAACAATTTTATCACACAAATTAGTTAATTATATTTGTTTAAATATTAACAGCGACCTCTGTGAAATATTATAAACCCAAAGTATATACTTTTAAAGCGTTTATTAGAAAATTAATAGTTATAAATTCATATAAAAGTTTTTACCTCAAAATCAGAGTTTAAAAAGTCAGTGTCGTCACTATACCCCCTCCCATCGCTAACGAAAGTATATACAAGTTAAGCACCAGCTAGAACATGAGGCAGGTGATGTAGAGGTAGGCTGTTTCAGTAACCCTCGGCATGTGTAGGCAAAACGTTGTCAGTACTATGCCCAGCCGACTTTATTTCCCTAACTTAAGTCAGGTACCCACCAGAGCTGGGTAAACTCATGGACGCCCTACTGAATCGAGCTATGGATACGAACGCGAGAATTTCAGCCACCCCTTCCCTCAACAACAATATATATATTATGTAGAATAATGATAGGCAATGTGGTGTTGTACCCCCCTCCATCTCGGATAGTGCCCCCCCCCCCCGTGCATAGTGATGAAAATAGAATTCATTACCTCTTAAGCTATCTGCATATACAGATATTAAAATTAGATATAATTACTTTTGTGTTACCTATGTGAATGATGCCACAAAACGCGCCCCGCACCCCCATCCTCACCACCACCCCATCCGCCTAAACTCTCTTCAACGTCTATCTCAGTAATACCAACGCGATACTGCATCCACTTTCACCCTAACGACAATTCACGCTGTCCACAAACACAGCACATCACTGTACCAGCATCCAATCTCACTCTAACGACACGACACCCTGTCCAAAAACACACCACACCACCCTGTCCAAACACACAGCAAACCAACCTGTCCAAACACACACCACACCAATCTGTCCAAACACACAGCACACCAACCTGTCCAAACACACACCACACCACCCTGTCCAAACACACAGCACACCACCCTGTCCAAACACACACTACACCACCCTGTCCAAATACACACCACACCACCCTGTCCAAATACACAGCAAACCACCCTGTCCAAAATCACACCACACCACCCTGTCCAAACACACAGCACACCGCCCTGCCCAAACACACAGCACACCAAAAACACACCACACCACCCTATCCAAAAACACACCACACCACCCTGTCCAAACACACAGCGCATAACTGTACCACCATCCAATCTCACCCTATAGAGACACACCACCCTGTCCAAAAACACAGCACGACTAAACCAACCAGCGTCGAATGACAACATGTCAATAACCTGATGACCCAACAAGCTCACCTGTCAGATCTTCACTTTTCGACGTCGAGTTAGCGACGGCTCGTCATTGTTTAGGTAATCGATCATTGCTCTAAAATCAATGAAATTTGTTATGTAGCTATCAAACCGATGAATGTCTAGTTTAGGAGCTTTTTCTTATAGCATAAAAGAAAAAGCCTAATTGTTTTGGTATCTCATTAATCTATATATATAATTCTCTTCTGGGAGCCGTTAGAAAACTTTTAAACAAGCTGCAAGCGCCTCCTTGCAGTCCCCTCTCTTTCTCTCTATCACTATCACTACCACACCCACCCCACCCCCACATTGTCTGGTGAGCTGTGGTCACGCTGTTTACATTTTACAATCATAGAGACGGGTTTGGTGACGGCTATTGGGGGCAGATAATTTAGTTTGAAACGATTTTAAACTTAGAGGAGGTAACTAAGAGGAGGCTGCTTTCACGTGGGGAGGGGGGGGGGGGGTTAGTGTTTTTAAGCAAATATTTTCAGTGGCAGCATTGGTACTGTCGAATTCACAAATTATAAATTACTGAAAAGTAGAAAAAAAAACAACTAAATAGCGGCGTATGATACGCAGCGGGTCGGCTCGTATTAGTTAATTTAGGCAGACGGAGCGTTCCCTGGAGAATAAAGCTGTCATATTCCCTTTTACTAATGAATTTAGTAATCCTTTAATGACTAATTTAATTCTAAATTTGATTCAAAATAAAATACTTTTGCATTGTCTTGACAGACGAACGCATTTGGAAAGTTCAAACAAAGTTGGTCCATCTGAAAGTGCGCCAAAAGTAACTCATTAAATTAGCCACAAACCCACGGACAAAAAAAAAATATACAGCCATTGTGAAATAATATACTAAAACCTTATTAAAAATGCAGACCTCCATAGATTAAAAATCAACGTTTGCAAAATTGGTATTAAGAAATGTAAATATATTATGGTACTAATGTTTTATTGTGCTTTGTATCGATTGGTAGTAGTGAAAGTTAAAAAAACCACACATTTTGTAATAACACGATCACTGACTATTTTCTCACAAATGTCCTGCTGAGCTAAAGACGATAAATGTCTCTGTATCCTGACCATTACATTCTACAAAGTTGACGGTCTGTGACAGGAAATCAACAATAAAAACACATAAGACAATTTGTGTGTGTTTACGTGTTGGGCTAAGCGGGTAAACCATGTATCGTTTACTGGTCTGCTTCATTGCACCGTACCAGTGTTTACGTAAGTTTGTAAATACAGCAATAAATTTGACGTTTTGAGTAGATATATTCAATATCTACGTGTAGATCTAGTAAAGCGGGTGTTATGTCCCCTAAACTTTCTCGAATTTTATGAAATAAAATAAATGGGGATGGAACTAAGTGCAGTCGGAATATAGTCATTGAAAAAATCAATGTTTAAATACTTATTTTTTTAAAAAATAGAATAGAATCTCATAGAAAAAAATAATTGCGCACCAAATGAACAGCAAATAAACTGTGTATAATACTGCGAAACATTATTTTAATATATAAAGCTCAAAACGACTCGGTGCCTCTGTGGTGGAATTGTGTAAGACATGAATATAGAAAAAAAACTCGACTTTATCGCCATTGTGTAGTTTTTTTAAGTGTTCATTTTTGGACTAAAATCGAAATTAAAGATAACAAAAAATCAATATTGTTCACCTTAAAAATAATTTTTTTTATTTTACAAATTATCATTTTAATTGAAGTAATTTGCAAAGAATAAAAATAAACTAATTGTATACACTCAACAAAAATTCCAATTTAAAAAAAAAAGTTTTCAAATTACATGTCTTTGTTAAATTACAGTCATTGATATAGGAATTACAAAAAAGCAGAAAATATTGACTTTTTTATAGTTTGTTTTGATGTTGGCGTTTGAGTTTGTATTTGTGTTTGCGTTCTTTTATGTGTTTCCGTTTGCGTGTGTGCTTGTGTTTGTGTTTGCTTTCAGAAAAGTAATATATTTCATCAACCCGGGCAATGCCGGGTATATACCAATAATTAAACACACGCCATGATCCTTTACAGATAGGTTTTTAGACAGGCCAGAGCAGGGACGGTTAGTACATTAAATGTTTTTTTTTTTTGAGAAATTGGAAATAGTGCTACTTCCAGTAGCCCGAATTTTTAAAAAGAAGTTGTCAGAAAACAGAGCTATATATTTTACTCATATGGGAAATTTCGTCTATCAGAAACAGTACTCAAGTACAGGCTTTTGAAAAACCTAAAATGGAGTAAGTTACACTTCCGGTTACCGGAAATTGCTCAAAAGTTAATACACGACTACAAATTCGATATAATACTTATATATGAAATTACTTCCACCTAGTTGTAACGGTACTCAAGCTACACACACTCAAATAGACATACAAACAAGATCGCAAAATTAAGTTTTTCAGACTCTAAAACGTCGATCTGTTAAAATCTCGGTTTCGATTTTTTTTCTCGATTGCAATACCTCCTCTATACTCCGTATACGAGAAAATAAAAACGTTGGTATTTAAACTGTGATTGTTGCGGCATTAAATCAAATAGTTATTTTTAAATTTCTTTAAGGTTGACACATTGTAACTACGTTAAGTTATGTCTTACTGTTTAATTTACACCATATTATTGCGTATTTTCCACAAACTTTTTCATTGATTGTATTTAGAATGGCTTTTACTGTTAGGTCTTATTAGCAGGTTTAATTTTGTTGTTGTTTTGCTACAATTTATAATTTTCTACACCAAACACTTACCTTCTCAAAGGAATTTGTAAATAAAACTGCGTGTCGTCTTTAGAATGCCAGTCACCGATCCTGGGCACATTCTTTCAACTGTTGAGTGGAACTTTCAGCAACAGCGGTGACCCGGGGCGGTTTGACCCTGACTGTCCACAGGATTTGATTGAGGTTGAGTTTTTGCCAGTGCAAATCAAGTCCATGGAGAACTTTACGGTTTGGCTTGAACTTTCTTTATCCTAATTTTCGTAAAAAGTAAAAAAAATTCCAAATTGTTTTTCAGTTTTTTGCTGATTTTATCATTGTCGACCCCCTCCTCTTTCCACACAAACACATGCACACTTTTTCCCCATGATAAAATATGTTCGGAATTAACCCTGATCCTTCTAATCCCTTATTTAAAACAAAAAGAAAAGGTAACTTTTTGAACCAACATTGCAGGTGAAGTAGAGTTCACATGTTTTTTGTACCCCGGGCATATAATGGAACAGCGTTGTCTAAATATGCACTGCTCTGTCACGGGTCAGTTGTAGGTTAGATAGAAATAGGTTAGAATAATCTAGAATTAGGAGAGAGTGCGTGTGTGAGTTGAGTTTACCCTAGATTATTGTTAACCCCGGTGTGTTTATGTATTGTTATCCCAAGGTCGAATGCGGTATAAAAGCTGGAGTGAACGATTGTAAATGGTCAGTTGGTAGCGGTTAGGGCGAGGGCTACTCTGTTATGTGAAGAAGTGAGTCCAAATAAAAGTATTGAAGTTAACTACGAATCTTTTCCTGAGTTGAACCGAAAACCGGACGTAACACTGCCTAACCCTACTCAGGAACCTAACACAGGCTGACTGGAATCTCATTCAAGACCATTATCAGAACTCGAGATATCAGGTGGCAGCCATGCTGTCTACATGCTGGGCCCGCCGTGATTTCCCCTTTAGAAAATATCAACACGTTTTTTATTCTAAATAGCGAACAACGTATGCAGCCAGAGTTTCTTCAAGGAACTCTTCGGAGGTGGGGGGGGGGGTGTGGCAGACTCCGTCTATCCCCCTAAGGAAGTCTACTCCCTCCCCCTAAAACGAAATGGAATTTATATAGACAAAATATACTTTACCAGTTTCCACCCCCCCCTCCCCCAAATATCAGGTGCTCCCTCCCCAGGAAAAGGTAGTCTGAAAGAAACACTGTATGTAGCATCTGTATCCGGCTCATATGAATCAATGAAAACAATTCAGTTATATAAACACTAAACAAATAGTTTCGTACGAATTTCACTTATAACATCCTGGTTTTTTTTAAATGTCTGTATACATCTCACAAGAACTCACCAATTGTTTTTCAGGGCGGGTTTACAATCGTGTTTAGTGAGAGAGTGAATGGAGCTATTTATAGACTGGAAGTGCTCACTGTCAAGATTGATGCAGATCGACTCGTCCATCTACAGCCGTACAACATTACAGACAGCACTGTGGTGCTGTAAGTGGATGATGTAATACATATAGCTGGATGATGTGGTACATATAGGTGGTTGGATGATGTATTAAATAAAGTAGGTGATGTAGTAGAAATTGATGGCTCATTTAGTACATACAGTTGATGACGTAGTACATATAAGATAGATGAAATTTCGCATATAAGTAAAAAATCTAATTCTCTGTTTTCTGTCAAATTTTGAGTAATTTCCGTTGACCAGAATAAGTACTTTACGCTATTTCCGATTTTTCAAAAAATTGCATATGATTATTACGTACTAATACTCCGCACTACTATACACACATTGTTTGCTGTTCACTTGCTGCGCATATAAATTTTTCTACGAGATCCGTTTCTATTTTTAAAAGTTTAAGTATTTAAAAATTGATAAAAAATCATGGCCATCCTGAGTTGTCATCCCCCGTAGTGTTTCATAAAAATATTCGAGAAAGTTTAGGAGAGATCACTCCCATTTTATTTTTCTAGTTCCAGCAGTGGTTTCGTAATGGATTCAAATTTTCTATATTCTAGCTTGCCCCTGTGTTAACAAAATATTCCATCTAGGGGTGGTCAAGTAAACCTGACGTCGCTATCAGCACTTGGTGTTGGATCTTTTCAAACAAGGAACGAATGTGGGGTCATCTTCAGATCAATTGAGTTCAACACTTATGTGGCATCCTGGCCGGACTGTACTGGGCACTATAATGGGGTAAGTGCTGTTCATTTGGTGCGCAATTAATTTTTCTACGAGATATAGTAAGGTAAGTCTTTGAAGGTAAGTGCTGTTCATTTGGTGCGCAATTATTTTTTCTACGAGATATAGTAAGGTAAGTCTTTGAAGGTAAGTGCTGTTCATTTGGTGCGCAATTACTTTTTCTGCAAGATATAATAAGGTAAATTCTTGAAGTGCCGGTTCAGCTACTTTGTGTGGCTCTTTTAACGTCTTGGTAACGACATTGTAACGTATTCTGGGTCAGGTTTAACGTAATGTTATGACCAGTTCAATGACCGAGTGAGACCAGATTAACGTCTAAGTCAGCCATATATGTTCAACAAAAACTAAAAATTTACATCTTTGTAATTGTATCGACAAAAGTGTTTAGGCGTAAGTACAATTTGTTGAGTACATGGCGAGAGTTTTTTTTTTCGATGTACCCAGTGGCGTAGCCTGGATCGTCTTAAGGGGAGGGGGGTCCAATTTTTACCCGGGGACAAACTTTCGATTTACACCCCCCCCCTCAAACTTTCGATTTGCACCCCCCATCAAACTTTCGATTTGCAACCCCTCAAACTTTCGATTTGCACCCCCCCCCTCAATATTTCGATTTGCACTCCCCCCTCAAACTTTCGATTTGCACCCCTCCCCCTCATACTTTATATATATACCGAGGGGTCTATGGGGGGTTATGACCCCTTCTAACCCCCCTGCCTACGCCACTGGATGTACCTATATGTTTAACAGGGGGAATAGTAGGCATGTTTGGGATTATGCGGTAATTTAACAAACATACCTTTTTCTAACGGAAAACAAGGTAGTCTACAAAATCTGTTTATCTATAACTTATAAGTATGTGTAACTTCTAGGAGTTGGCCGCATACACCATCAGCCTCAGCTGTAACGGCATATCGTTCGTCTCAGTGCTTGATCTTTTCCCCGAGAAAGCTTGCAACTTGCCATACATAATCTGGTTAAAAGAGAGGTTAGTGTCAGGCATATTGTTAGTAGCTGTTCTTACAAAATTAGTGTAGACGTTAATGTGGCATATGTTACAAGACTAGTGTAGAAGTTAGTGTGTGGTGTATGTTACAAGACCAGTGTAGAGGTTAGTGTGTGGTGTATGTTACAAGACCAGTAAAGATGTTAGTGTGAGGTGTATGTTACAAGACCAGTGTAGAGGTTAGTGTGTGGTGTATGTTACAAGACCAGTAAAGATGTTAGTGTGAGGTGTATGTTACAAGACCAGTGTAGAGGTTAATGTGGCATATGTTACAAGACCAGTGTAGAGGTTAGTGTGTGGTGTATGTTACAAGACCAGTAAAGATGTTTGTGTGTGGTGTATGTTACAAGACCAGTGTAGAGGTTAGTGTGTGGTGTATGTTACAAGACCAGTGTAGAGGTTAGTGTGTGGTGTATGTTACAAGACCAGTAAAGATGTTTGTGTGTGGTGTATGTTACAAGACCAGTGAAGATGTTAGTGTGTGGTGTATGTGACAAGACCAGTAAAGATGTTTGTGTGTGGTGTATGTTACAAGACCAGTGTAGAGGTTAGTGTGTGGTGTATGTTACAAGACCAGTAAAGATGTTAGTGTGAGGTGTATGTTACAAGACCAGTGTAGAGGTTAGTGTGTGGTGTATGTTACAAGACCAGTAAAGATATTTGTGTGTGGTGTATGTTACAAGACCAGTGAAGATGTTAGTGTGTGGTGTATGTTACAAGACCAGTAAAGATGTTTGTGTGTGGTGTATGTTACAAGACCAGTGTAGAGGTTAGTGTGTGGTGTATGTTACAAGACCAGTGTAGAGGTTAGTGTGTGGTGTATGTTACAAGATCAGTGTAGAGGTTAGTGTGTGGTGTATGTTACAAGACTAGTAAAGATGTTAGTGTGTGGTGTATGTTACAAGACCAGTGAAGATGTTAATGTGTGGTGTATGTTACAAAACCAGTGAAGATGTTAATGTGTGGCATATGTTACAAAACCAGTGTAGAGGTTAGTGTGTGGTGTATGTTACAAGACCAGTGTAGAGGTTAGTGTGTGGTGTATGTTACAAGATCAGTGTAGAGGTTAGTGTGTGGTGTATGTTACAAGACCAGTGTAGAGGTTAGTGTGTGGTGTATGTTACAAGACCAGTGTAGAGGTTAGTGTGTGGTGTATGTTACAAAACCAGTGTAGAGGTTAATGTGTGGTGTATGTTACAAGAATAGTGTAGAGGTTAGTGTGAAGCTTTTAGGAGTACCTTATCTTGGGGTTACAAGAACAGTGTTTTGTACATACTTTGTAAAGTGAGTTTCAATAAGATTAGGCTCATTTAATTGTGAAAAGGTAAACATTGAAAAGAGTATTAATACTGTTTTTGCTTTGATATATTTTTCAGATTCCCCCTCCCCCCAAACATGGTCTACAACAACCACGGGGGTGGGGACCCATGTAACTGCCCGGCGTCTTGACCTGCTCAACTACAAATTAATATCTGCCTTGAGGAATATTGCGTTAAAAATAATGGTTGAGATATAGGTTTGATTACGTCGGACTCGTTTTGTAGCTTAAATCTGATTAAAAGAATAAACATAAAAAGTAACTTGATGTGTGATTCACTGATTAAAAGTTGATTTTTTTAAAAATCATGTTTTCCTTTTAACTAGACAAAATAAAACATTCAACACATATGATCACATAGAGGAATTGACAGTGAAGACCCGATCTATAAGGCTGATAGTTTAACAGGTTAAACATTGGCTTGTCAATGTTTTTTGTGATAGTTTAAACATTAATGACATGAATGACATTTTGTTTGCTGATCTAATTTGTCTCTAATCAATATTGCGTTACTTACACTATGAGATTTATGTTTTTCTGTCTTTTATTCATCAAACATCTAATCCTAAAGAAACTTTGGTAGTTGTTGAGAATACTCCTGGCAGGGCTTTTCCCAGTCATTATTCTGAAGAAATACCGGAAGAAACTCTGACTCCTGAGACTCTATCTGCCATTATTTTTTCGGAAGGCGGCGCCCCGGCAGTAAAGCGATGCGGTTTACTGCCCTTTGCACAGGGGATCCGTTGGTTGAACGTCCTGCGCAGCGGGTCAGTGTTACTACTTGATTCAACTGTCGAAGTGCACAGGCGCATCAGCCGGCACCCCAGCGGTAGCGTAACCCGGTGCGCCTAGGACTCCCTTATGAGCACAAGGGCGCCTATATTTTTTAATGAGCGCCATACACTAACAATATGGAGTGCTACTAAAAATCGTTTGCTCAATCAAAAAAGGGGGTGTTCATCGGTGCCTCAGCATAAGTAACGGTTGGACACCCCAAGATACCCAACGGCTACCTGGGTGCACGGGATCCTTTGATTGAGCGTCAAGAAGAGTACTGGATAGTAATTGATTCAACTGTCAAAATAAAACAAGGGTTTCTTCCTACGCCTCATGCGTACACCTGACACAAAGCACTAGAGCACAACATACTAGGGGCACAGTGGTCCTCTACATTCCATCTTTAACCAAACCAGGGATTGTACCCGTCTACCTATGGTACTGTACTTACGGTGGGTGATAAACTCTCAAGGGTGTCATACTGGACGCCCTGGTGGCGTCTAAACAGTAGTTTGGACAAATCTTCGCCCCAGCATCTAAGATCCGATAAATCTGGTATCGGTGTCGTTCGCATTTTAACTATCTCAGTTTTAAAGAACTAGACCTACATCAGTATTGAACATACAGAAGCATCTAAAGTGGATCCTAAGGAACTAATTAATTATTTTGTAAGCTTAAAAGCCTGGAAAAAAACAAATCTAAATGAATCATGAGCAACTTTTAAAAAAATTGTGTTTGGTTAGTGATCACAATAACGATAGTCACCCTGTTTGTTTATTGAAGGTGTCAACCTTACCGTACCCCCCCCCCCCCCTTCAACAATCGAAAATTTTTGGTGGGATATAACCCCTCCCTTGTATTGTATTGTTTTAACTTGATAAAACATAGTTCTGATTGTAAGGTTTTCAATTTTTAAATGGTGACAGCCTAAATGGTGTTACTCAATGTGGACCACACCCACCGTCTCTTGACGCCACTGAGTTTGGTTACTTATATGTTACAGGCTTACAGTTCATTTGCTTTTCAAATAAAAGTGATATGAAATCAAATATCTTTTACTTTACGGGGTAGTACATAATAATACAGTACAGTATAAATCCACAATCGAGATGTAAAAATTATAAAATGTACATTATTTAAAACTCTGTTCTTGAAAGCAGCAGTCGATTCCTTCGTTGTCCATGTTTAATTCCGTTGTAGTCTAACGGCCACTGATGAGGTGTGCATAGGGGCCCGAAAATTGTAGCTGCGCCACTGGCTAATCGGTAAGATCTTCACTTTTCTTCGTCATTTTAGTGACGGCTTAACATGTATTTAAAGCTACTCGATCGTAGCTCTAAATTTAGGTCTATTTTAGGAGGTTTATCTATTGGTATACAAAAAATATATATGGCAGACAAAAAGCAACAACTACACAACCATTGTGAACTAAATAAAATTATTTAATAAAACCTTATAAAATTACTGCCTTCCATAAAGTGAACATTAACATTGGTAACTTTGTAAAAAGACTTTTGAATGGTCTGTAGTACCAATTTTAAATAATGCTTTGTAGAGGTCGGGGAAAGAATATGAGCTGATCTATTTATGTTATACCACGCTGTTTGCGTTGAAGGGAAAATATATCCCATTTCGTTATAAATAAACCGGGAGTGATCTCCCCTAAACTTTCTCGAATATTCTTATATAAAACAACAGGGGATGGTAACTCGGGATATAGACATGGTTTTTAATCCATTTTAAATAAGCCTACTTAAACTTTTTAAAATAGAATAAAATCTCGTAGAAAAAAGGAATTGCACACCTAGTGAACGCCTAGCAAAATGTGTATAATAGTGCGGAATATTATTAGTACTTTATAAATTCACATAGGTTTTTTCTGAAATCGGAAATAGCGTAAATTACTACTTCCGGTCAACGGAAATTACTCAAAATTTTACAGAAGGCAGCAATTATATTTTTTACATACATGTTAAATTTCGTTTATCTATCTGAAATAGTACTCAAGTTATTAGGCTTTTGAAAAATTGAAAGGTTATCGGAAATCGCTGAAAAGCTGTTACGGATCTACGATTTTGATATAATACTAATATATGAAATTTTATCAACCTAGCTGTAATGGTACTCAAGTTATCGTGTTTACAAACACATACAGACACACACACACACACATACACACACAGAGACATACGGACAAGATTGTAAAACTATGTTTTTCCGAATCAGGGAGGTGTAAAACGTCGACATTTTCTAAAATCTCAATCTTTTTTTTTTTTTGCAAGATTATCAGACTTTCTTTATACTTCGTATATACGAGAAAGTACAAAAAATGAGAGCAAAATCCCACATTCCTTACTTTTAAAAGTATTGCTCAGCTAAAGACAATAAATGTCTATGTATCACGACCATTACATTCTACAAAGCTGATGGGCTATGACAGGTAATCAACTATAAAAACACACGGACAGTCTTTGTTTATTTACGTGTTGGGAGTAGCGGTGAATGATGTTTCGTCGTCTGCTGGTTGTTGCTATTGTTTTCTGTTGCTGTTTCATTACACCATGCTCGTGTTTACGTAAGTAGCATTTTGTTAATGTTGCAAACAAAAATGCATAAATTATGTTTAAATTTACTGCTACAATTGTAGTTACAGTGTAGATCTATACATATAGTATTAGAACTAATTGCTGTGACTTTGAATCCAAGACTAGGGTTAGGAATAGATCAAGTAGTTGTTTTTAAAATTACTTTAGGTTTGGCCTACAAAGGAGTTTTCGGTCCGTATTGCTTTTGATTTGTTATTATGGTTATGAATAGAACAATAGTTAGGCTTAGGGTAAGAACAGTGAGTTAGTTCTTACTGCTTAATTTACACATTATTGCTGCATCTTTCCCAAATACTTTTTTTACTGTCTTCAGCATGATTTTCTTGTTTGGCGTTATAATCAGGTATATGTTATTGCTTTTTTGTTAAGTGAGTTATTTTCTACACCAGACAATAACTCTATTAGTACCCTCTCATAACCCTTGATATTAAACTGAGAATGATTTTCCTGTTTGGCCTTATAATCAGGTATCTGTTATTGCTTTCTTTGTTAAGTCAGTTATTTTCTACACCAGACAATAACTCTGTCATGACCCTCTAATAACTATTTATATTAAACTGAGTACCGTCTTTAGAATGCCAGTCACCGATCCTGGGCACGTTCTTTCAACTGTTGAGTGGAACTTTCAGCAACAGCGGTGACCCTGGGAGGCTTGACCCAGACTGTCCACAGGATTTGATTGAGGCTGAATTTTTGCCAGTGCACATCGAATCCCTGGAGAACTTTACGGTTTGGCTGGAACTTTTTTTACCTTAGTTTACTAATTTTTTTCCTTTTCCCATGTTTGTGTGGCTTTTTTTTGCTGATTTTATCACCTCATTTTCCTTTTCACACAAACACACACACACACATTTTCCCATTGTCACTTAGGTTCGGAATTAAATCGGATCACCACCATCCGCTCCTCTAAAAAAAAAAGAAAGAAAAACGTAACATTTTGGACCTGATGATCAGGTGAAGTAGAGCCCACCTGTTTTCGTGAACTGTAAATACATACTGTGGTCAGAACTAGGCTCAGCTCTACATAACGTTAGCCAGGTAGAAATCTAACAAAAAATTGACTGAGTTGAATCAGA
Source organism: Physella acuta (assembly GCF_028476545.2). NCBI lineage: Eukaryota > Metazoa > Mollusca > Gastropoda > Physidae > Physella > Physella acuta. The sequence goes on from NW_026731694.1 coordinate 120,915, forward strand.
GTGATGACAGGTTTCCATCGACTTTTTTTCCTAAACAACGAACAACGTATGGAGTGTTTTTATCCTGCTCATCTGACTCGAAAAAACTCAACACGTTTATATAAAAAGGAAATTATATTTATTGAACAAAGTTCACAAGCCGTATCATAATAAAATCATTATTCTTTAAATGTCTATTTATAGCTCACAACAAACCTACCAATTGTTTTACAGGGCGGGTTTACAATCTTGTTTACTGAGAGAGTGAATGGAGCTATTTATAGACTGGAGGTGCTCACTGTCAAGTTGGATGTGGATAGAGTCATCCATCTACAGCCATACAACATCACAGACAACACTGTGGTGCAGTAAGTGGAAGATGTGGTACATATAGGTGGATGATGTAGTACATATAGATGGATGATGTGGTACATATATGTAGATGATGTGGTATTTATCGGGGGATGATGTGGTACATGTAGGTGGATGATGTGGTACATATAGGTAGATGATGTGGTACATATAGGTGGATGATGTGGTACATATAGGTAGATGGTGTGGTACATATAGGTGGATGATGTGGTACATATAGGTGGATGATGTAGTACATATAGATGGATGATGTGGTACATATATGTAGATGATGTGGTATTTATCGGGGGATGATGTGGTACATGTAGGTGGATGATGTGGTACATATAGGTAGATGATGTGGTACATATAGGTGGATGATGTGGTACATATAGGTAGATGGTGTGGTACATATAGGTGGATGATGTGGTACATATAGGTGGATGATGCGGTACATATAGGTGGATGGTGTGGTACATATAGGTGGATGATGTGGTACATATAGGTGGATGGATGAAGTGGTACATATAGGTGGATGGTGTGGTACATATAGGTGGATGATGTGGTACATATAGGTGGATGATGTGGTACATATAGGTGGATGATGTGGTACATAGAGGGGGGATGGTGTGGTACATATAGCTGGATGATGTGGTACATATAGGTGGATGGATGAAGTGGTACATATAGGTGGATGATGTGGTACATATAGGTGGATGATGTGGTACATATAGGTGGATGATGTGGTACATATAGGTGGATGATGTGGTACATAGAGGGGGGATGGTGTGGTACATATAGCTGGATGATGTGGTACATATAGGTGGATGGATGAAGTGGTACATATAGGTGGATGATGTGGTACATATAGGTGGATGATGTGGTACATATAGGGGGGATGGTGTGGTACATATAGGGGGATGGATGAAGTGGTACATATAGGTGGATGATGTGGTACATATAGGTGGATGATGTGGTACATATAGGTGGATGATGTGGTACATAGAGGGGGGATGGTGTGGTACATATAGCTGGATGATGTGGTACATATAGGTGGATGGATGAAGTGGTACATATAGGTGGATGATGTGGTACATATAGGTGGATGATGTGGTACATATAGGGGGATGGATGAAGTGGTACATATAGGTGGATGATGTGGTACATATAGGTGGATGATGTGGTACATATAGGTGGATGATGTGGTACATATAGCTGGATGATGTGGTACATATAGCTGGATGATGTGGTACATATAGGTGGATGATGTGGTACATATAGGTGGATGATGTGGTACATATAGGGGGATGATGTGGTACATATAGGTGGATGATGTGGTACATATAGGGGGATGGATGAAGTGGTACATATAGGTAGATGGTGTGTTACATATAGGTGGATGATGTGGTACATATAGGTGGATGATGTGGTACATATAGGTGGATGATGTGGTGCAGTAAGTGGTTGATGTAGTACATATAGCTGGATGGTGTGTTACATATAGGTGGATGGTGTGGTACATATAGGTGGTTGATGTGGTACATATAGGTGGATGATGTGGTACATATAAGTGGATGATTTGGTACATATAGGTGGATGATGTGGTACATATAGTTGGATGACGTGGTACATGTAGGGGGGATGGTGTGGTACATATAGGTGGATGATGTGGTACATATAGTTGGATGATGTGTTACATATAGGTGGATGATGTGGTACATAGAGGTGGATGATGTGGTACATATAAGGGATGGATGATGTGGTACATTTAGGGGGGATGGTGTGGTACATATAGGTGGATGATGTGGTACATATAGGTGGATGATGTGGTACATATAGGGGATGGATGATGTGGTACATATAGTTGGATGATGTGTTACATATAGGTGGATGATGTGGTACATAGAGGTGGATGATGTGGTACATATAAGGGATGGATGATGTGGTACATATAGGTGGATGATGTGGTACATATAAGGGATGGATGATGTGGTACATTTAGGGGGGATGGTGTGGTACATATAGGTGGATGATGTGGTACATATATGTGGATGATGTGGTACATAATGGGGGATGGATGATGTGGTACATATAGGTGGATGATGTAGCGGATTTAGACTTCTGTAATCTAGTTGGATCCCTTATATTAAAAGCTGTGTTTATTATATTTTCCATCTAGGGGTGGTCAAGTTAACCGTACATTACTCTCAGCCCTTGGCGTTGGATCTTTTCAAACAAGGAGCGAGTGTGAGGTCATCTACAGAGCTATAGAGTCCAATAATTTCGTAGCAGCCTGGCCGGACTGTACTGGGCACTATGGTGGGGTGAGTTCAACGTCTTAGAAGGCTCAGTTCAACGTCTTTGTGTGACTTGTTTACAGTCTTGGTAAAGCCATTTTAACATTTTAGTGTATCCAGTTTTAACGTCATAGTGAGCAAGATATGTTTAAATAAGTAAACGTTAATTTCTTTGTAATTGTATCGATAAAACTGTTTACAAGCTGCTTCGCTTTGCTGAGTAGATTGAGAGTTTGCGTTAAATATACCTATGTGTTTAGCAGGGGGGATCGCAGACATGTTTGGGATTTTGGGAAAAATATGCTTCAACAGGCAGACCTTTTTCCAATGGGAAACATAGTCGTCTACTATATATATTTTTCTACATATATTTCTCTTCCAGGAGTTGGCGACTTACACGATCAGCCTCAGCTGTAATGCCCTATCGTTCGTGTCTGTGCTGGATCTTTTCCATGAGAAACCTTGCAACTTTCCCTATGTCATCTGGTTAAAAGAGAGGTCAGTGTCAGAGTAAATCTTTTTGGTGTTACATGGCCAGTATAGTGCTCATTGTGTGGTGAATGTTACAAGGCTAGTGTAGAGGTCAATGTAGTGTATATGTTACAAGGTCAGTATAGGGCTCATTGTGTGGCATATGTTACAAGACCAGTGAAAAGGTCAGTGTATGGTATATGTTACAAGGCTAGTGTAGAAGTTAGTGGGTGTTTTACATGGTATGTTACAAGACCATCGAAGAAGTTAGAGTGAGCTTGTCAGAGTTAAAAGACTAGTGTAGAGGTTAGTGTGTGGCGTATGTTACAAGACGAGTGTTGGTATATACTTTGTAAAGTTAATTTCTATATAGCTAGGTCAGTTTCATTGTGAAAAAGTAGTTGTTTAAAAAAATATTAATACTGTTTTTTTTGCTTCAATATATTTTTTCAGATTCCCCCTCCCCCCAAACATGGTCTACAACAACCACGGGGGTGGGGATCCATGTAACTGCCCGGCGTCCTGACCTGCTCAACTACAGATAGAGTATAAATATTCGGCATCGTTTAGTATTTAGTTAAAAAATAATGGTTGAGCTGTATTTTGCATTATCTCGATGTTTAGTAGCTTAATCTGATTAAGAGAATAAACATAAAAATTACCTTGATGTGTTATACACTGATAATTTACTTTTTTTTTTGGATGAATAAATGTTGATTGAAAAATAAATACATTTTTTCTGCATATGTTGGGAAAGCAGCTGTAATAAATGCAAATATCCATCTCCATGGGTACGACACCAGCTTCGTAGTCATACTTGGGCAGCGGTAGATCGGATGATTGCTAAGCCAAAAAAAAATCTCAAGTTAGGTTTCTGAACTCAGGGCCTAGCTTTGATGTATGTCGTAGTTAGGGAAAGTACAAGCGGTTGGGGTTTGAAAGTACAACAACATATTGTGGGTAAAAGTACTGAGGTAGGCCTATATGATTGGTAAAGTACAACATAATGTGGGTAAAATTAATGAGGTAGGCCTATATGATTGGTAAAGTACAACATAATGTGGGTAAAATTAATGAGGTAGGCCTATATGATTGGTAAAATACAACATAATGTGGGTAAAATTAATGAGGTAGGCCTATATGATTGGTAAAGTACAACATAATGTGGGTAAAATTAATGAGGTAGGCCTATATGATTGGTAAAGTACAACATAATGTGGGTAAAATTAATGAGGTAGGCCTATATGATTGGTAAAGTACAACATAATGTGGGTAAAATTAATGAGGTAGGCCTATATGATTGGTAAAGTACAACATAATGTGGGTAAAATTAATGAGGTAGGCCTATATGATTGGTAAAGTACAACATAATGTGGGTAAAATTAATGAGGTAGGCCTATATGATTGGTAAAGTACAACATAATGTGGGTAAAATTAATGAGGTAGGCCTATATGATTGGTAAAGTACAACATAATGTGGGTAAAATTAATGAGGTAGGCCTATATGATTGGTAAAGTACAACATAATGTGGGTAAAATTAATGAGGTAGGCCTATGTGATTGGTAAAGTACAACATAATGTGGGTAAAAGTAATGAGGTAGGCCTATATGATTGGTATAGTACAATAATGTGTTGTGTTTAGCAGTAATGGGGTAAGTTATGGTGAAAGTAAGATATGATATTGTTTATTAAATAAGTTTGAACTGAGTTTGTGTGTGGGGTGGTGTGAGGTTCGGGTGTGTGTAAGGTTCATATGATTACATGTTTACTATGTTGTAGTGTATGGATGCATGGATTAATACAAGGGTCGGCAACCTTTTGAGACGAAAGAGCCAAAAATTACAATCTACAGAATTTCACAATTTTCAAAGAGCCGCTAACATTTTTATGCGCACTTGGTAATGAAAAGCATGAACCATTGCCACGGGGCTGGGGGTCATCCATAAATGACGTCACGCTTTTTTGACGATTTGTACCTCCCCCCCCCTCCCCTCCGTCACACTTCGTCACAAAAAGTCAGGACCCCCCCCCCCTAAAATGACGTCACACCTTAACCTACAACCCCTCCTCAAAATTGCAGTTGAATTTTTTTTTCAAACATCGATATTTTTCCAAAATCTTATCTAAACTATTACAATTTATTAAAACAGTTATCTAAAACGCAAAATAACGTCTAAAATTCGTTTTCTAACATTGCTTTTTTATAATGCAAAAATGTGACGTCGCAACATCTGACCCCCCCCCCCCTCCCTCTCATCACACATCGTCACAAAAGTACGGACCCCCCCTCCCCCCTACGAGTGTGACGTCATTTATGGATCACCCCCTGGCTACAACACAGTTGTGGAGTTGGGTCTAATGCCTAGCGGCTGTCAGCTGTTCATATACGCTCTACTTTACCTATTCTCATTGTTTGTTTTTTTATTTTGCTTAAAGTTGTTTTTGTGTTTACAGTATAATATTTTTTTTAGTTTTGAAAATAAAATATAATTATTATGTAACTTGAGAGCTGCATATTGACATCAAATTAAACCGCAGATTTTCGACCGCTGGTTAATGTGATGTAATGGTTGCCTTGTTCTGAACGTGTTGTATGTTATTAAACGTCCTTTATTGTCTCATCATACGTCTAATTAACGTCAATCGTTAACTGTAACAACACGTCAGTGTGTGTATGTTCATAATGTTTTTACTGTGTTTCTTAAGTTTTTTGTGTGCCCCTTGTTAACGTGGTTATTATATGTGTAGTTGTTGTCCCTTATGTGTATCATTCACAAAATGTGTGTAAATCTTTATGTACAGTTGTGTTAACTTACATTGTGTGTTGTTACTTGATCATCTCCGTACGCTTTACAATTACAGTTAATAAAACATTTTAAAAGACTGCAAAAAAATCAGAATGACGTTTTCAAAATTCCGTTTCTTTCTGTGTTGGTTTATTTGATGACGATGTGTACCCAGAATGCAGTTCTCCTGTACTGAACATCTTCCGTCCAGCTACTAGGGTGTCCAGTAACAGACAGGAGGGTCAACTATGCTTCTGTTGGCTATTTCCATTTCCGTTTCCTTTTTCGTTTCGCCTCTGCTATGTCTACGTAAGTAAATACTAATTATATTTGGCAGCAAATTGTAGACAATTAATTGAATGAAACTAGTTGTAAAAAAACGTACTCTAGTAGCTGCTGCAGAGCATTTATTTTTATCTTTCTGTACCAATAGTAGACAGAATATAATAAATAACAGTATAAACAACAAATAGCTAGAATACCTCCAAATAGCAACATAGCCTACATGTAGTTGAAAAAACTTCTAATAACAGTATACAACAGACACTTTGAAATGTTTTTTTTTAGAAACATAAGTTACAAATAAATAGGACCATAAGTCTAGAATGAAAAGAAATACTTTAATCGTTTGTGATTCATAAGTAGTAACATGTTGCATATGTAACTGACATCAAGCTTTAGTTAAAAGTTATAGTAATTTTGGGAAAATAGTGTTCCCCTAAGCTGATGAAATTCAACTTCGTTTGATTGTAATACAAAAAAAATGGACTTTTCACTTGAAAAATATAAAAAAAACCAATAGTTAAAAAAATATTTTAAAAAGCCTAAATAACACAATCACAACAGCTAGTAGTTGTTTATCTGATGCTGGTGTTTCCCCAGAATGCAACTCTCCTATACTTGACACCTTCTTCAAGCTAGCCACTGGGGTATTCAGCAACAGTGGGGACCCAGGTCGGCTTGACCCCGCCTGTCCACAAGACGTCATTGAGATCAAAGTTGTACCAGTGGCCATTCCAGCTCTTGAGAACGTAAATATTCTCACACCGTCTCAAACTATTATATTATAATTTTATGACTTGTAAGCACGTTTAGTTTAGTTAATTGTAATTATGTAACATACCAGCTTTATCTAGCTACATAATCTTTGTTGGAATTCGAATCCTAATCTTCACTAAAGTTAGCACTAACATTATCTGTGTAGGATGTTCTATAGCTGGTTGTAATCTACTTGGTAAAACTATGCTCGAAACCCCTGCCTTAACCTTAACCAATCGTGTGTTTTCTTATACAGCTTGGCTTTACGCTTCTTTCTACCGACACAGTCAATGACGTCATCGTCAGACAGGAAGTGCTGGTCGTTTGGTTGGATGATGAACGACTCATCCACATACAACCATACAAAATCACAGACACTAGAGTGTTACGGTACGGAGTTTCAAGTTTTACTTAATCTTTTGGGTATAATATCACAGATACTAGTGTTGCGGTGCCGAGTTTAAAGTTTTACGCAATCCTTTGGGTATAATATTACAGATACTAGAGTGTTACGGTGCCGAGTTTAAAGTTTTACTTAATCCTTTGGGTACAAAATCACACACATTACAGGGTTGCGTACGGAGTTTAAAGTTTTACTTAATCCTTTGGGTACAAAATCACACACATTACAGGGTTGCATACGGAGTTTAAAGTTTTACTTAATCCTTTGGGTATAATTTTACAGATACTAGAGTGTTACGGTGCCGAGTTTAAAGTTTTACTTAATCCTTTGGGTATAATTTTACAGATACTAGAGTGTTACGGTGCCGAGTTTAAAGTTTTACTTAATCCTTTGGGTATAATTTTACAGATACTAGAGTGTTACGGTGCCGAGTTTAAAGTTTTACTTAATCCTTTGGGTATAATTTTACAGATACTAGAGTGTTACGGTGCCGAGTTTAAAGTTTTACTTAATCCTTTGGGTATAATTTTACAGATACTAGAGTGTTACGGTGCCGAGTTTAAAGTTTTACTTAATCCTTTGGGTACAAAATCACACACATTACAGGGTTGCGTACGGAGTTTAAAGTTTTACTTAATCCTTTGGGTATAATTTTACAGATACTAGAGTGTTATTGTGCCGAGTTTAAAGTTTTACTTAATCCTTTGGGTACAAAATCACACACATTACAGGGTTGCGTACGGAGTTTAAAGTTTTACTTAATCCTTTGGGTATAAAATCACACACATTACAGGGTTGCGTACGGAGTTTAAAGTTTTACTTAATCCTTTGGGTACAAAATCACACACATTACAGGGTTGCGTACGGAGTTTAAAGTTTTACTTAATCCTTTGGGTACAAAATCACAGATACTAGAGTGTTGCTGTACGAAGTTTAAAGTTTTACTTAATCCTTTGGGTATAATATCACAGATACTAGAGTGTTACGGTACGGAGTTTAAAGTTTTACTTAATCTTTTGGGTATAATATTACAGACACTAGAGTGTTAAGGTGCCGAGTTTAAAGTTTTACGCAATCCTTTGGTTATAATATTACAGACACTAGAGTGTTAAGGTGCCGAGTTTAAAGTTTTACGCAATCCTTTGGGTATAATATTACAGACACTAGAGTGTTAAGGTGCCGAGTTTAAAGTTTTACGCAATCCTTTCAAGTCCCAAAGGAGCAAAAGAACGTAGCTACATTTCTCTACCAGACTATGTTTCGGGCAGCACAATTTAGTTGTTTTTGCAAATCTTTGGCAATCATTGCTTCTCCTTCCACATTCCATGTCAGGGATTTTAAAGACCGACTTACTTTTTCCACCAGGTGTTTAAGTCCAAAGCTTGCCTCGCAATATTGTCATCTCTCCCACTGGCTTGCCCGATCTATCCCTTTTTGCGAGTTTTAATATCCCTATCTGCTCTTGTTTTAGGGATTTGCCTCAAGTCGACTTTCGACATCTATTTTTCTAAAAATAAATAAATTATTCAAAACTATTGGTTTTAAAATCAAGAAACCTTTGAGTAATTAAACTACAGTTGTTGTTTTAAAGACAGTTTTTTTTTTTATTTTCTCATCCTACAGTAGCTACGGTACCGACGCATTAGATTAATTGTAAAAACATACATTAAAGCTCTAAATTTAACTGAAGAGCATTAAGTTAGCACAAAAGCACTTAATTACTCAACCAGGTTGAGAAATTAAAAGTTCTTTGCTTTTTAAAAAAATCAAACGTTGCTTGTTACCTAACAAATATAAACATGTTTGTTTAGACCATTTTTTATTAAAAATAAACATTGTTTCCTAGTAGCGGAAGTGGGCAAGTGAACTTGACGTCACTTTCTTCCCTAAAAGCTGATTCTTTTAAGACGAGACCCGAGTGTGAGGTCATCTTTCGACCCATTGAATCAAATTCTTTTGTGGCTGCCTGGCCGGATTGTACAGGTTTCTTCACGGGGGTAAGTCTAACTTGGCCACTCGGTCAAATATCACGTGATCTGATACAGCTTAGCTTAACGTCGAAGGACCTAACTTTTTATGACAAAAAATATTGCAATGAAATAACTCTAAGCAATATACGCCATAAAAACTGTCCCTGGCAAAAAAGCTCACGATTTTTTTAACTCAAGAAGAAAGGGTCCTCAATGACACCTTTATAATTATATAATGATAAAAGAAAAAGTGTAAAACTATATCTATTTTAAATACAAACGCAATACTGAATAACACCACATATACCATATCCATGTGCCCACATGACATCCTACATACACTCTCTCCTCTAGGGAATCCCCTTCTACACGATTACACTGAGCTGTAACGCCCACGCTTTTGTCTCCACGCTCAACCTGTTCCCAGAGAAATCCTGCAACATCCCATACGTCATCTGGGTCAAAGAAAGGTAAGGGTGGAAACTTATTCGTTCATAGGTTATTTCTGCTGAATCATTGCTTGAACTCAGGCTGTCAGGAATTAATTGGAGGTCGTCCATAAATGACGTCACGCTCGTAGGGGGGAAGGGGGGTCCGTAATTTTGTGACGGTGTGTGATGAGGGGGGGGGGGGTTCAGATGGTGCGACGTCACACTTTTGTATTTTTAAAAAGCCATGTTAGAAAACTAATTTTAGACGTTATTTCGCGTTTTAGACAACTGTTTTAATAAATTGTAATAGGAATTTATTAAAATACTCTATATAGACTGAGTTTATACAAGATTTTAGGAAAATATCGATGATTTAAGAAAAATTCAACTGCAATTTTGAGGGGGTGGGTATGTAGGCTAAGGTGTGACTTCATTTTAGGGGTGGGGGTCTGGCTTTTTGTGACGATGTGTGACGGAAAGGAGGGGGGAGGTAAAAATCGTCAACAAAAGCGTGCCGTTATTTATGGATGACCCCTTGGTTTTTCAAATGGTATGGTCAAATTGTACATAACGTTAAAACCTATGTGTCGAGTTGTAAAGAACTTAGGCCAGATGGTGGTTTGTAAAGCACTAAGATCATACGGACAAGTTGTAAAGCACTAAAGCCATAAGGACAAAATGTAAAGCCCTCAGACAGTGTGGTAACGCTGTAAAGCACTCAGTCCTTACCATCACGTTGTAAACAATAAAGTGCTATGTTCTGACAGTCAAATGTTGAGTACTAAAACCTGATGGTCGTTTATGACAGCCTTGAGCTGTTACGGGTTCTGATCCGTCCAGCTCCATCGTGTACTTAACTATAAAAAAAACCTGGAAATAGCAGATTTATTTTCTAAATTCGATAACAACAAATTGAGATACGCTCTGATACACAGTCCTATGAAACTTCGTTATATTACTTTACATCTATCTCGACAATTTTTTTTAAAGGTTATGACCCTAACCTGTCAAAATATTTTTTTACATTTTATTTCCAGGTTTCCCCTCCCCCTAAACATGAAATACAGCAGCCATGATAGTGTTGATCCGTGTACATGCAAGGCAAAGTAATTGTCTAAAAAGCTCATAGCAAGCAGTTGATCAACATTTGTATAAAAGATAACAGGTTTCAGTGTGAAAATAAAATAGCGAGTTTTCTTCACACTATTGTTGGTTATTTTTAGAAATGTAAAAAATTAACAAAATAATCAGAACAATGTATGACACACTTTTAGTCAATGTGATAAATAATTTTTTTTTTAACAAAGGAAAATAAATATTTTAACAATTTTTTAACGAAATTTGTGAAAATATTTTTTTTAAATTAACATGTTACCATACATTACTAGGTACCATACCATACCATACTAGGACGGCCTAGTAGTTAGTCGGCCGTTTGACTATGTCTTCTTGGTGTCCTCTTCACCTTAGCCAAGGCCCAAAACATTGAATAAAAACTTGATCTAGACATTTTTTTTATTATAATCAATACTATTGTGTAACATATGAAAAACTTATACATAAGGTTTTAACAGAGAAATAGATGGTAATTATTTGTAACCATTAGTTTTAAATTACATATTTTGTATGTATTAAAGTTGAAAAGGAGACAATGAACCGATTACAGTAAACAACTGGTAAGTAAACAGGAATCCGATGAAATGAGTGTGTGTTTGGGCAATTGACAAAGTAACAATTCTAAATGTTCACAGACCAAAGTGGTTTGTGTTGAATTCGTAACCTCGTGTTTGGTATGTGTTTGTTTGCTTATAAGATATTTTATCCCTAATTTCTATTTTTACTTTCTGGTATACAGAGTATAGAAGAAGCATTGTAATCGTGCACGAAAATCCCTTACAATTTTGAAAGTTTTCACCGTTTTACACAAATCATACACGGAGTGTAGGGAACTTATTTTAATCGGGCAAATGTTTTTTTTATTTTAATTTAAAGTATTACCATACAATAGACGACCTAGTAGTTCGTCGAGATTCTATTCTATTTTTTAAAGTTCAAGTATTTAAAAATTGATTTAAAACCATATCTATATCCCCAGTTGCCATTCCACTTATAAGACGTATAAGAAAGCTTAGGGAAGTTCACTCCCGCTTTATTTTTAAAGTCCGAGTCCACTCAGCAGTAACTAGTACCTGGCTTACTACGGTTTTCGTTAGTTAGTTTGTGAATGTAAGCGGCACATATGTTTTCACAGCCGTTGTCAATAGTGAAAAATTTCTCTTGGCGCTAAAGTCCTGTACAAAGATTTTCGTCTGTTTCACTTGTTAGCTGAATGTGCAAAGTGGTTCAGTATGTAAGTTAAACATAACATAATGGTTGACTCAGCAATCGATCTGTTTATTGTATCTTGCATATTATTTGAAAAGCCAATGTCGATGATTGATTTCGACAAGATGGGTGAACTAACTCCGTGTTTTATTCAATGTAAAAACATCACTGTCAAATTTTTACGTCAATCAAATCATATTTCATCCATGTTTAACGATCGCAGTTTAAAACTATAAAACTAAACTAAATGAAACGAAACAAAGGTTTGAATATTTAATGTTCGACATGAACACCATTATGTATCGCCGTGTTTTGAGTGTGTTTCTGTTCGCTTGTGTATTTCTTAACTCGGCTGACAGTTTGCGTAAGTTAAAACAGATGGATGTTAACACCAGTTATTTTTAGCATTGTGTTGTTCTTGTCTCCTCGTGAATGTTGTTCTCTTTCAAAACACACTGGAAACATTATACATTCCTATTGTTCTGGTTTGTTCAGGTTTTTTCTATCCCTCGTGACTGAAATAATTTAGTTCGAGAATCAATGATAAATTCTTGGAGTTTACCTTTTTCTTGTTTTATACTACCTACAATTCTCATTGTTGTCGAATCTTTATAAATCTTAAAACAAAAACAAAAAACACAACATACTAAACTTTATATCTTCGTAGTCTTATAGTCGATCTGATATGTTCGCCCTGGAAATCAAACTAATCAAAGGCGTTATTGCGTGGTCTAGCAGTACTGCTAGCCAGTGCCGGCGCCAGGTTATTTAGCGCCCTAGGCAAAACTTATTGAAACGCCCCTTTCACACAAATTAATTACTAAAACATACGTATAAGAAAACAAGTAATTAAAAGTGACATATTAATAATTAATTTATTATCAACTGCATACACCTTATAAGTAGACATCAAAATCAAATTTTACTTGCCTCCTTCGTCGCAAAAGTCTGTACTAATTCCTTCAATTCCAGTTTGCAAGCGTAATCACATTCTTTTGAAATTGTCTACTACAAAGTCTACTTTGTACTTTAAGACATAGCCCCCCCCCCCCACCTTAGAAAATTTCAAGTGGTCCCCCCTACCCCTTCCGGGAGAAATAAGTCTAGAAAAAAAAACATAATTCCCCCCCACCCCCCAACAGTTTTTGTAGTATTGGGCTCTCTACAGGCCTCCCAAGCTTACCTGTCTAGTTAAAATTATAAAATGTCTATATTGTGTCATTATGTAATGCTTTTCTTTTTTTTTTGTTTTTTAAAAATAAAAGTTTACAAATGTTATAGATTCCAACCTACAATTGTTATATATGAACTCCATTAGGAGAGGGGTGGTGTGAACAAGACACTTGATTAATTACATGATTAATATGCGACTAAGACGATTTTAGACGCAGTTGTTGTATGGGTATGTATTGCAATATACAACGGCTGGTGATGTATTTGTTTTTCAACTTGATAATGCAAGAAAACCTACCAAACTATTTTGTTTAGAACTTCTGCTCTATATATTTCCAATAGCAAATAATAACTTAAATTTCTATTTATAAGTAAGCGGTCAACCTAATGAATTATCTCCCATTTTGAAATTCAAACACCAAAATTTCATTCAAGGGAAATAACTTTCACAAGAATAACTAAATTAACAAGTGTAACTAAGACAAGCTTTAAAAAAACACAATAAAACGCTTTCAATTTCATTACGTAATAATTATAACAAATCTTTTATATTACCTATGCAATTGTGTCGACAGAATATATTTTACGAATTGATTACTTAGCTGTCGGTTTTGTTTGAAAGTCTAAATACGGTAGTTTTATTATAACATACTTCTAGTCAATCGTGATGATATTCAATCTAGCGCATTGCTTGAAATACGCAATTTTCGAAACATATTTTGTATTTTTTAAAGTAAACAGAATGGCAGTTGTATTTTTCTTGTAATGGTATCATTGTAGTAACAATTGTAGTAACAACAGTTGTATATATATATATACGTATCACCTTCATTTATTCATTCTTTATTACTATGTTTATTGTACAAGAAGGGATGAAACCCATGTAAACCAATTTAGTTTTTTGGAATAACCTCCCATATATTGTACAACCTGACCCACTTTTAATAGCAAAATGTTCCAAACCAGCCTCTGTCCAATTGTTGAACCAAAATGCCTTAAACCCAATATATTTTATATACTTATTCACCAAATTAGCAATTTATTTACTATACCCTATACATTAATGTAACCACCTTGTAAATACCCACCAAAACGGTGGGGGATGTTACTATATTTGTTTTAAAATTGAAAATAAAAGTATTTAAAAAAAAAAAAAAAAAAAAAAAAAAAGTATTTTTTAAAGTAAAACAGAGATCTCTAAGTAGGGTTGTTTTATTTCCCTTTCAGAGTAAGGTATTTTCAGTGAGACGCCGAAATTTCCATCACTGAATTATTGAACCAGAGAAAGTTAGAATGGAACATTCAACAAACCTTTCTGCATTATTTGAGTATTTCTGCGAATATAAAAAAACATGAGGTACTTAAAGATAAAAGACAATGGGTTATTGTCAGGGAAAGCAAATATTTCAAGGAAAAAAAGTTTTATACATGTACTGGATATGATTTTAATCGTAACAGGTAGAAAATAAAAAAATTGACCATGGAGAAAAAATGTTACTTCATCGGATGTAAAGAAAATTTGTGTCTATTGGACCACAACATTGTTTGTAATAAAAAAAATATGTATACTGTAACAAATTTTTAAAAATTTTAAAGTACAAAATGTGATGAATACTATGTACCAGAGTTTCTTTCAGGCATCTCTTCGGGGGGGAGGGAGCGAAGCTCCCCCCGAAAAAATTTTTACCGCCCCCCTCCCGAACGTAATGAAATTTATATAATTTATATAGAAAATATATACTTTTAGCAGTGTCCGCCCCCCCCCCCCAAAGAAAGTCTACCGCCCCCCGCCCCCCGCCCCCCCCCCCCCGAAAATTTCAAGTGCCCCCCCCCCCCCCCCCCGGAGAAAAAAGTCTGGAAGAAACACTGCTATGTACAATGTTTCTGACTATTCTACTATGTATATATTATGTTACCACAGACAATGGCTTACAAACAAATGTTTGATGTTAATTGTTTTAGTTGAAAATAAAAGTATTTAAAAAAATAATTTTGGATTAAAAAAAAATCCCAATACCCGAACTGTTTTAAGGCGTTGCTATAATTATTGATTAAATGTAAAAATTATAATTTAAAAAAAAAATAAAGTTTACGGTTAGTTATAAATTCCAATCTATATAATATTATATATTAATACTTTAAGAGTGGTAATATAGATTATAGATTCCTAAAAAACTAAAGATTTTTCAGTTAGAGAACGCATACCTTTCTATGTAGTGTGTTCTGTCGGTAAAAAATAATAAAGTTTACGGTTAGTTATAAATTCCAACCTATATAATATTATATATTAATACTTTAAGAGTGGTAATATAGATTATAGATTCCTAAAAAACTAAAGATTTTTCAGATAGAGAACGCCTATTTTTCTATGTAGTGTGTTCTGTCCTGAATTGAAATCACCTAACTTACGATAAACTCGACTACTCTATATAATCTACTACGTTCACAACATACATCAAACATCGATGCCTAAACTTAACTAGACTCGATACTCCAAAACTACTACACCACCTCGCTTAACTTCACCAAGCTCTACAAGCGATACTCCCAATAAACAAAGATTTAACTGGACCTACTACTGCACGATAACAATAATCACACTTCGATACTCCCGAGCTCCAGAACTACGATACCACATCATCTACATTCTCATTTCTCTATTACCAATCAGATTCAACTAGACCTTCATCTACAAAACAGCCGTTACTCCCAAATCTAAACGATTCATCAAATCTTACCAAACAAGAACAATACTTTGAATAGCCTGTCATTACAAAACTCTGTACACCAGAACAGATTTCTAATTCAAAGTCAGAGAAAACGAGATTTAAAAACCAAAATTGCACGCATTTTGGAACGCCCCGTCATGCGCTGGAGCGATAACTAAGTCAACATTAAAATTAGATAACTGTTTGAAATGTTCGAAATGTAAATTTAATCGTTTTCTACATCAATTATGTGACACCAAAATAAAAAGGTAAAGTGACTGGTAAAAAGGGAGGTGGGGTTGTATTCTCACCATCGCGAATAAATATAGCCCTTAATAGGCCTATTTTGCGAGTGGGGGCACAAAATTGATAGTTCGTCCTGGGCGCCGAAATAGATCACTACTCCTTTATATATTACCACCCATATTTATAAAAGATAATCAAAATTTTTAATTATTAAGTACTTTTTTTTTTGGTAATAGCGATTAAACCTTTTTGCGCCCCCGTTAGGGAGGGCGCCCGAGGCGACCGCCTAGTTCGCCTTATTGGTAGCGCGGCCCTGCTGCTAGCGCTGAAGCTCACAAAATCGCAACCCTGAGCAAATTAGAAAGGAACTCTTCTAGGGGAGATCACTCCAAAATAAAATAACTGCTGCCTTGCATATTATACCTGTTTGGACAAAGACAATGTAGGTAAATCCAAAAAGAAAAGCAGGTTGGCATTGGAGTCAACTTGCAATAAGGAAAATAAAATGTTGTTGGATGAGAATCCCTTCAATGATGCAATTAAAAATATAAAAAATAATGAAACAAGCCGTTATATTTCCAACAAAATCCCTAGACATGAAACCCTTGGCCATAACCCTCCTCTCCTAATTTGAAATTTAAATAAAGGAAATTGAACTTAAGACATTATAATAGCAAATATGTTTCTTTAGCACTACACATTGTCATGTTGTAAGACAGTTTTGTAATAAACGCAACCAATTGTTTCAAATTGACTCTCCTTCAGAATGTAGGTCGTCTTTACTCACCAACTTCTTCAGGCGCGCGGTCGGAAAATTCTGCAACGTTGGAGACCCTGGAAAACTTAGCAGCACGCTGGATGTTGTGGAGACAACGGTACTTCCAGTAGACGTTCCATCTTTACATCCGGTAGGTTCTCACACAATATCGGTATTGAGTTACTCGAAGGTATCTTTAAAATTAAACACGACCGTAAAGCACATAATTAAGAAACGTAATCAACAAACTTAAAACACACGTTATTATAGAAAAATGAGCCCGGATACTTATGAGAACTTTACGTCTAGCACGTTGTTGTTTCAGAGGCGTAACTAAGGGAAATGCGGGTGGGGCAGGCCGACCCTAAGATGCGCCAAACGGGGTAAACTAATTATTTAAAATCTCATTCTGAGCAGCATTACTGAATGATACACAGTCGAAGTTGAAGAAAATAGACTACAACTTTGCTTTCCTGACTAACTTAACTGTCTTTAATGTTGTGACATCATACTAACAACATGGAATATTGACTACTAAATGGGGTGGGGCCTCTTTTTCGCCCACGCGGAGCAAATTTGATAGTTCGCACTGGGCGCCGGAATGAGTTGCTACGCCGCTTAGTCCTTTGAACCTACTGTGTGAAATATCACCTTTAGTTCTCTTACCAGTAGCTCTTTTAAAATAGAAAAATCAGAAACTCGAGTTTTGTGTATTCAGTTAGGACACCTTCACCCAACCTCTCAACAGTAGCTGTACAAGCAAGCTAGCCTCAGATACCAGGGGGTTTAGACTCCTGTTTTTCGGAGTCAAAAACTGTACTCTCCCACCCCCACCCCCCGATCACAACCTCCCTTTCAAATTTCATGCACAAATTAATTTTATATTGACATATATCGAGATTATTTTACCATTCGAATAATTTCCTCTCCTTGATTTATCTTTAATCCCGTTTCTAATTGATGTTCAGGCTTTCACGTTGACCCTGGTGCAAAAAATCAACCACGTGCCACTGTTGCAGCACGTGCTGGCTATCACGGTGGATGAGGAGAAAGTCATACAAATCATTCCTTACAATGTGACTTATCCAAATGCTTTTCCGTAAGTTACCACGTAAGGCACCACCCCCCCCCCCCCTTATTCACATCGTACGTTATCCCATAACTTACCCCCTAACTTACCCCCTAATTCACCACGTAATTTACCCCTAAGTTAAAATATGAATGTGTTGTTGTTGTTGGGGATTAGAAGTGTAATGAACTTAATTTATGAATGTGTTGTTGTTGGGGATTAGAAGTGTAATGAACTTAATTTATGAATGTGTTGTTGTTGGGGATTAGAAGTGTAATGAACTTAATTTATGAATGTGTTGTTGTTGGGGATTAGAAGTGTAATGAACTTTAATTTATGTATGTGTTGTTGTTGGGGATTATAAGTGTAATGAACTTAATTTATGAGTGTGTTGTTGTTGGGGATTATAAGTGTAATGAAGTTAAGTTATGAATGTGTTGTTTTTGGGGATTACAAGTGTAATGAAGTTAAGATATGAATGTGTTTTTGTAGAGAATTAGAAATGTAGTGAAGTTAAGATATGAATGTGTTTTTGTAGAGAACTAGAAATGTAGTAAAGTTAAGATATGAATGTGTTTTTGTAGAGAATTAGAAATGTAGCAAAGTTAAGATATGAATGTGTTTTTGTAGAGAATTAGAAATGTAGTGAAGTTAAGATATGAATGTGTTTTTGTAGAGAACTAGAAATGTAGTAAAGTTAAGATATGAATGTGTTTTTGTAGAGAATTAGAAATGTAGCAAAGTTAAGATATGAATGTGTTTTTGTAGAGAATTAGAAATGTAGTAAAGTTAAGATATGAATGTGTTTTTGTAGAGAATTAGAAATGTAGTAAAGTTAAGATATGAATGTGTTGTTGTGGGGAATTAGAAGTGTAATGAAGTTAAGATATGAATGTGTTTTTGTAGAGAATTAGAAGTGTAATGAACTTAAATTATGAATGTGTTGTTGGGGATTAGAAGTGTAATGAACTTAATTTATGAATGTATTGTTGTTGGGGATTAGAAGTGTAATGAACTTAATTTATGAATGTATTGTTGTTGGGGATTAGAAGTGTAATGAACTTAATTTATGAATGTATTGTTGTTGGGGATTAGAAGTGTAATGAACTTAATTTATGAATGTATTGTTGTTGGGGATTAGAAGTGTAATGAACTTAATTTATGAATGTATTGTTGTAGGTGATTAGAAGTGTAATGAACTTAATTTATGAATGTATTGTTGTAGGGAATTAGAAGTGTAATGAAGTTAAGATATAAATGTGTTGTTGTTGGGGATTAGAAGTGTAATGAAGTTAAGATATCAACGAGCATTACATCGACGTTTTACATAACCTTCCAGAAACGACGATGCAAACTTGACCCTGATTTCCACGCTGAGGAAAGAGGACTTTCAGACCAGGGAGGAGTGTGTTGTCCACTTCCGGCTCATTGAGGCCAACTCGTTCATTGGCTCCTGGCCTGTGTGTACTCGTGAATATAATGGGGTAATTTACATTTCCAAAATATGATGATTATAATGGGGTAATTAACAATTCCAAAATAGGATGATTATAATTTGGTAAATAACCTTTCCCAAAAAGGATGATTATAATGGGTAATTAACCTTTCTCTAGTTAACAGTACACTAATACGTGTAAAATGAAACAAAAACTAATACTAGCTTTTTTAGATGCACTTAAAATAGGACGAAAAAAACTATGAGAAAAAAGAGGAAAGTAAGTGAGTTAGATTTCAGAGAAAACAAATTTCATGGGTTATCCTCGGTATTTCATCGAAGGAGGGAATATATAGAATATAATATAAACTATTATAACAAATAATTTCAATACTCGGTATTTTAAATGTCAATATTAAATTTTAAAACAATTAGTAAAGTATTTTCCATTTCGTTAGTTATTAATATTTGTCATGCGGGTTGCGCAAATATTAATAGGTGCTTTAAACCCCTATCATTCCCTTATTACCTTCTTTAAAAACCCTATCAGTACCTCATTACCTTCTTTAAAGATTCCGCTTCCGAGCTAGCGATCCATTGGGCAGATGAAATAGATTATATGTTTCTTGAAATCGGCATTTGAAAGGAAGGTGTGGTCAGCATTATGCCCCTCCTCCTCTACTTTATCTATCATGAGTTAGGTACCCATCAGAGCTGTGTGGACGTTCTAATGACTTGGACCCTGGTTCGAACTCTAGTCTTTCGGGTTAGCGGTCGAGCGCACGACCGCTAGGCCACGCCGTCCCACGTTATGGTATTATCTTCTGCAACTGGCTCTTAATTTTCTTGACAGCAATTTTTGTGAGCACATCACACCGTTGTTATATTTTTTTAATTAAATTTTAACACTAAATTTATATATAGGGACTAATACCGCTGATCATTCGTCAGCTGAATCAAACTAACACGGATAGTTTAAAGAAGTTCACCTGAGAAAGAAGTCAATTTTGAGTTAATTTATTAGCAACTAATAGGGCTGGTAAGTAGGTCACCAACCAGTTCTACGGCTCAATAAAACCTGCATGAGCCATAGAACTGGTTGATGACCTACTTACCAGCCCTATTCCCAGAGAGTCATTGCATTAAAGTAAAAGTTTACAATAAACAGCTTATGTTTTTGTTTATGTTCTCCAGGGACGGCCAACCCTCACTGTCGGAATCACGTGCAACTCTTTCGCCATGGTCTCGACCTTGGGTCTCTTCCGCCTTCAATCGAGCAATGTTCCCTATATTGTTTGGTCTAAAGAGAGGTCAGTGTTGTGTAGTCAGAATTGTTGAACGCGGAGTAGGAAGAGAGGTGGGGGGGTTTGAACCATGACTCTAAAAAGTGCCCTACCAGACCTTAAGGCAGGGGTTCCCAACCTTTTTTTTACTCTAGAACATATGCTAAAATATCGGTAGGGTGGCGGGCACCAACTATTTTAAATTGACAAACTCCTTCCAGAGGCGTAGCGACCCTTCCCGTCACCAGGGGACAAAACTTTCGATTTGCACCACCCTCAAACTTTCGATTTCCATCCCCTTCAACCTTTCAATAATGTTTATGACAAAATTCAGTCTCTGTCGAGTAGTGAGAGGCGGGTACATACGAATCGATCGGCGGGCGCCATTGCGCCCGCGGGCATGGGGTTGGTATCCCCTGCCTTAAGGTCAATAGGGCATGTGAAGCAGAGTTCATCTGTGAATTGGATATTTGAAATGAATAAAGTACTCATCGCTATGCCCAGCATGTTTTATTTTCCCCAAACGTGAGTCTGATACCTATTAGGATTAACCCAACGACGGGTTTCGAACTCGAGACTGTCGTGTTAGCCGTACAACGCGCTACCATTACACAATGATGGTATAAATCAAGTTCCTATAGAAGGCCGTTTATAGGTCACAAGCCTATGGATGAAGACGAGGCTTAAAATGTGTAAACAAAGTGCTTTGGAGGAAACTGGGTTCTAGAAAGTTGACTTTAGATTATCAGCAGTTATGTTGTTAAGCGGAGTGCATTTGATAAAAAAAAAACATTCAAAAATGTTTCAAAAAGTTCACCCCTCCTTTACTTTACAATTTTATTACTAAACTTACTAGTTTTGACATGAAGGCTTAGTTGTAAAATTAGGTTCTGTAAGAGATAGTGAGCTTTATTTAGAGTTAATATGTAGGGTCAGTTTAATTAGAAAAGTATGCATAAGAAGTATGTCTATGCGGATCAGATTAAAAACGAATTCTACTCATATTTCCCAGAATTCCTCTGCCACCAAATCTGATTGCTGAAGGACACGGAGAGAACGACCCTTGTAACTGTACCAGCAGATTGAGATAGATCCTAGACTATACTGGGATCTGCATGCAGTATGCTGGGTACTGAACAACATCCGACTTAACGCCTTGATGCTGTTTTAATGTAGAACACTTTGAATTGTAGGTGTCGTTTGTAAAAAGAAATAAATCATGTGTTCATTTAAGTGTTTTTTTGTGTTTCTATTTACCACTTATTTCGTCTCTGCTATCTAATATCTGAATCTATCTATCTATATCAATATATATATATATATATATATATATATATATGTATATATATATATATATATATATATATATATATATATATATATATATATATATATATATATATATATATTTATATATATATATATATATATATATATATATATATATATATATATATATATGCATATACAGAGGGGTTTAAAGCATGTGTTGTTACTGAAACAGTAATTATGACATAGAGATATTTCAACGCCCAAGGTAGACACTTCACTTAATACAGCACACTATTTAGCTCCTGAAGAGCTTAGGGCTGCGGTTAAACTACATTGGACGTCTAGATTGTGTGGACGTCTAGATTGTGTGGACGTCTAGATTGTGTGAACGTCTACATTGTGTGGACGTCTTGATTGTGTGGATTTCTAGATTGTGTGGACGTCTTGATTGTGTGGACTTCTAGATTGTGTGGACGTCTTGATTGTGTGGATTTCTAGATTGTGTGGACGTCTTGATTGTGTGGACTTCTAGATTATGTGGACGTCTTGAATGTGTGGACTTCTAGATTGTGTGGACGTCTTGATTGTGTGGACTTCTAGATTGTGTGGATTGTAAAAAAAAAAGTCACGTACATTTAGCAAATATCCCTATGTGAACATTATCTGCTGAATGGACATCTTAATGTATTGACAATTCTCCTCTCTGTTAAACTTTTTAGCTAAATGTTCCAAGTGTTTTAGTACCAAAGTTAAAATTTGACGCAACTATCAATCTATCGATTAAGGGGATATGCTCCGTTTTTTTCTTGTTTTTTTTTTTTTTTTGCAATTTAAGATCTAAAGCCTTTTCAGTACTTTTAACGTGTTTGGCACATAAAAGTATGTATTAAACAGCAAAAAAAAGGGTTACAATTTTGGTTGTCATGGAAACCCAAAATAAAACCTCCGCCATTTTGAATATTTAGGTACTTGTAAAAATAATAAGCCTTCTTTCTGTATACACTGTTAGCAATGACATTTATTAGGCTTGTATTTCAGTATATATTTAAACTTTTGTCACGACAACTTTTTAAAAGATCTAATGGTCACAATATTACAAGGTCATAAAAATTGTACCCTTTTTAGTATGCAAAAGTTTCAAATTTGGATATTATTTACAGTAAACTTTTTTTCTTTTAAAGCTATCATAACTCCCACGTAACTAATGTTTTATTTATGCATCAAGAACAAAATCTGAAAATATGGTTGCCTTTGTTTAATAAATAAAAAATATAGTAGGCTTTTTAGTGTTAAAAAATTGCGAACTGAGAAAGACTGCAAAAAGTAACGAAAAGTAACGAAAATATATCTGTGTAAATTTGTGAAGCCGATTGTAAGCTTTGGGTGTTTCCGAGGTGATGGAAAATACGATTAACAAATACATGAGAAATCTAGCTTTCCATTGATACAATATGATAACGGATATAAAACTTTTCGTACACAACTGGTAAGATTGGGGAAAAAAGGATTATTTTTTAATTAATATGGTAAAAAAATGGTATTTAAAACATCTGAAAAAAAATCTCATTAAAGTTATAATTTTCCTAATACAAAAATGGACAAAGTATTCAAAGTGCAAATAAAACATCATCAGGAAAAAAATCAGGATTTTTGGTGATTTTGTAATGAGCATATCCCCTTATCGGTTGCAAGTAAGTGAAAAAATAAAAAAAAATCAATATCGATGATTGACATTGAGCTGAATCAATGTATGATGTTGAACTTCCACTTTTTATGACAATTACGACAATAATAGATGTATGTTTTAACTAAAAAAGTATAAAACTCAGAACTAGATGATAGGAAACGAAGTTTTGAATATTTGATGTATGACATGAACACCATTATGTATCGCCGTGTTGCGGGTTTATTTCTGTTCGCTTGTGTCTTTCTAAACTCGGCTGACAGTTTACGTAAGTTAAAACTTGTATTATGTAGTCACCAGCTACTTAAGCTGTTGAAAGGTTTGTATTGTAGTTGTCTTAATACACTTTTGTTTGTGACTGCGGCTTTTCTATGGTTGAAACAAAATTGGAGTTATTGTATCATGTATGGCACTATTTTTTCCAGTTTTTCATACTCAATTTTTTTCCTAGTTTAGTCGACTCTTAAAACTTCAGAATTTCTTATGTTCCGTTTCTCTGTGTTTTTTTTCTATGTTTTATTTTTTTGCGATTGATATCGTTCAACCCGGAATATGCAATGAATTCCTGTTTGCGTTTGTTTTTTTTCGCGTTAAATATTTCACTACTTTTCATCGCTGTCCAATCTATATGAATACTAGTCAAAATCAAACCTAAAAGGAATATTTTTAGCCCATATTAACACCAATTACTTAAACTCAAAGCTAAAAGGAATAGTATTAGCTCATTTTAGCACACATTTCTTAAATTTAAAAGTGTGTGCAATAGACTTAGCTCACTTTAGGTTTTAATGGATTTGATCGTGTACCGTATGTTGCTTTTACTCAACAGCTACTCTCTCTATAAAAAGCTTTGCTCACATAAACATTGCACGTGCCCTAACGAGACCATCTCAAAAACTACAAAGTCAGCGATCGACTTTCACACAATTACTCTTCCACATAACACCGTACAACTGGTGTTATATGCATGTCGCAAAATATCTCAAAGACCTTAAAGTGGGCGGTGTGGTCGACCAGGATCGCGAATAATTGCTAACTCTAAAAGTCCCGAGTTCGAACCTCCAGACAGTTGAGCTGAGCACAGCAACCAATGAAGGAGAGAAAACTCCAAATTAAAGTAACTAGTGCCTTGTAGTTTGTGCTTGTGTGGGCAGAGGTTATGGAAACAAATTAAGGACAAATGCCGACTGAAGGTGTTAATGGACATGGCTCACAACATGTTGATACTTTATAATTAATTGCATAGGAAGCAATTCATTCAATTTTTATAATCAAGATAAAGAAAGGGACAAGTTACTCTACCACCTTACCACCTTACTCATAGGCCTGAACTCACTACCACTACAGCCTGTCATTTCTCGAATATGGACACCCATGCTTTCATAGACAGTGTTGTCATTAATGTAACCAGCCTAATATTTTCTCTTTACTCTCCTTCAGAATGTAGATCGTCCTTGCTCACCAACTTTTTCAGGCGCGCGGTCGGAAAATTCTGCAACGTGTGAGACCCTGGAAAACTTAGCAGCACATTGGATGTTGTGGAGACAACGGTACTTCCGGTAGACGTCCCATCTCTACATCCGGTAGGTTCTCACACAATCTAGGAAATCAACTTACTTAAGTGTATATTTTCGAGTCAAACGCAACGATGATGCGCATTCGAAAGAGAAATGTATCAGCAAATTTAACAAAAGCCATGTTACAGAAAATACAATCCAGAACTTTACATCTATGCGATATTATTTAAATACGAGAAAAATGGCCCGTTGAGGAAGGATACACCGGGCGCTAGGTTGATAGTGCTGTCTCTTTTCTCTAAACTAAAACCAACCCACCCCCACCCCCCAACACCCCCCCCCCCCACCCCCCCCCCCACCCCCCAAAAAAACATGTCTACCGTCCCATTCAACGAAATATGATTATATACTTTTTCCAGTGTCCGCCCCCTCCCCGAAAATTCTACCCCCGCCCCCGAAAATTTCAAGTACCCCCCACCCCTCTCCGGGGAGGAAAAAGTCTAAACTAAAACCACCCCACCCCCTCCCCCCCCCCACACACACACCACCCCCCCCCCCCACCCCCCACCCCCCCCCCCCCCACACACACACACCACCCAGTGTCCGCCCCCTCCCCGAAAATTCTACCCCCGCCACCGAAAATTTCAAGTACCCCCATCCCTCTCCGGGGAGGAAAAAGTCTGAAAGAAACACTGGTGTCGCGCTTAGCCACTACCCGAAGAATTGCATTAAAGACATTGCAAGAAAACCACTTTTTAGATTAGACACATTAATTAGGCGGTAATTTTATTATAGAGTATCGATGAAGAAATTTCTTTTGTGTTAGGGAGGGGGGGGGGCTCAGACGTTCTTACGCGGGGGGTGGGGCTTCGCCCCTACCCGAAGAATTGTATGCAAGAAACTCTTCACGCAAACCACTTAGATTAGACAAAATTGCCTTTTTTGAGAATCAATGACGTCATATTACTGTGTGCACTCTCCGGCTTGAGATGCTAAATGTGTCGACGTCATACTTCGTTTTTCGAAATACTATGCATGTTTTTAAATTGCTTGTGTTTTCTCTAGAGCGTTCTTGTCAGATAGATAGATAGATAGATAGATAGACAGACAGCGAAACTATATTCGGTAATTTTATGGAAAACATTTCTTTTGTTAAACATGCATCCCTTGAAAATAAAAATAAAAATTAATTTAGACTTACTTATTCTCTCTGCGCTTACTTCAATTGGAGCATTTTTCTGTGTGCGTAATTTTCCATTGAGCACAAAAAATGTTATAAAAAAGTTTTACTCTTTAGTAATTTATATCTTTTTCGAAATTTCGACTGTAATTCTACAATTGTGAATTGCAAGAACTGTGCAACTGTCATGTAGTAGTAGCAGACATAAGAAAAAGGAAGATTTCGTAAGTTGGGTCATCTAGATAGAATACCAAATAACAGATCAGAGACAGTGATGTATTACCAAACCCAAAAAAATGGAAAATGCAGGCCTATACTGAGATGCAGGGGTTGGCGTGGTCGGCTTGTGGTCACGGGTTCGAACCCCCGGGCAGACAAGACTCTGGGTCAGCAAGGAACCTAGAAGAGACAACTCAAAAATCAAATAATGGTTGCCTTTAGTTCTGGGCTTGGTTGGACAAGGACTATGGAAGCATTCCAAAAAGAAAAGCAGGCTGAAATATGGTAAAAGATTATGAATTCATTGTTTATTGGACTTAAAATATAATATTTTATGAATAGTAAAAATCCTACGAAGAGGTTAATTTTTCAAGATTGCCGCCGTTGTCATAGTTACAAAAATTATCCCACCTATTTTAAAAAAAAATGGAAATACATATTTGGATGCACCTTTAAAAAGCTGTAGAGAAATATTTATTTTCCTAACGAGTATAAAAAGTGTTTTAAGCACATAACTAACTTAAAACAAGAAATGAATGATTTTATAGCATTACTCTATAGTGTCGTGACGTAAAAACGATTTATTCACACGCTTTCTAAAGCCGAAAACAGAATACAAAAATATTACCTGGACATTAATTATTCATTCATTATTACCATCTTTAAAAATAAATTAACGTCGTTTGTTTAATTTTTAGTGCCTTTTTCAGTAAACGCTTTAGTTAAAATTTATAACAGCTGGTTTCGTTTACTTTTAATCTTAAGCATACATTTATTTTACAATGATTCGTGTACTGAGAATTTTTTCCCCGTAGACTAAACTTTATACTCCTTGTAAATTTGTTTTCAGGCGTTTACCCTGACTATGGTTTTTAAAATCAACGGCGTCCCTCTGATACAGCAAGTGATGGCTGTCACGCTGGATGAGGAGAAGATCATACATGGCTTTCCTTACAACGTGATCCATCCTAACGCTTTTCCGTAAGTTGTCCTTACAACGTGATCCATCCTAACGCTTTCCCGTAAGTTGTCCTTACAACGTTACGTATTCTAACGCTTTCCCGTAAGTTGTCTTTTACAACGTTACGTATTCTAACGCTTTCTTATAAGTTGTCCTTACAACGTTACGTATTCTAACGCTTTCTTATAAGTTGTCCTTACAAAGTGATGTATCCTAACGCTTTCCCGTAAGTTGTCCTTTACAACGTGACGTATCCTAACTCTTTTCCGTAAGTTGTCCTTTACAACGTGACGTATCCTAACGCTTTCCCGTAAGTCGTCCTTACAACGTGACGTATCCTAACGCTTTCCCGTATATTGTTGGATGTCTAAGTAAAATAGCATTGCCTTTAAATGATTGTGTATTAGATCAAGTAGGTTTTTGTTTAAAAGTAGGTTAACAGAGAAATTAATTCTTGACCACGGTGCAGTATTACGATGCCACTATGCCTAGATTCCTATATTTCCACGAATTATGTTAGGAACCAATTACGGGCGGGTAATCAATGACAGATTGTACGGAATAAGTTCCGAGAAAGGAACTGGAGACCTCAAGTTTTGTAACCCAACCCAATTTCTCTGTAGACTAGGTGAAAACGAGGCAAAAGCGGTGAAGAAAAGGGGTGTTGAATACAGTGGCGTAGCGAGGTCGGGTGTTACCCTGTACGGCACTTAAGGGTGTCACCCCCCCCCCCAGAGGCGTAGCGACCTTTCCCGGCGCCCGGGGACAAACTTTCAATTTTCGATTTGCACCCCCTCAAACGTTCGATTTTTGCACCCCCCCCCCCCTCTTCTTCTTCTTAGTCTTTCTATTTGTTTACCCCCCCCCCCTAAAACTTTCGATTTGCACCCCCCCCCCCCCCTTCACCGTTGTTGGGATTGTCAAATTTGCTCTTACAAGACTATTTAACCTTCGACTTAATCACTTAATTAAGTGGAAATATCATTTTTTTTCTCTTTATATTTTGCTATTTTTCGCCTTGGTGTCACCCCCCTTAAATGGTGTCACCCTGTGCGGTCCGCACCCCCGCTACCCCCCCCCCCCCCCACCCTCGCTACGCCACTGGTTGAATAGTTGATAAGTTAAAAATATGGTTTCAGTGGTTGGTGAATTAATTTATAAGTTGTATAAACACAATTCTCCTGTCAAATTCAATGATATTAATAGAGTAGATAGAGTATAGTTTATATGTTTCTTGACCTCGACATTTTAAGGGATAGTATGGTCAGAATTCTGTCCAGTCTACTTTATTTACCTTAACGTGGGCGAGGAACCTATCTGAGCTGGGTGAACTCAGGGACCTTCCGCAGACTAAAATCCGGACCGATATCTGAACACGTGACTCCCGTGTTGGCAGTCGAGCCCTCTACCGCTTGACCCCCACCGTCCCCAATGAAGTATTTATCAGCTGTGTAATGCCTGTAAGGTGTTGAATGAGGTTACAAATGCTGCAATGTAAACATATAAACCATTCTTACGGAAATGTATCCCTGAACTATACAGCAACGGCGATGCGAACTTGACCTTGATCTCCACGCTGAGCAAGGACGACTTCCGGGGCAGCCAAGATTGTGTGATCCGCTTCCGGCTCATCGAGGCCAACTCTTTCATTGGCTCCTGGCCTGTGTGTTCACGTGATTATAATGGGGTAATTAAACTTTCCTAAATAGGATGATTATAATGGGGTAATTAACATTTCCAAAATAGGATGATTATAATGGGGTAATTAAACTTTCTCAAATAGGATAATAATAATGGGGTAATTAAACTTTCTCAAATAGGATAATAATAATGGGGTAATAAAACTTTCTCAAATATGATAATAATAATGGAGTAATTGACTTTTCCCAAATACGATGATTATAATGGGGTAATTAACCTTTCCCAAATATGATGATTATAATGGAGTAATTAAACTTTCTCAAAAAGGATAATAATAATGGGGTAATTAACCTTTACCAAATAGGATGATTATAATGGGGTAATTAACCTTTCCCAAATAAGATGATTATAATGGGATAATTAACCTTTACCAAATAGGGTGATTATAATGGGGTAATCAACCTTTCCTAAATAGGATGATTATTATGGGGTGATTAACCTTTCCCAAAAAGGATGATTATAATAGGGTTATTAATCTTTCCCAAAACATGATGTTTATAATGCTCTAATTAACCTTTCCCAAATATTATCCCTTTTTTTTCAAACTAATGAAAACACCAAATAAACACCAAATTTACAATTATCTGTAATCTGCATTAAACTAATCTGGACAGTTAGAGGGAATTCGCTTTAAAATGGATCGAATTGGAGATATGTAAACTAACAACAAACAACTTCGAACTCCGAACGTTGTAAATTAAGTAAAATCTAATTAACCCAATTACTTATATTGATCTATGACCCGAGAGACAGCAATACGTGAACGAATTTTTTTTTTAATGTCACAGAGTCGACCATCCTACACAGTAGGCCTCGCTTGCAACTCATTCGCCCTTGTCTCAACACTGGGTATATTCAGCCTGCAATCGAGTAATGTCCCCTACATTGTCTGGTCGAAAGAGAGGTTAGCGTTGTTTTCAGCGAGATTTTGTATTAGGATGGGAGGGGGGGGGTATGCTTTGGTTTCACTCCTCCCATTGTAGGTGGTCAGAGGGTTGGTCGTAAATCACGTCAGGCACGTAGGGTTGAGAGTAGTGGGACTTTTTTTGGCTTAATTAATCGAGGTTACGAATTTCCAGATATTTGAATTTGTATTTATTTTGTTACTTAAAATAAATTTAATCAGAAACCGTTCAATTATAATATAATCCTCCCCCAACACACCTTCCCACCATATCGTTGCTAAAATTGTTCTCGTGGACAGGAAGACTGGAATGTTAAATCAGCAATTTTTGTAAAACATGGCCCGGGGGTTAAAATTAAGGTTAGGGTAGAGCTTGTTTTATCGAAATCTCATCCCTTAGCAAATATCGAGATGATTTTATAGGTCTAATTAAAAGCGATTTTACCAAATATTTCCCAGAATTCCTCTGCCACCGAATCTGATTGCTGAAGGACATGGGGAGAACGACCCTTGCAACTGTACCAGCAGGATGAGATAGATCCTAGACTATAATGGGATCTACTTGCAGTTTGCTGGGCTATGTGCGGCTTCAGACTGTATCTGTTGATGCTATGTTTTACTCAACATTTTCCTCAACGTTTGCAAATAATAAATCTGGTATTCATTCAAAGTTGTGTTATTTTTTATTTCCTTAAAATTTAGTTGCTTCACCACCTTATATGTGGTGTGGTTTGTGTGTGTATATTTGTGTATATCTATCATTATAATATTATAATGTATAGGCATTGGGACATAGAGATATTTCATCAGGAATGTATTATTTCTACCTTTAGCGTTGAATTAACTCTGCCGTTACTGCAAAACTTGATATTTTTTATTTCTATTGAAGATGATAAAATTACTCTCTATTTATTAATAGCCTATTTTAGATTTTGATTGCGTGAACTTCTTGTGTGAACTTATGGATAGTTTGAACGTCTTGATTGTGTAAATGTCTTACGTGAACGTCTTGATTGTTTGAACATTAACAATGTGTGAACATCTTCTCATGCTTGGTATGCTTCTGTCTACATGCCCAATTATTTACTTCTCAATTTGATGTGAAAACTAAGTTGAGACTACTCAGCTTTATTTAGTACCCGACTTACAAAGGTTTAGTAACGATTGCTGGTTATTGTAAAAATCCTCGTACGGTTTAGCCTCACGTGAATACCTGTTGAATGCTCATCTTAATGTGTAATGATTATCGTCTCTGATTCACCTCTTAGCTAAATGTTCCAAGCACTTTAGTATCTTAGTCAAACTGTTAACGCGACTATCGATCTATCGATTAACACCTGCAATTAAGTAAAAAATCAATACCGATGATTGACGTGGATCGGATGGTTCAGCTGACTCCTTGTTTGATGTTATACTTAAACGTCCACTTTTTATGTCAATTTTGTCATTTTCATATATATATTTTTTAACCATAGCAGTATAAAACTCAAAACTAGATAAAACAGAAATGAATTTTTGAATATTTGATGTATGACATGAACACCATTATGTATCGCCGTGTTGTGGGCTTATTTCTGTTCGCTTGTCTCATTTTAAACTCGGCTGACAGTTTGCGTAAGTTAAAATTATGGATGTATAGATTCATATGCTAGCTGGACATATGAACAGATTGTATTGTTGTTCTTATCACGCATTATTATAGACCTACTGTTACTACCGTCAAGCTTCAAAGTAGATTCAACAAAATCGAAAGAGTTGTTCCATACTTGAAACTAGTTTTGTCAGCTCTTCGTAGGTTTAAAATACTTGTAGTTTTAGCTGACTTTGTTAACCTCATATTTTATGTTAATCTGTTGTTGATTTCATTCCGTTAATAATGCTATCATTCAACTGAAAAGTAAAGTAAGTTAAGTTTCCCATTCAAACCTGACGGTCTATGAGGCAAGTGAAGTAGAGTTCACTTGTTTCTGTGACCTCGGCATATGAAGAGATAGTGTGTTCAGCACTATGCCCAGCCGCCTTTACTTTCCCTAATTTGAATTAGGTACCCATCAGAGTTGGGTGGACTCGGGGACGGTCTACTGACTCGAGACTAACGGTTTAGCAGTCCAGCTCTCTACCGCTGGACCACTCCGTCCCCTCATTTAATTGAAGATAGCACAAAAAGTTCCTTTAGGTTTTTTTGTTTGCTTGTATAACTGTCTACTACTCTTCTTTGATGTAAATACCTAAAACAACCTTTATAGTTCTAAAAACTACTATCTGAAGTACTGGGCAACCGAAACAGCTCATATGTTTATGAGACATTAATGAAACTCAGTGCTGACTCTAAAATATCATCTTACAATAGATTTTAATTCAGCTTACAACATGTAGCCTATGATCCATTTAGGCAGATGTTACATCGCCAATGACATGTCCAGATTACTGTAATCATAAGGGGCCATGTTTGCCGCACTGAGTACATCATGGCTATTTCAAGGGAGAGAAATGCACTGGACATAAATCTCTTGGTCAACCCCACCCCTCCCCTTCTTCTAGTCATCTGTAGCCTGTTTCCGGTTTAAATTAAGCCAAACATCATTCAGTTTCAGAAGCCGTTTCTTTCAAACATTTTTCTCTGCGGAGGGGGGGGGGGGTTAGCACTTAAATTTGTGCCGGACACAGGGGGAGACACCTGGTTAAAGTATATATATTCTTAATTAATTAATTATACTTTTTTAAAAATTTTCTCCCAGAGTTTATACTTTTGCTGCAAAAGGTGGGGGAGGGGTGTAGGAATCAGATCGAGACGGGTGAAACAATCCCTTGTTTACTAGTATAACAACTGTCATTACTCGAATAGGGGGCGCACGTTTCAAAGACAGCTTTCCATTCAGTCTAGCCTAGCTTTTACCACTATCCTCACCAGTGGCGTAGGCAGGGGGGGTTAAGGGGGGGGGGGTCATAACCCCCCCCATAGACCCCTCGGTATATATAAAAAGTATGAGGGGGGGTGCAAATCGAAAGTTTGAGGGGGGGGTGCAAATCGAAAGTTTGAGGGGGGGGGGGGTGCAAATCGAAAGTCTGAGGGGGGGGGTGCAAATCGAAAGTTTGACCCCCGGTAAAAATTGGAACCCCCCCTTGAGACGATCCTGGCTACGCCACTGATCCTCACACGTTTCATAAACAGCTTTGCATTCAGTCTAGCCTAGCTTTTACCACTATCCTCACACTTTTCAAAGACAGCTTTGCATTCAGTCTAGCCTAGCTTTTACCACTATCCTCACACGTTTCAAAAACAGCTTTGCATTCAGTCTAGCCTAGCTTTTACCACTATCCTCACACGTTTCAAAAACAGGTTTGCATTCAGTCTAGCCTAGCTTTTACCGTTGCCCCCACACTTCTCAAAGACAGCTTTGCATTCAGTCTAGCCTAGCTTTTACCGTTGCCCCCACACTTCTCAAAAAAAGCTTTGCATTCAGTCTAGCCTAGCTTTTACCACTATCCTCACACGTTTCAAAAACAGCTTTGCATTCAGTCTAGCCTAGCTTTTACCACTATCCTCCCACTTTTCAAAGACGGATTTGCATTCAGTCTAGCCTAGCTTTTACCGTTGCCCCCACACTTCTCAAAGACAGCTTTGCATTCAGTCTAGCCTAGCTTTTACCACTATCCTCACACGTTTCAAAAACAGCTTTGCATTCAGTCTAGCCTAGCTTTTACCGTTGTCCCCACACTTCTCAAAGACAGCTTTGCATTCAGTCTAGCCTAGCTTTTACCACTATCCTCACACGTTTCAAAAACAGCTTTGCATTCAGTCTAGCCTAGCTTTTACCACTATCCTCACACTTTTCAAAGACAGCTTTGCATTCAGTCTAGCCTAGCTTTTACTGTTGCCCCCACACTTCTCAAAGACAGCTTTGCATTCAGTCTAGCCTAGCTTTTACCGTTGTCCCCACACTTTTCAAAGACAGCTTTGGATTCAGTCTAGCCTAGCTTTTTCCGTTGTCCATACACGTTTCAAAAACAGCTTTGCATTCAGTCTAGCCTAGCTTTTACCACTATCCTCACACGTTTCAAAAACAGGTTTGCATTCAGTCTAGCCTAGCTTTTACCGTTGCCCCCACACTTCTCAAAGACAGCTTTGCATTCAGTCTAGCCTAGCTTTTACCGTTGCCCCCACACTTCTCAAAAAAAGCTTTGCATTCAGTCTAGCCTAGCTTTTACCGTTGTCCCCACACTTTTCAAAGACAGCTTTGGATTCAGTCTAGCCTAGCTTTTTCCGTTGTCCATACACGTTTCAAAGACAGCTTTGGATTCAGTCTAGCCTAGCTTTTTCCGTTGTCCATACACGTTTCAAAAACAGGTTTGCATTCAGTCTAGCCTAGCTTTTACCGTTGCCCCCACACTTCTCAAAGACAGCTTTGCATTCAGTCTAGCCTAGCTTTTACCACTATCCTCACACGTTTCAAAAACAGGTTTGCATTCAGTCTAGCCTAGCTTTTACCGTTGCCCCCACACTTCTCAAAGACAGCTTTGCATTCAGTCTAGCCTAGCTTTTACCACTATCCTCACACGTTTCAAAAACAGCTTTGCATTCTGTCTATACCTAGCTTTTACCACTATCCTCACACGTTTCAAAAACAGCTTTGCATTCAGTCTAGCCTAGCTTTTACCGCTATCCTCACATGTTTCAAAGACAGCTTCGCATTCAGTCTAGCCTAGCTTTTACCACTATCCTCACACGTTTCAAAAACAGCTTTGCATTCAGTATAGCCTAGCTTTTACCGTTGCCCCCACACTTTTCAAAGACAGCTTTTCATTCAGTCTAGCCTAGCTTTTACCGCTGTCCTCACACGTTTCATAGACAGCTTTGCATTCAGTCTAGCCTAGCTTTTACCGTTGTCCTCACTCTAATTCAGAATGCAGCTCGTCCTTACTCACCAACTTCTTCAGGCGCGCGATCGGAAAATTCTGCAACGTAGGCGACCCTGGAAAACTTAGCAGCACGCTGGATGTTCTGGAAACAACTATTCTTCCGGTAGACGTCCCGTCTCTACATCCGGTAAGTTCTTTAATTAATTATGAATTAAGTTACCTGAAGATATGTTTGGAATTTACTGCCTTCATTACGAATATAATAAAGATATTCAAGCGTCACATTAAAAGAAAACACATTATACGACATAAGATCAGTCACAGCATTCAGACCCATACATCTAAATTTTTCTAACCGTTTCGTTCACAAGTTTCCCCTTCAAAATCGTTTATAGCATTCTGTATGCGGAAATTCTCTTTTTTCGCATTTTTCTGTGTGCTTATGAGTAAAATTCTTATTTTCATCAATGCTCGACTAGGTCGTTGCAATAAAACTGTACATTAAAAGTTGGGTCCCGTATCTTTCTGAAAACGTTACTTCGGTTTTCGTTTTTTTTTTTTTGGTAATCTTCAATGGAATTTTTTTCTCGGTTTTCGACTCTTTATTTGATCACAGTTTGGTCCACGAATTCTCCGACTTACTCTCTCCTGAATCCCATAGCCTGAGCATAGAATCTGACGTATTTATATACTGTATGGTCGGAAGATAGCGCGCAAGAAAGGTAACCCGTAAGTTCGGATCCCAGGCTAGAGTTAGTAGGACGTTCTCGAGTCCACCCGGCTTTGATGTGTACCTGACTCACGCTAGTTAAAGTAAAAGTTGTTTTGATTTACATTTCAATTCAAGAATAAGCTGGTTACACTTAAATTTATAT
Source organism: Physella acuta (assembly GCF_028476545.2). Lineage (NCBI taxonomy): Eukaryota > Metazoa > Mollusca > Gastropoda > Physidae > Physella > Physella acuta. The sequence goes on from NW_026731694.1 coordinate 156,811, forward strand.
TTTAAGATTTCCTTTCTTATGATTTTCGTCGAATATTTTCAACGGCTTTCTAAAAAAAAAAAAAAAAAAAAACAAAACGTTTCCATTTAATTTTTTCAGGCTTTTACGTTGACTTTAGTCCATAAAATTAACGGAGTCCCTGAGAAACAGCACGTGTTGGCCATCACACTGGATGTGGATAAACTCATACGGGTCGTCCCTTACAACGTGAGCCATCCTGATGCTTTCCCGTAAGTAGTGTCTTTGTCTTGCTGTTTCAAGGATGCTCAGCGCATCATTTTGTTGTGCGTTCATAGAACGTTAGTTGTGAGGGTGTAGTTGCGTATACGGAAATAATGATGGTGTGGTTAAAAGGATATGTATTATATCAAGATTCCGGTTGTTGGAATCTTGATGCAAGGTTACATTTTACTACTGCCGGTTGTTTACACTACCGGCTGATAGACATTTTCAACCGGCCTTTAAACATATCGGGGAAATTAGCAGTGGTGTTCAATTATGTAACACTCCATGTAAGGTACAAATATGTAACTCTTCCTCTGCTGTAAAAATACGTTACACTTCATTACGTGTACAAATATGTAACACGTCCTCTCTTGTAAAAACATGTGACACTTCCTCTCTGTTTTAAATGTGTAACACTTCTAGTAACACTTGTTCTGCTTTTTATTTTAAATATGTAACACTTCATCTAGAATACAAATATGTAACACGTCCTCTCTTTTTTAAATGTGTAACACTTTTAGTAACACTTCCTCTCCTGTACAAATATGTAACACTTCGTCTGCTGATAAAATTTGTAACATTTTCTCAACTGTACAAATATGTAACACTTCCTGTCCTGTACGAATGTGTAACACTTCCCCACGCGTACAGACATGTATCCTACAACCTTACACAAAATAACCATTTAAAAAATCTGTCCAGCAACGGTGACGCGAACTTGACCCTGATCTCCACCCTGAGCAAGGACGAATTCCAGTGCAGGGAGGAATGTGTGGCCCTCTTCAGGCTCATTGAGGCTAACTCTTTCGTCGGCTCATGGCCCGAGTGTACAGGATTCTACAACGGAGTAAGTCAACATTACTCAACATGGTCGCGTGCTATAGCCACTGTTAATCGTATGAAAAATAAAACGAGTTTGTGATAAGAATAGACAAAAAATAGACAAAATTACTGACAAGTTTTTAGATTATTCAATAGATTATTTTTAAAAATTTTACGTTTTATTTCTTACATTTAATATATTAAAGTTTTTTTTTAAATATATAAGAATATTAATATTTATACTTTAAAACAATTATCGCCATCTTGATACTTTTCATTCTGTTTGCTATTAATTCGACACCAAACCCACTACGACTTAAAACATTTACTTAAAACCACACTGGTACCTTACAATATATTAACTGTAAACGCCAATTATCGGCACATTGCAAACCTCTGAGTCTTAAAATTGTCAACATTATCCATGAACACCGGCTCAACTAACTTTTAAAGAATCGCAAATATTTTATTGTTTCCGCTGTTTCTATACTGAAAGTGTATTCAAATCTAGTCTCATACTCAATAGGATCTCATGAATGACTACACAAAAATAAAAGTTATTTTTTTCTTTTGTATTTTCAGGGTCGGCCATCGTACACCGTAGGTCTCACTTGTAACTCCTTCGCTGTTGTCTCAACGCTGGGTTTGTTCCCGGAGCACTCGAGTACTGTCCCCTACATCGTCTGGTCCAAGGAAAGGTTGGTGATGTATTCATGAGCGCAACCAGCTAGTTATTGAGGATGATGGTGGTGGTGGAGGTGGTGGTGGGTAGGTTGACTCCCTTATCTAGAAATGTTGTTCAAAAGTGTCGGTCACGGTTGGATTGTTGGCAGTGGGGTTTAGACTTTAAGACAGTGCAATCGAGGGAACTGTGTTCTAGAATGTTGACTTAGCGTGTCCACCAGAAATTGTTACAGTTTTAACCTTGCTTCCCTCCCCCCCCCCCAACCCCTTCATTTTAAAAAGAACTCGCATGTAACGACAATGAAATTAACTACTCTGTATAAGATAGTCTGCGGTTTATACTTAGGTTCAGGTTAAAGTATCAACATTTTTATCGAAAGTGTGTACTTAACTAAGCAACATGACTTGTTAGACAACATTGATTTGATTAAAACCCCATTTTTTAACAACAATTTCCCAGAATTCCTCTACCACCAAATCTGATTGCTGAAGGACATGGAGAGAACGACCCTTGCAACTGTACCAGCAGGTTGAGATAGATCCTAGACTATACTGGGATCTACTTGTAGCCTACTAGGCAGTGGGCGACATCAGACCAACAAGAACTTTTGATTCTACTTTTAACAGTTAAAAATACTTAAATTTTAGATAATGTTGACAAATAATAAATCCGCTGTATTTCAGTTTGTTTATTTTATTATGTCGAAGAAAAAAAAATTTCTTTGTTATAATTAGATTTCAAAAAATAAAATTTTATTTAAAACAGTTAAACGAACTTTCTTAGAGGTTTAGTTCATGCATTAAAGAAAAGTAGAAAAACTATTTTTTTGTGAAACAAAATAATGCACCACTGTTTATTTAAAAAAGCAAGGGTTAATATTGTTTATTAAATACCATCTTCAAAAATTTAGTGAGCAGAGATTTTGTTTATTTTTATACTAGCTGCATACCTGTGCTCCGCAAGGTTGAATCGTTTTTAAAGGTACCAACTTGGGAATAGGACAAAACTAAACACAAACGAAAACGAAAACGAAAACACAAACACAAACACAAACACAATGCAAACACAAGCACAAAAAGCACAAACGTTAATGCAATCGCAACACGCAAAACACAAAAACAAACGCAAACACAAACAGAAACACAACGCTCAAGAAAGAACACAAGAAAATGCAAGCGCAAACACACACAAAAAAACGCAAACACAAATACAAACACAATGCAAACACAAACGCAAACACAAATGCAAACGCAAAAAAAAACCATAAAAAACGCTAATGCAAACGTAACAAGAAAACACAAATACCGATGCACAAAATAATTTCACAACTCAAAAGGTAAACACAAACGAAAACGCAAACGCAAATACACACAAAAAAACAAATCCTAACGCAAACGCAATACGCAAACAGAAACAGAACCGCAAACAGAAACCCAAAATGTAAGCTAACACAAACTAAAAAAACACAAAAAACACAATCACAAACACAACGCAAACACAAACACACAAAAAACGTGAACGCATACACAATCACAATGCAAAGATAAACGCAAATACAAGTGCAAACACAACGCAGATAAACAAACTAACGCAAACGAGAACGGAACACGCAACATTAAAACACCAACACAAACGCAAACCTAAACGCAAACAATAACGGTCCCAACTTATCCATAGTCTATTGCACTCATTTAAAAGAACGTAGGTGCTACAGCGCTAACAGGAATACCCGGGGCTCAAAATAACACCATGTCGAGGTACCGGATGTCGCCCTGGTTTAGATTAAGTAAACGACTTTAGTAGCCCATTTTACCCACAACTTATCGCACTCTTTAGAACGAAACTATGCACTTAAGTTCTCACGGGATAGCCCAAGGCGCCAAATTGAGCCCTGGGTGCTGGCTGAAGCGCCTGATACAATTTAGTAAATATTTTGGAGTAACTTATAAATTGTTATTGATTAAAAATAAACCGGGAGTGGCCTCGCCTAAACTTTCTCGAATATTCTTATATAACACTACGGGGGATGGCATCTCGGGATATAGACATGATTTTTAATCCATTTTTAATTACTTAAACTTTTTTCAATAGAATAGAATATCGTAGAAAAAAAAAAGAATTGCGCACCAAGTGAACACCAAACAATCTGTGTATTATACTGCGGAATATTATAAGAACTTTAGTACTTTATAATTTTACATGCGTTTTTTGAGAAATTGGAAATAGCGTAAATTACTACTTCCGGTCAACGGAAATTACTGATAATTTGACAGAAGGCAGAGAATTATATATTTTACTTTTTTCTTTAATTTTGTTTATATATCATTTGAGAAAGACAAACGCACAAACTGTGAGTGATACAAGGTAAGTACTTTATACCATCAATTTACATTCCCGTTGGTGTCGACGAGACGGCCTGAGATGGCCAGATAATTGTTCTGAGATGGAAAAATAAATAAACGGAGATAGAGAAATAATTGTCACGAAAGGCCAAATAATTTGTGTCAGGAGATGGCCAGATAATTTTAATTTTTTCTTCATTTTAGTTTTATTGATTTTCTACACCCGCGTCCTCTTACGGCTTATACTTAATTGTTTGACAATAGAGGAAACGTTTTCAGTAGAGACTTGGGAAATAAATTAGAATTATTGATCAGATAGGGAGCAGGCAGGTAACATTGATTTATCGTCAAGCTATGTTAGATAGTTAAGTTAGCTTACAGAAATGTGTTAAAACTTGTGTACATTTTCTTAAAAACTGAACTGTGTCTCAAACAGTATGTGAAATTGCAATGGTAATGTAGTGAATGAGTAAAGGGGGAGAATGGGGGAGAATGATGTTTATATGTTGTATCCTGTCCGGTTCGTCCGTATTCAATCCTCGTGTGATGAGTTGTGTCAGTCCGGTTTGTACCTGTTTTGTCTATGGGTATAAAAGGTGTCTGTGAACGTGTGTTATTGCCTCAGTTTAGTCCAGTTCTCCCATAAGATTACTGTAGGTTAGTTCTTTACTGTTAGTTAGCCACTGTAGATTAGTTTGTGTACTACCTTATGTATTTGTATTTAGAATAGCCTATGTTGTGAAGTTAGTGTCGATAGTATTAAAATATGTTAGTGTTAACGAGACTTTGTTTTATTTAGTATTGTGTTTTTGTATCTCCTTGTGTGATTGTTCGTCTTATATGTAGAGGGGCGCAGTGGATCCCACGTAAAAGGGTGTCCATGTTTACATAACTATAACTCGTGAAAATATTTGAGGAATAGAGAAATATATTAATTGCGTGATAGAGACAAATAGGGAGGCAGAAAATAAAGAAATGGAGTGAGAAAAAGAAGGAGTTGGTTGGAGAACGATACAGTGAGAAAATGAAAGAGGGAGAAAAGGGGTACGAAAGATGTTAGAGATATGACAGTGAAAACTATGGCATGACGACGAAAAATGTAAAACTTCAAAGAGCCGATTAATTAATGATCAAGTTATGATTAAATCATTATGATTGCCTGTTAGTTCATGAAAAAAAAACATTAGTGCTTTTACTAGTTCTGTATGAAATTCTAGCGACTCTTAAAAATTTATTCGTGGCGTAAAACTCCGAGGTTTGAGATAGAATTAATTCTTGTACTTATGTTTTTCGTAATGCATCACAATAGTTTTGTTATAATAATTCTGCTATTACTACCGATCACAATAATTTATATATGCCCTTCATAACCCGTCAGCAAGGACAACAATTTTGTTGTAAAACCTTTTGTAATTGGTCACCTAAGAAGTCACCCCACTGATGAGGATTAACCTTTTCTATTCACGCATCTGGCTATTCGATACTAAGCTGATTAATGGTATATAAACTCTTGTGTTAAGTCAAGAGACTCATCAATTACCGATCCATACATTACAACACCGAGTCTAGCCAAGACGTCCAACAGTTGCCAGATAAAATGTTTTCCATGTTGTTTGTGCTCTGTGTGATGACACTACTTGTCGAGTTTTCAATGCAAAATGATAGTAAGTCTAAACATTTTATTTGAATTAATCATAAGTGGCTGACGTAGTCGGGCCGGTAAAGTTCGTGGTTGAAAAACCGAAAAGTCCCGAGTTCAAATCCTCGGGCACATGAGGCTTCAATAGCTAGAGATATCAACTCATCTAACTGAGAGCACTTCAAAATTAGAAGTTTGTTCTTGGATAAAGACAGGCTGACGAAGCAAATACAAAAATAAAAGCAGGCTTTAATCTGAGTCAATGGCCTACGTTACGCATACCATTTTGACGCAAATAAGAAAAATCTCTTTCAACATTACAATTAAGAACGAAGAAAGATAAGATTAAAATATATATTTAATGAATAGTGTAATGATTTGATTTATTCAATCCAATATCATTGTTTATATTTTTAAAGCTGCTTATATACTCAAAATAAAATTAACAAACGTAAACAACGTTTAGTTGATGATTATGTTGAGAGATATAAGTATATTTAGTTTCGAATATTGTCCAACATTTTGACACCAAACAACTTCAACGAAATCAATAATACGTAAGTAGGCCTACTTATATAAATGTGCATGGAGGTACGGTTGAAAAGCGTATTTTTATCAAATTAAGATGCACAAATATCCATATATATTATTATACATAAAATACCCTGAACACATACATCCATAAATATCATAACACACACACATATCCCCAACTACCCCCAGATGACGTGTGCCGACTACCAGTTACAGAAGGGACATGCAAAGAGCTTCTACGCAGATATTACTTCGACGTGAACACAGGGCGTTGCAGAGAATTCATTTACAGCGGTTGTCGAGGCAATGAAAATAATTTCAAATCCAAATCAGACTGCAAGAAGGTCTGCGGGAAAAATGGTAAAATGTAGCATCGATTGTATTTCATATAGAACCTTACAATTCTACAACAGCTTTGGTATGCCGAATATTTTTACAAGAACTTTTGATATCCTACAAAAGCTTTTGGTGACCTATGTCAATGAATTGACCCTAGTTTATTACACAATAGCAATAGTAAGTTTCCCGTTTATTGATCCAATATAAACGGGTCTTCGTATATTACTGATATTAAAACTGAGAATGATAGTGATAAAGTATACCATAGAGATCAGCTCCCAATACATACTTTAAATATATATGTATCTTAATTGGGTATATTTTCTAAGGTGCAAAATATCTTATTATTAACTCCAAAACTTATTTGCCTTCAGCCCAGTCAAAACGGTGTGTATAGAGGTTTGTACATACATTATTACCAGTGGCCTAGCGAGGTCTGGTGTCTCCAGTGTGGCACTTAATGGTGTCACCCCCCATTCCCGGGGACAATTTTCAATTTGCCGCCCCCCCCCCCCCCCCCCACCTTCAAAATTTCGATTTGCAGCCCCCCCCCCCTTAAACTTTCTATTTGCACCTCTTAAAACACTATTTAATACTCAAATTAACCACATAATTAAATGAAATTATCATTTTTCTATATACATTTTGCTATTTTTTGCCTTGGTGTCATCCGGTGCGGTCCGCATCTCCCGCCCCCGCCCCCCCCCCCCCTCGCTGCGTCTCTGATTACTACTAATAACTTTCAGACTAAAGCGGAGTGCGAAGAAATCTGCAAAAACTGAACAGTTCAGAGCCAGACTGTGTATTGAACATCCTACTGGTATCTGGAAATCTTTGACAAATAAATCAGTTGAGAGAAAAAATAACCATGTGTTTAAAATTGTCACATTTTTATACTAGACGTAAATATCATGACACGGTATACCGGCTCCGGAGTTAGACTCCCATAAGTCAAGCAGGCCTTGACGTAGTTAACTCCGGCTAACTGGCTCTGAAGACGCCGTTTTGATCACTACATATTTACGGAATTATGTTCTGAATGAAATTTTTACTTAAACAATGTGTTACTATATTGCTTTAGGCACATTCAAAGCATATGTCGAAGGAAACTTCGTTTCAAAAATATTTTTTTTACAAAACAGGAACAAATGATTTAATTTATTAACTAATAACATGGCAATCATTATAACAATCAATTTTTGTAATTTTCACACATAAATACAGCACAAAAGTATATTTTGAGTACGATTTTTAGTGGATTTTCTACCGGAACACATCTTAGACCTCAAACACAGCAAAAGCAGTCGACATGTTATGCTCCCTCAATTTTGTCTGTGGTCTTTCTGGTGTAGCAACGGTTGCCGGAATGAACATCCTTTTGCTGGAAGCTTCCAATAGCCGCATAAATAAACAAAAGCCTAGTCATTCAGCACACAACTACTAGTAATACTAGTATAATTGTAGCCTACTAGAATGTTATGATAAGTCTACACTACAGTGCAAAGTTCATAAATAGAAGTGAGCTCAATGTGTTTAGGATAGCCGTAGTGGCCTACTCTGTTTACTGATTAAAATTTACCTTTTAGATCTATACTATATGCAGAAGTATGGACTATTACTAGTCTACAGGTATACATTACGTAAATGCTAGTTGTTGTAGGCAAGACAGTTTATTGCAGTAAAAAACTAACAAATTAAATCTTACAACTAGGCTTTGGTATACAAATAAAGTATACTAAACCTTGTACACAAGCCTGCAACTGATACCTTTATTCTTGTTATTTTTTTACTACTAGAAATTAACTTGTAATTACAATATTTCTTAGGTAAACCATATGCTAACCTTCTTATAAATGTGTAAATATCATTTTAATACATTTCGATAATTAATTATCAAGACAATATTTATGTATAAAAAATCTACCATTTTCTAAAAATCCTAAAAAGTTACCGTGTGCCCTGACGGTACTTATAAGTCCACTTGTAAACATCGATCTAATACAAATACAATTTCATTAAAATTGTATAACTAGAAGTTGAACGCGTTTGCCTGACTATTGCAGGTGCCAATAAAAAATATGTGGGGTTGAAAACTTGAAAAATAAGGTAAAACAAAGGGAAATCAAGAACGTGTGTGAGAAATGTACAGAAAAATTGTGAACTACCGATATAGCAAGACATTGATAATGGCGCCACACCAGTAATTAAAAAAAAAAACATTGATACATCCGACTACCGGCGACTCAGGGGAGATAATACTATTAATTACTTCAATAATTTTTAAAATTCGTATTAAATTAAAAATAATAAAGGCACTTAATAAAAGTGGTACTTATAAGTACCGTCAGTAGATAAAGGGTTAACCCCACCATGCGATGGACACCGTGCCCTACTACCTGTTACCCTGCTTGAACCTGGGGGGTTTTTGGACCTAAAAACTGGTTGCCTTCACGTACAAGCCCGTAAGGGCCAGGAAGTTGAACCTCTACGACATCCCCCCACCCCCCCCCCCCCCCCCCCGACCACACACGACCTAATTGGGCACTTTCACAGTTGAGAAGGAGCACGGATCCTAGCTTCAAATAGAAGCTTCACTGATACTACCCTCTGGCGTATTCCAAACCGTGGTGAGCCTAGGCTTTTCTTCCCCTCCAGTACATCGTACTACCCGCCCTGGGAGGCGTTCCTTGTCTGACCACGTCATAGACACTAGGACGAAGTGTCGTGATCATTGGTCCTGGTACGCATGTCGCAATCCATGGTCACCTAAAGCGAAACTGCAATGCGGGGGCATCTAGCCAAAATGTGAACGTCGGCTATACTTAAATATAAGAGTCTACCTGAAATAACCTACTATGACCTTTCTGTCATATTCGGACTTACTATGGCGATGGCCATCGTATCTTGTAGAGACTTCCAGCCTATCTTGTAGAAATGGGCAGCTTATCCTGTAAAGAAGACCTATTTATATTGTAGAAATGGTCATCTTTAGAGAAAAACGTATAATCTTACCAAAAAAATCGTGATTTTTGCAAATCTCAACGTTTTATGGCTCCTTGAGTCGGAAAAACATATTTTTGCAATCTTGTCCGTATGTCTGTATATATATATATATATATATATATATATATATATATATATATATATATATATATATATATATATATATATATATATATATATATATATATATATATATATATATATATATATGTAGTGTGTGTGTGTGTGTGTGTCTGTAAACACGATAACTTGAGTAACGACACAGCTAGGTTGATGAAATTTCATATAAAAGTATTTTACTAAATTTGTGGATCCGTCTCAACTTTTCAGCGATTTCCAATAACCGGAAGTTGAACCGTTTTACTTTCAATTTTTCAAAAGCCTATAACTTAATTACTATTTGAGATAGATAAATGAAATTTCACATGTCAGTAAAAGATCCGATTCTCTGCTTCCTGTCAAATTATGTGCGATTCTTTTCTACGAGATTCTATTCTATTTGAAAAAGTTTCAGTAATTAAAAATGGATTTTAAATATTGTCTATTTCCCGAGTTGCCATCCGCTGTTGTTTTATATAAGAATATTCAAGAAAGTTTAGGGGAGATTACTCCCGTTTTTTTTGGTGGGGGGGGGGGGGTTGGGAAAGTTAATACTATTTAATTTAATTTACCACAGTAGGCCCAGTGGCCTTTTTTCACATTTGCCGTTGTTGTTTTTTTTAAAAAAGCACATAATAACAGCATTTTTTTAAAAAGCAATTGAGTAGTTAAGACATATCAGTTACATAGCACTCACAAATTTGGAACAAAGAAGTAATATTACACAGCTGTAATACAAAATAAGACGTGAAGGCGCACGGCGGGGAAAGCAGCTGGCAGAGGCATTAGGGACTGCAGGGAAAATTACGAGAAACCAACATCAGTGGTGGGAGCTTTATTAAAGGGCAGAGAGAGCAACCGCTTGCTAAAGCTAAACCTTTGATTAACGAGCTTTCAAAGGTAATTAGCATTTGGTGTTGCATCCCGACTGGTGTTAATACAATACATTCTAGCGTAATATTATTAACAAGCGGCATGGCCTCGCGGTAGAGAGCTAGACTGTTAACTTAAAAGTTCTAATCCGGTTTCAAATCAATAGAGCATCGCTGAGTCCACCCAGCTTTGATGAGTACCTCACTCACGTTAGAAAAACAAAAGAGGCTGGGCATGGTACTGACGACATTATCCTCTATTTAGGTCGAGGTCATTTAAAACCGACGAACTCTACTGCACCATGTGTCTTGGGCACAAACTGGAAAAATTATAATAATGTAGTATTGTGGTATTGACCTTTTTAAAACTCGTGTGCTAAACACATCGCAAGCCATGTTTGTGTAATTGAAAAGTCGACGAGTTTGAAAAGAGAGAGAATAACCTAAATAGTATTGGTAGATAATCTTATTGATCGATCATGTCCAGCTTACTCGTTGTTTACCCTACTGTCAATGTGCTCTGAGAAGTTGTTTGGCTAACTTCACCACCAACACCAGCCGTGCCAACACCCATTGAAAAATGTCCCTTTAAATTATAGAATACACTATTGCATTGTTAAAGCAAAATAAATTTCTGTTTAGGTTTGTGATAAATAAATTGCATTGATTTGATCAGTATTTTGTGTAGAGTTGTATTGTGGAGAGAGCAAAGGCGTAGTGACGAGGAGGGTGTAAGTACATGTGACCCCGGGCGCCGACCCTACGGGCGCGAAAAGGGGTTGGAAAAAAAATATGTAAAGCTCATTTTAGCTGCAGTTTTGAATTAAAAATATAAAAAATACATTAAGGGGGGGGGGGCGTCAAATTGAAAGTGTATCCCCGGGCTCTGTGAGGGGTCGCTACGTGTCTGGGAGAGAGTCTGTAGAGATGACCAAAGTGTAATATTGAGAATGCCCATCACATTCATTAAGATGGCCAGGTAATCATCAAGAAAGGGATGAACAACGTATGTTCTACGAGAACTGATAATCTAAAGTGCAATTGATTAACGCCTATTCATTTTCGTAATACCTTTAACAAAATGCAATATATTCTTCATTTCTGTTATACTGATTGCCTACACCCGCGTCCACTAATGTCTTATACTTAATTTATTAAAACAAACCGGGAGTGATCTCCCCTAAACTTTCTTAAATACTCTTATATAACACCACGTGGGATGGCAACTCGGAATATAGACATGATTTTTAATTACTTAAAAATAGAATAGAATCTCGTAGAAAAAAGAATTGCGCACCAAGCGAACGCCTAAACAAAATAAGCATAATAGTGCGGAATATTATTAGTACTTTATAAATTTACATGCGTTTTTTGAAAAATTGGAAATAGCGTAAATTACTACTTCCGGTAAACGGAAATTACTCAAAATTTGATGGAAGGTAGAGAATTTTACCTTTTACTTACAAGTGAAATTTCATTTATCTATCTGAAATAGTACTCAAGTTTGAAAAGTTCAAAGTAAAAAAGTACCACTTCCGGTTATCGGAAATCGCTCAAAAGTTGACACCGATCTAGGATTTTTAATAAAATACTTATATATGAAATTTCATCAACCCAGCTGTAACGGTACTCAAGTTATCGTGTTTAAACATACACATACAGACACACACACATACACACAGACATACGTTTTTCCGTATTAGTGAGGTGTGAAACGTCGAGATTTGCAAAAATCTCGATTTTTTTTTTCTCACGATTACAAGACTTTCTCTATACTTCGTATATACGAGAAAATAAAAAAACCCAGACTTGTGTGACAATAGACAAAACATTTTAAGTAGAGACTTGGGAAATAAATTAGAACTAGGCATGCTGCCCAGCTTCGCTTAGGCTTTCGAAAACATTGAGAATTTGAATGCTTAATTAATTCGCCCATATAAGACGCCGGTTAGTCGAGGTCAGTTTTGACCCCCTCATCGTAGACTTTTCGGCCAACCGGCGACCGTGTTCTGTCGCCCCAAGGCAAGATCCTGCCAAATTTGAAGCGCCTGCGACGCCGGGAAGTGCCCTATCGGGCACCCGACAGCTTAGCTTTATAGATCATCTAGATCTAGATCTAGTAGAATCTCTAGATCTAGATGATCTAGAATATCTACATCTAAATCAATATCTAGATCTAGAATCTCTAGATCTAGAATCCAAATAGATAAAATAATTTTTTTAAGTTTAGGCCGAGAAAATCGTATTGTGTACATTTCATAGCGTACAGAGCTCTAAATCATATTTGAATGAAATAGTTCATTTCTTTTTATTCTAAACTCGGAAGATGACGTCATCAGTTTCGTGCTCTTTTTTTTTTAGTGTAAACAATAAACGACGTCATTGATAAGTGCGTTTTTGTCCCAAGTTTAAACACTTTTCCGGTTGCATAAATAATACTGTTTCTCTACATTCGAATACGCCTTTTTTTTATTTTTCTTCTTTAAATAAAATTGTGGTTATACATTTAAAACATCTAATATATTATTTTCAACAAAAGTCCGTATAAAGGTATCCATATATCGCTGCCGAATCTGACGTGATGTCCGGCGAAAATATTTTGCGGACAGACAGAGAGAGAGAGAGAGAGAGAGAGAGAGAGAGAAGAGCGCACTTGGCCTTTTATATATTAGGATTATTGATCAGGCATGGAGTAGCCAGGTAACATTGATTTATCGTCAAGCTATTTTAGATAGTTTAGCTAGCTTAAAGAAATGTGTTAAATAAATGTGTTAAAACTTTAGTACATTTTCTTAAAAAAAATTCATAAAATAACTTTATAATAACAAGCTTGTATGTAATAATTCACTAAAAAGTAGAAAATAAAATATACACTAGTATTTAAATAACTTTAAAGAAAAGCTTGGGTCTCTTAATAAATATTAGCCACTACTATTTAAATTACTATAAAGAAAAGCGTGGGTCACTTTAATATCTATTGGATACCTTTACTAATATTTAGGAAGAGACCCCCGCTTTTCTTTATAGTAATTTAAATAGTAGTGGCTAATATTTAGGAAGAGAACCACGCTTTTCTTTATAGTTATTTAAATAGTAGTGTATAATTTATTTTCTACTTTTTAGTTCATTATTACATAAAAGCTTGTTATTAAAACGTTTTTATGATTTTTTTTTCAGTATATAGCTAAAGTTTCAGTAAAGTATTATGGGATGGCGTTGTCTAATGGTAAAGAACGAGACTGCTGACCCGACTAAAAACCATCGCGCGCCTATGGAACGTGATGTTTTGTCGTAGAGCCCTCCCTCGCTGCACGCCCAACACGGCCGTGATGACGCATGTGGATAGAACTGCCTACTAATTCGGTCCAAATTTTAATTAATTCATAAAAAATTAATTAGGCGACCAATTAAGTCAAATTGAATGTTACGATGCATTGTCTTCTTGTCTTGACACACGTACCAATTACGAACCGTTTTTGTCAGTTAGAAGTGCCTGCAATTTCGCACGGGCGTTTCGATCTAGACAGACTGACGACTGACGACAGAGGAAGTGAGTGTTATAAAAGCTTGTAAAAACTGGGAGCTATCTCTCAAACAGTATGTGAAATTGCAATGGTAATGCAGTGAATGAGTAAAGGGGGATAATGGGGTGAATGGTGTTTATACGTTGCACCCTGTCCAGCTCATCCCTCTTCAATCCTGGTGCTGTGAGTTGTGTCAGTTCAATTTGTACCTGTTTTGTCTACGGGTATACAAGATGTGTGTGTGAACCGTGTGGTTGCCTCAGTTTAGTCCAGTTCTTTCATAAGGTTAGTGTAGGTTAGTACTGCACTGTTAGAAAGCCTCACTATGTAAGTTTGTCTACAAGCGAATGTATTTTTATTTAGAATAGTCTGTGTTTGTTTTAGATAGTGTAGATAGCATTAAACTCTTTTAGTGTTAACGAGCCTTTTTTATTTATTACGAGCTTACCCGCGACGTAGTATACGCCGCCATCTAGTTGTTTTATTTGCTTCTTATCAGAAATTCATAATTTGTGAATTGAACACGACCCACTTCCCCCACCCTCTCCCGTTCCCCCCCTCCCGCCCAGTGAAAGCAGCCGTTTACAAAAAAAGATCAATCAGAAATGGTTACCTTCCCTTCGTTTCAAATCGTCAATACTAAATTATCTGCCCATAATAGCCGTCACTAACCCGGCTCTACGATTGTAAACATTCGGGGTGAACCACATCTCACCTGACAGGTGGGAATGAGGGTGGTGGCTAAGCTGCGTGGTGTTTTCTATGGTGTCCATGAAGAGAATTATGTATATAGATTGTGTTTTATATCTCGTTTGAGGTTGTTCGTCTTAAATGTTGCGCTATTCACTGGAACACCTGTAAAGACGTGTCCGTGTGTTTACTGCAAGTACCTCGAGAAAATGTGTCAGGAATAGAGACAATAGTAGAGAGACCGGGATTAAGTGCGTGATAGAGAGAAATAAGGAAGCAGAAAATTAAAAACATTTAGTGAGAAAGAGAGGGAGTTGGTTGGAGGTAGAAAGAGTGAGAAAATGAGAAAGAGAGAGGGAGAGAGAGAAAGAGAAAAGAAAAAGAGTTTAGAGTGTGGAGGTATGACAGTAGAAACTATGAGGTGACGATGAAATATGTAAAACTTCAAGAAGCCGATTAATTAATGATAAAGTTATGATTAAATTATGATGAGTGTCTGTTTGTTCATGGTAAAAAATTGTGTTTTTACTTATTCTGTATTAAAATTCTGGTTACTCTTTAACATTTATCCATGGCGTACAACTCCGAGGTTTGAGATCGTATTACTTCTTGTACTTGTGCTTTTCGTAATGCATCACAGTTGTTTTGTTATAATAACTTTGATATTACTTCCGATCCTTAAAATTTATTTACGCCCTTCATACCCCGTCAGCAAGCACAACAATTTTATTGTTAAGCCTTTTGTCATTGGTCACCTAAGAAGTCACCCCACTGATGAGGATTAACCTTTTCTATTCACGCCTCTGGCTAGGCGATACTAAGCTGATTAATGGTATATAAACTCTTGTGTTAAGTCAAGAGACTCATCAATTACCGATCCATACATTACAACACCGAGTCTAGCCAAGACGTCCAACAGTTGCCAGATAAAATGTTTTCCAGGTTGTTTGTGCTCTGTGTGATGACACTACTTGTCGAGTTTTCAATGCAAAATGATAGTAAGTCTAAACATTTTATTTGAATTAATCATAAGTTGCTGTGACGTAGTCGGGCCGGTAAAGTTTGTGGTTGAAAAACCGAAAAGTCCCGAGTTCAAATCCTCGGGCACATGAGGCTTCGATAGCTAGAGATATCAACCCATCTAAGAGAGAGCACTCAAAAATAAGAAGTTTGTTCTTTGATGGAGAAAGGCTGACGAAGCAAATACAGAAATAAAAGCAGGCTTTAATCTGAGTCAATGGCCTACGTTGCGCATACCATTTTGACGCAAATAAGAAAAATCTCTTTTAACATTACAATTAAGAATAAAATATATATAAAATGAATAGTGTAAGGATTTGATTTATTAAATCCCATATCATTGTTTATATTTTAAAACTGCTGGTTATTCAAAATAAAATTAACAAGCGTATACAACGTTTAGTTGATAAATAATGTTAAGAGATATATTTAAGTATATTTAGTTACGAATATTGTCTAACATTTTGACACCAAACAACTTCAACGAACTCAATTATACGTAAGTACACATACACATATGCATGGAGGTACGGTTGAAAAGCGTATTTTTATCAATTTAAGATGCACAAATATCCATACATATCAAAATACATATATTACCCTAGAACACATACATCTATAGATATCATAACACACACATATCTACAACTATCCCCAGATGACGTGTGCCGACTACCAGTTGCAGAAGGGACATGCAAAGCGCTGATGCTTAGATATTACTTCGACCAGAAAACAGGGCGTTGCAGAATGTTTTATTACAACGGTTGTGAAGGCAATAAAAATAATTTCAAAACCAAATCAGAATGCAAGAATGTCTGCGGGAAAACTGGTAACATGTAGCATCGATTATATTTTATATAGATCCTTACAATTCTACAACAGCTTTGGTATGCCGAATATTTTTACAAGAACTTTTGTTATCCTACAAAAGCTTTTGGTAACCTATGTCAATGAATTGACCCTATTTTATTACACAATAGAAATAGTAAGTTTCCGGTTTATTGGCCAATATATATGGGACAGATGAAGAAGAATTCATCGAATTCAATGACCTAGGCAAGGGGATAATGTGTCCAGCATAACGCCCAGCCTACTTTGTTTCCACTGACGTAGTTAGGTGAACATCAGACCTTGGTGGACTCAGGGACGTTTTGAACTCGAGACTTAAGGGTTAGCAGTCTAGCTTTCTATCGCTAGACCACGACACCATCTGCGTAACTTACTGATATTAAAACTGGGAATGATAGTGATAAAGTATACCATAGAGATCAGCTCCCAATACCTACTTTAAATATATATGTATCTTAATTTGAGTATATTTTCTAAGGTGCAAAATATCTTATTATTAACTCCAAAACTTATTTGCCTTCAGCCCAGTCAAAACGGTGTGTATAGAGGTTTGTACATACATCATTACCAGTGGCCTAACGAGGTCTGGTGTCTCCAGTGTGGCACTTAATGGTGTCAGTCCCGGGGACAATTTTCGATTTGCCCCCCCCCCCCCTTCAAAATTTCGATTTGCAGCCCCCCCCCCCCCCCCCCCCCCTTCAAACTTTCTATTTGCACCTCTTAAAACACTATTTAACACTGGAATTAATCACATAATTAAGTGAAATTATCATTTTTGCTATATATATTTTGCTATTTTTTGCCTTGGTGTCACCCGGTGCGGTCCGCATCCCCCGCCCCCCCCCCCCCCTCGCTGCGCCTCTGATTACTACTAATAACTTTCAGACTAAAGCGGAGTGCGAAGAAATCTGCAAAAACTGAACAGTTCACAGCCAGACTGTGTATTGAACATCCTACTGGTAACTGGAAATCTTTGACAAATAAATCAGTTGAGAGAAAAAAATAACCTTGTGTTTAAACTTTTCACATTTTTATACTACACGTAAATATCATGACACGGTATACCGGCTACGGAGTTATACTCCCATAGGTCAAGCAGGCCTTGACGTAGTTAACTCGGGCTTACTGGCTCTGAAGACGCTGTTTTGATCACTACGTGTTGGTAACGTTTCACCCCACTATGCGCTGTACACCGTACCCGACTACCTGTTACCCTGCTTGAACCTGGGTTGTTTTTTTTTTGGACCTAAAAACTGGTTGCCCTCACGTACAAACCCGTAATTTTTTTCAATTTAATCTAATTTAATTTAATTTACAACAGAACCCACGGAAGCCGTTTTTCACTTTGGCCGTTTTAACAAAAATCGTAATAATAGCATTTGAAAAAAAAAAAAACCAATCGAGTAGAAAGACAGAGCAGCTACATAGCACTCACAAATTTGGAACAAAGAAATAATATTACATAGCTGGAATACAAAATAAGACGTGAAGGCGCACGGCGGGGAAGTAGCTGACAGAGGCATTAGGGACTGCAAGGAAAATTACGGGAGACCAACAACAGTGGTGGGAGCTTTAATAAAGGGCAGAGAGAGCAACCGCTTGCTAAAGCTAAACCTTTGAGTAACGAGCTTTCAAAGTTAATTAGCATTTGGTGTTGCATCCCGACCGGTGTTAATACAATACATTTTAACGTAATATTATTAATAAGCGGCATGGCCTAGCGCTAGAGAGCTTGACTGCTAACCGAAAAGTCTCGAGTTTTAATCCGGCTTCAAATCAATAGAGCATCGCTGAGTCCACCCAGCTTTGATGAGTACCTCACTCACGTTAGAAAAACAAAAGAGGCTGGGCATAGTACTGACGACATTATCCTCTATTTAGGCCCAGGTCATTTAAAACCGACGAACTCTACTTCACCTGCACAATTTGTCTTGGGCACAAACTGGAAAAACTATAATAATGTAGAATTATTGTATTGACCTTTGTAAAACTCGTGTGCTAAACACATCATAAGCCATTTTTATGTAATTGAAAAGTCGTCGAGTTTGACAAGAGAGAATAACCTAAATAGTATTGTTAATGTGGTAGATAATCTTATTGATCGATCATGTCCAGCTTACTCGTTTGTTTACCCTACTGTCAATGTGCTCTGAGAAGTTGTTTGGCTAACTTCACCACCAACACCAGCTTTGCCAACACCCTTTGAAAAATGTCCCTTTAAATTATAATATACACTATTGCATTGTTAAAGTAAAATAAATTTCTGCTTAGGTTTGTGATAAATAAATTGCATTGATTTGATCAGTATTTTGTGAAGAGTTGTATTGTGGAGAGAGTAAAGGCGTAGTTACGAGGAGGGTGTAAGTACATGTGTCCCGGGGCGCCGGCCCTACGGGCGCCAAAAGGGGTTGAAAAAAAATGGTAACGCTCATTTTAGCTGCAGTTTTGAATTAAAAATATAAAAAATACATTAAGGGGGGGGGGGGGCAAATTGAAAGTGTATCCGCGTGCGCCTGGAGGAGTCGCTACGACACTGGGAGAGAGTCTGTAGAGATGACCAAAGTGTAATATTGAGAATGCCCATCACATTCATTGAGATGACCAGGTTATCATCAAGAAATGGATGACCACACCCATGGCTATCCAAACACAGTACGTAACTTGTATGAGAACTGCTAATCTAAAGTGTAATTGACTAACGCCCGTTAATTTTTGTAATTCTAATATATATATGGCCTTTGTGTGCATTTCTCTCTCTCTCTCTCTCTCCGCAACATTTTTAGTATGTATGTTCAGCGATATATGTAGAACTAAAAGATACGGACTTTTGTTGAAATAATATGTTGGATGTTTTAAATGTATAAACTAAACTTTATTTAAAGAAGTTAAATAAAAATAAAGGAATATTCGAATGTAGAAACACAAATTTAACTATGCAGCCGGAAATGGTTTATTGTTGTGAGAATAACGCAAAAAACAATGTCGTCACAAGTCACATGCTTAAACTACGGAAACTACACAAAATTTAAGAATATGAAGAAATGAACTACTTCATTCAAATTTGAAATAAATCTATAGATCTACTAATCAAGACGTACGCCATGAAATATATACATAAAAAAACATATATACCATTAAACAGCTGGTTTTTAAACGGAACCATTGAAGTCTCTTAATCAGCGTGTGCATTTAATATTGTGATGTCTTGACTAATAATGTCTATAATGTGGATATTTTTTAAAGGGTATTGGTAATGTTATTTTAAATGTGTCGGATTTTTCGCTATTTAGTTAATTATTTGATTTGTCACCAATATAGTTTAATGTGTTGTAAAGCACATTGCGTAGTAGGTTTAATAAAATGCAATCTTTTCTTCATTTCTGTTGTATTGATTTTCTACACCCGCGTCCACTTATGGCATATACTCAATTTAATCGAAAATCAGACTTTTTTTTAGCGCAATTTCCATTCTGGAGAATTGCGTTGATTAACCCGTCATTTCTGGATGTATGAATGTATGAATGAATGGATGGATGGATGAATGGATGGATGTGTGTCCGCAGCTTTAAGTCGTATCTCCTCCTCAACGAAGCAATATCGATGACTAGTTCCAAAAGCAATTATGTTAAGCAAGTTACGAGGATGAACATAGGCCATAAAATTCCGGGTTTCTTTCATGGATTTCCCGGAAAAGCCAAAAAACCTCGAAAAAATGCAGTTTTTGGCCCATATCTCGGCAACCAGACCACTTAGCGACTTGAAACATGTACCAATCGATTCCTGCCATAATTTAGAACAATATTGCCGAAGAAAGTTTTCAAAAATATCCTTTCGTTTGGTCACAAAAAATTTTTTGAATTAATTAAAATTTGGACCGAATTAGTAGGCATATTTATCCAACCACAGCACACGCGTCATCACGTTCAATAGCTGCGCCATCACGTTCAATGGCTGCGTCTCACGTTCAGTAGGCGCGCAATGGTTTTTAGTCATGTAACTCTATTGTAAATAAAACATGTAAAATACTGAAATTTTTTTTAAGCGCAATTTCCATTCTGGAGAATTGCGTTTATTAACTCGTCATTTCTGGGAATGGATGGATGAATGAATGAATGTATGGATGTATGAATGTGTGTCCGGGCTTTAAGTCGTATCTCCTCCTCAACGAAGCAATATCGATGACTAGTTACAAATCAATTATGTTAAGCAAGCTACGAGGATGAACATAGGCCATAAAAATTCCGGGTTTCTTACATGGATTTCCAGAAAAAGCCAAAAAACCTCGAAAAAAATGCAGTTTTTGGCCCATATCTCGGCAACCAGACCACTTAGCGACTTGAAACATGTACCAATCGATTCCTGCCATAATTTAGAACAATATTGCCGAAGAAAGTTTTCAAAAATATCCTTTCGTTCGGTCACAAAAAATTTTTTGAATTAATTAAAATTTGGACCGAATTAGTAGGCATGTTTTTCCAACCACACCACACGCGTCATCACGTTCAATAGCTGCGCCATCACGTTCAATGGCTGCGACATCACGTTCGGTAGCTAGGCGCGCAATAGTTTTTAGTCATGTTACTCTATTGTAAATAAAACATGTAAAATACTGAAAAAAAAATTAATAAAAACGTTTTAATAACTAACCAATGGTTTTACTAACCCTGCTCTTGATTTACGCTACGACAGAGCTATTTTTAGATAACATAAGGAAATTGCGCTAAAATTGTCACTAGACTTTTTTTTAATTACTTGTTTTTAATAAAAAACGTTTTAATAACTAACCAATGGTTTTACTAACCCTGTTCTTGATTTACGCTACGACAGAGCTATTTTTAGATAACATAAGGAAATTGCGCTTAAATGTCACTAGACGTTTTAATTAACTTGTTTGACAATAGAGTAAAATGGGTTCAGGAATGATTCTGGAAATAAATTAGAATTATTAATCAGACATGGAGTAGCCAGGTAACATATGGATTTATCATCAAGCAATGTTAGATAGTTTGGTTTACTCACTCTGTATTAAACTTCTGTTAACTTTTAAACATTTATCCACGGCGTACAACTCAAAGTTTTGAGATCACATTGATTCTTGTACTTATGCTTTTCGTAATGAGTCACAACACAATAGTTTTGTTATTACAGCTTTTATATTACTTCAGAGCACAATAATTCAGGTATTTACCTCTTTCAAAATATATCAGAACATAATAATTTTGTTATTATAATTTTCATATTACTTTAGATCACTATAATTTATGTTATGACTTTAAATATATATATTAATATAACATATTTTTGTTATTATAACTTTGATATTACTTCAGAGCTTTTATAATTTATGTACTTTCATAATCTGCCAGGGGTCAGAACAATTTTGTTGTAATGCCTGCTATAATGGGTCTTCTAAGAAGTCCCCCCCCCACCCCCTGATAAGGATTAACGATTTCTATTCACGCCTCTGGCTAGGCGATACTAAGCTGATTAATGGTATATCAACTCTTGAGTTAAGTCAGGAGACTCATCAATTACCGATCCATACATTACAATACCGAGTCTAGCCAAGACGTCCAACAGTTGCCAGATAAAATGTTTTCCAAGTTGTTGGTGCTCTGTGTGATGCCACAGCTTGTGGATCTCTGGAAGGAAAAGGATAGTAAGACTAAAGATTTTATTTGAATCAAGTATACGTCTTTAGCGTTGTCGGGTCGGTAAAGCTCGTGGTTGTAAAACCGAACAGTCCCGAGTTGAAATCCCCGGCACATGAGGCTCGATAGCACCCCATCTAAGAGAGACAACTCCAAGATTACAAGTTTGTTCTTGTTTGGAGAAAGGCTAAGGAAGAATTGACATTCAAAAGCAGGCTGTTATCTGAGTCAATGGCCTACCAATAATACTTGAAAAATCTCTTTCAACATTACAATTAAGAACGAAGAAGGATAAGAACCAAATATTTATTTGATGAATGGTTAAAGTGATAATCTGATTTATTTATTTGCATATCATTGTTTATATTTTGAAATTGTTTATACCTTGAAATGCAACGTTAAGTCTATGAATAATATTGAGAGATGTATTTAGATATATCTAGTACAGGGCAATTGAGCCTTGGGATGCAAATGATAAAGAAGAAGTTAGGGAGCATCTAAGTAACAATAGAAATTTCTTAAAGCATTGGGACAGTTATGATGTTGACGGAGAAAGACAAAATGAAATGCTTAGATGAGCAATGCATAGAGAGGTAGAAGATGCCTTTGAAGTAGATGGCCAAACTGAAAAACATCATACTACTGCAGCATCACAGCAAGTTAACGAAAGCGTAACAGAAACACTATAGAGGCCGAAGCCATGGAGACAATAGCGATCAGAAATTCCAAGGTAACGGGGTCTCAAAAAGATGGGAATCAAGAAAATTTGGAGGCTGTCGACGAAACAATAAATGATATTCTTCAAGATAACACTAGTTCAGAAAACATAACGAAACCGCTAAAGGAAATTAAAAGCTCACAAAGTATATCAGCAGCAAAGGTATCAGGTCAACTGTCATATAGTTAAGCAATCAGTTCAAGTAAAAATCAATTACCTACAGTAAAGCCACCTCAAAGGGTCGTGACCAGGGCCCAACGGGATAGCAAACCAGCGGCTGGAAAGTTTGGCGTTAAAAGACCACCACCAGAAACAGTCCTCCAGAAACAGATGTTCGAAAGAAAACCCCAAATAATTCATGCTAACTCTGGCAACATTGAACATCAGGGGGGGCTAGGGACAAACACATTATATAAACAACATAATAAATAAACACAATATTGACATCCTACTTTTACGGGAAACTAACATTTGAACTACAGAAGAAGCAAATTACCTAGATGCATAATTAATATCGACAGTCTCAAGCTAAACATCACTCGATCAGCCCTGAAGTAAACTAACATTAGAACAGTGTTCTGTTTCCCAGGTTTTTAAAAGTGCACAACCTGAATGGTATAAAGAGATACACACCTCCCCCCCCCCCCCCCCACACACACACACTTCCCCCCACTCAACCGGACTGGCGGATTTTTCAAGGATAGCAGTGCCCTCTTTGCCAAGGGTCAATTTTATGTCATGGAAAGTTTTGGAATGATAGATCAGTATGTGTACTGCAGAGAAACTTCTCCCACGGTCGTTTCTATTTCTGTCCATGTGTGGCTACAATGTGAACTTTTGACTCCTCAGCTAAGAACAAAGCACAGTAAACTAAGCAGTCAAGAGAAACCTAGTTTGCACACCTTATTTTAGTCTAGTTCTTATGCCATTTTATTTTCTCCATTTGATTATTATATATGCAATTGATGTTCATGTCTTTGATGCTGTGTAAAATCTATCAAATAAATAATTATTACTGATTTAAATGTTTAAAACAATTGAATTAATAAAAGAAATTTAAAAAAGGAAAAAAAACTAATTGAGGACTGTATAGATATAGATGTTTGAAAGGGAAGAGTGTTTGCTTTTACTTGTCTCATTGTAATAACATAGCTTCTCCGATTGCTTAAAATTTGTATCATTTTAATTCTCTGTAATCCCAAATTCATTTCAGCTCTACTTTTAAAAAAAACAAATTCCCCCTCCCCCCCCCCCTCGTCCCCTCAGCCTACCACGCCGAGAAAAAAAATCCCTTGAATCATCATTTAATTACACATTTGCATTTTCAGTTTCAGGTTGGTTTTTAATTTTTATTTTTTCTTTATATTTAGACGTTTTGTATTAGATCTATGTATAAGTAAACCATCTTAAATGAGTGAAAGCAGGCTACAAGTAAGAAAGAAATATTACTATTGTAAATCTGTATCAGTCCTCACAAGCCGATGATGAAAACTGTAATACTAAAGCGAACACACAACTGACGCTATAAAATACGTGTCTGAGGCAAAAAAAAAAAAAAAAATTAAACTTTGAACATACATTTAAAAAAAAAATAGATATATCTAGTTTAGAATATTGTCTAACATATTGACACCAAAAACTTCAACAATCCCAAGCAAAAGTAAGTACACATACACATGTGCATCAATTTAAGATACACACACATCCATAAATATCATAACACATCTAATACCCTAGCACACACACATTTATCTATAACTAACCGTCCCGGCCAGGCCCTGCACTTCCTTCTGTGAAAACCCTATCCGTATAGGACCGTGACTTATGTGTTTATTAAGCAGCATATTCCCTGCATTACCCGGGTTTAGGATTTTTTTTTTAATTAACCCTACCACAACCAACCAAAACCAAAAGAAAAACAACGCAAACATAACACAAACACAAATTCAAACACAAATACAAACACAAACGAAAACACAAACACCAACAAAAAAGAAAACGGAAACACAAACCCAAATCTAGAAAAACAAACGCGAACCCAACCATAAATGCAAACCCAAAAACAAAGAAAACACAAACACAAACGCAAACAAAAACGGAAGCGAACGCAAACAAAAACGCAAATATCAATAGAAACATAAACGCAAACCTAAACGCAAACAATAACTCAAAATAATAATAAAGTTAATGTGAACATAAACACAAAGAGCTCACAGTCTAGCCCGGGGCGCCAAATTGCATCCTCCTCTGGCGCCGGCGGAAACCGCCTGATTTAACTTAGTAAACTACTCCTTTGCACTCGCTTAAACGAACGCATACGCCATAGCGAACACAGAAATGATCGGCGCTCCTAAAAGCCCTCTGTTGGGTCGCCAGAGGACGCCCTGGAATCGATTTATTAATAACATTTTGTAACGAATATATAGGTTAGGGTAAATTGGCTGATGAAAGTGAAGTCATTATATTACTTTTATTCAACTTTTCGTTACACGTGTTTCCATAACAAACTACCTCTTACCCTTTTGTGTGTTCGCCCTGCACACCTGAACAAGCGAGCACATGAAAAAATGTGATTAGAAATACATCTTTTTATACTTTGACACAACATAAAGCTTGTAGGACTACTATGGTTTAGTTACAATTGTAAATATCATTGTTCATATAGTAACCTAGCACACACATCGATAAATATAACACGTTTAATACCCTTACACATGCACATACATAAAGATCATAACACATATTATACCCCAGATCCTGTGTGCCGACTACCTCCTCGAAAAGGATCATGCCAAGAGAAGTCACTCAGATATTACTATGACTTTAAGGTACATTGGTGTAGAGCATTTCTTTACAGCGGTTGTGATGGCAATGAAAATAATTTCGAATCCAAGATTGCCTGCAAGAGAGTTTGCGAGGAAATTGGTAAATTGTGACTTTTTTTTACTTTCTCGTATATACGAAGTATATAGAAAGTCTTGTAATCGTGCATAACAAAATCGAGATTTTTACAAATCTCGACGTTTTACACCTCACTTATACGGAAAAACATAATTTTGCAATCTTGTCCGTATGTCTGTGTGTCTGTGTGTGTGTGTGTGTATGTGTGTGTGTAAACACGATAACTTGTGTATCCTTACAGCTAGGTTGATGAAATTTCATATATAAGTATTTTATCAAAATCGTAGATCCGTATCAACTATTGAGCGATTTCCGATAATCGGAAGTGGTACTTCTTCTACTTTGAATTTTTAAAAAGCCTATAACTTGAGTACTATTTCAGATAGATAAATGAAATTTCACATGTAATTAAAAGATCTAATTCTCTACTTTCTGTCAAATTTTGAGTAATTTCCGTTGACCGAAAGTACTAATTTACACTATTTCCGATTTCTCAAAAAGCGCATGTGAATTTATAAAGTACTAATAATATTGCACACTATTATGCACATTTTGTTTCGCCGTTCGCAATTCTTTTTTCTACTAGATTTTATTCTATTTTTAAAAGTTTAAGTAAACAAAAATCATGTCTATATTCCGAGTTGCCATCCCACGTAGTGTTATATTAGAATATTCGAGAAAGTTTAGGGGAGATCACTCCCGGTTTATTAAAAATAGAACACTACTATTCTACCAATGCTCTGGTATGTTAATACTAGGCATGCTGCCCAGCTTCGCTTAGGCTTTCGAAAACATTGAGAATTTGAATGCTTAATTAATTCGCCCGAAGGTCGGTCTACGACCTCAAGAGTTATGAAGAGGTTCCTCCGTGGACATTTTTTTTCGATTTATAGCTCATATAAGGTACCGGTCAGTCGAGGTCAGTTTTGACCCCCACATCGTAGACTTTTCGGCCAACCGGCCCCCGTGTTCTGTCGCACCAAGGCAAGATCATGCCAAATTTGAAGCGCCTGCGGCGCCGGGAAGTGCCCTATCGGACACCCGACAATCTAGATCTAGATCTAGATTCCTAAAAGAATTTTTTTTTTAAATTTAGCCCGAGCATAATAAAAAAGAATACATTAACCAAGTTGACTTGCTGTGTCTCGAACCCGCACCACCTGCGTGGTTTAATGTACACTAACATCTCCGCTATTTAGGCACCTTATAAAATACGGAGAATGAAACACGTATTTTAAAATCTTAACTTACGCGAATATGCCTATTCTTTCAAATTAATTTTTTATCCCAAATTAGCCAGTTCCAAACAAAGATTTTGTATAAAATAAATAAGTCTTGAAATAGTTTAGTCCTAATATAGACATTTATTTTTGGAATTGATTTTAGAGAAGTTAGAGTCTAAATCTAGATCTTAGCGTCTACGTCTAGATCTAGTTATTGCGTAGATTTAGATTTAGATTTAGTCTAGATCTAGAATCTCTAGATCTAGAATCCAAATACATAAAATAAATTTTATGAGTTTAGGCCGGAAAAATTGTATTGTATACATTTCATAGTGTACGTAGATCTAAATCAAATTTGAATGAAATAGTTCATTTCTTTTCATTCTAAACACGGCAGATGACGTCATTAGTTAATGTATAAGCAATAGTGACGTCACAGTTTTATGCGTTCTTTTTCACATATATTAATGCTTTTCCGGTTGCATAAATAATACTGTTTCTCTACATTCGAATACGCCTTTAATTTTTATTTTTCTTCTTTAACTAAAATTGTGGTTATACATTTAAAACATCTAACATATTATTATCAACAAAAGTCCGTAAAAAGTTCTCGATATATCGCTGCCGATTCTGACGTGATGTCCGGCGAAAATTTTTTGCGGACAGAGAAAGAGAGAGAGAGAGAGAAGAGCGCACATGGCCTTTTATAAATTAGGATGTTTACAAGACCTTATGTTATCCTATATATGTAAAAGAAATAAACCTATTTTATAATCGCACATCTGTATGACGTTCTTTATTTTTTTTCGTTTCCTGTTTTTGCCCAAGATATATGGCGCAGATGAAGTAGAGCTCATCGGATTCAATGACCTCGGTAAGGGGATAATGTGGTCAGCATTATACCCAACCGACTTTCTTTCCATAACGTAACGTTAGGGAAACATCAAAACTGGGTGGACTCAGGAAAGTTCTACTTCTTTGAACCCAGATTTCGGGTAAGTGGCCTAGCTCTCTACCGCTGGACCACGACGCCATCTTCGTAAATCGCTGATATTAAAACTGAGATTTATACTTATAAAGTAAACCACGGAGATCAGCTTCTTATACCTACTTTTAAATATACATATTTCTTAATTCGAATATATTTCCTCCGGGGCTAAATATCGTTTTTTTTTTACCCCAGATCCTATTTGCCTGCAGCCCAGTCATAGAGGTAAATGTGAAGGTATGTACAAACATTACTACTATAACAACTCATTGAAAAGGTGTACACAGTTCTATTACGGAGGCTGTGGTGGCAATGATAATAACTTTTCGTCCAAAGCGGACTGCGAACAGTTCTGCATAATCTGAACAGTTCACGGTCAGACCCTGCATTAAAAGTCCGACTGGTCAGCTTGTTGACAAATAAATTAATTTGAGAAAAAAATAATCATGTGTACATTTTTCAGATTTTTTAACTCTACTTAAATATAAGAGTCTACCCGACCCAACCTTACTATGCCCTTCTCTATCATATTCTGACTTTCTATGCCGTGGGTCAGCTTATCTTGTAGAGACGGTCAGATTATCTTGTAGAGATGGCCAGCTTATCTTGTAGAGATGGCCAGCTTATCTTGTAGAGACGGCCAGCTTATCTTGTAGAGATGGTCAGATTATCTTGTAGAGATGGTCAGATTATCTTGTAGAGATGGTCAGCTTATCTGGTAGAGACGGTCAGCTTATCTGGTAGAGACGGTCAGCTTATCTTCAAGAGATGACCATTTTATGTTGTAGAGATGGCCAACTTTTTTTTGTAAAGACGGTCGGATTATCTTGTAGAAATCGGCAGCTTATCTTGTAGAGCAGGGGTCTCCAAACTACGGCCCGCGGGCCAGATGCGGCCCGCGAGGTCCTCTCATCCGGCCCCCGGAGATCTTTTTGTCCACGGAAAAAAAATTGCTTGTTGGAGGTGGCTGAAAAATTGAAAATGTAGCATTGGGTGCAAATACCATTCAAGTAAATGTGGCCAGTTGCCCAGTAAATGACATCCTTAAAGAAAAAGTAAAATAAGGACGAGTGGGTTTTTATAAGTATTTGCCCAAAGAAGACTTTCCTAATATTAAAACTTTTGCATCAAAGTACGTTTCAAATTTTGGAACAACACACAAACTTTATCAAGAATGAAGTAGGCCTACGACAAGAACAATTTCAGATCGAAATTGGACCTCTATCGTGTTGTCGGTCCCCGACAGTGTTTCTTTCAGACATTTTTCTCTGGTGGGGGCACTTGAAATGTGTATGTATGTATATATATATATATATATATATATATATATATATATATATATATATATATATATATATATATATATATATATATATATATACTCCGTTGGGGGTGCATTCTTCGGGGGGGGGGGCTCTGCCACCCCGCAGGGATGCCTGGAAGAAACTGGCCCCCGAACTTATAATAGATTGTTAATGCGGCCCTTGGGCTGAAAAGTTTGGAGACCCCTGTTGTAGAGAATGCCAAATTATCTTATAGAAATGGCCAGTTTGGTTGTTTTTATGGGTGGGGGGGGGGGGGGTAATGCCAAGGGAGCCGTGGAGGCGCACGGCGGTGAAGCAGCTGGCAGAGGCAGGACTGTCATTAGGGAGTGCCAGGTAAACGACCGGAGACCAACATCAGTGGTGGGAACTTTAAGTGAGGGCCTCATGTGGTCTAGCGAGTCCACCCAACTCTGATGGGTACCTAACTCACGTCAGGGAAAGTAAAGGCGGCTGGGCATAGTGCTGACCACACTATCTCTTCACATGCCGAGGTCACAGAAACAAGTGAACTCTACTTCACTTGCCCCATAGACCGTCAGGTTTGAAAGGGAAACCTTTTTTTTACTCGTGTGTCTTGGGCACACAGAGGAAACGATGATAATGGCCAGCTTATAGCTTAAAATATGGCCTAACTATATTACAGGGCAGAGATAGCAAACCGCTTGCTAAACCCTTGATTGGTGAGCTCACAGTTAGTGCGCATGTGATGTTACATCCTAACTTGTGTTAGTTAATGCAATATCTTCTGACATGTAATATTGGCCTAGCGGTAGAGAGCTAGACTGCCAACCCAAAAGTCTCGAGTTCAAATCCGGTAGAGCATCGCTGAGTCCACGCAGCTCTGATGGGTACCTCACTCACGTTAAGGGAACAAAGGAGGCTGGGCATAGTGCTGACAAAATTATTCATTGAAACCGATGAACTCTACTTCGTCTGTCCCTGTGTGTCTTAGGCATTTGTGTCTTGTTGCATTGTCCTTATAAAATCGTGTGCTAAACACATCGCAAGCCATCTTTATGTCCAACTCCACGAGTTTGACAAGAGAGAATAACGTAAATAGTATTGTTGATGTGGTAGATAATCTGATGAATCTATTAGGTCTAGCTTAACCACATACAGGTGGTCAAGTCAGACATACAGGTGGTCAACTCAGACATAGGCCTACTGGTGGTCAAGTCAGACATACAGGTAGTCAAGTCATACATACAGGTGGTCAAGTCATACATACAGGTGGTCAAGTCATACATACAGGTGGTCAAGTCATACATACAGGTGGTCAAGTCATACATACAGGTGGTCAAGTCAGACATACAGGTGGTCAAGTCATACATACAGGTGGTCAAGTCATACATACAGGTGGTCAAGTCAGACATACAGATGGTCAAGTCAGACGTACAGGTGGTCAAGCAGACATACAGGTATTCAAGTCAGACATACAGGTAGTCAAGTTACATACAGGTGGTCAAGTCAGACATACAGGAAATGTCAAACATACTAAAGGTCATTCTAAAAATACAAGTCATCATGCCAATGTGATGATTACAAAAGCTAAGAAAGATAAAACACGCATAAAACAAATCATTGAATGTAAAACAAACAATTTAATATATCATTTTTTAACTTTATTAATTTCGAAACCTGTTTCAGAATTTAAATGAAATATAGAAATTAACAATTTGTTTTGTATTCACAATTGATTAGCCTTCAATAAATACATATGTTTTAACATTTTAGAATTTTTTTAAAAAAAATCTGCGTATATCGTATAAGACAAATGTCTGTTTCTCATTCCTGTGGTCTGGTATTACATGATCCATGGGTCATTGGGACGGGACGGCAGGAATTTTTCTTCTTCGTTTCCGCTGTTGATGCGGATGGTGGAACGAATCCAGTTCAAGTAGGCTTGCACTTTGGTGAAGTAGCCCCATGCAGGCGCTGTACAGTTCGGAGCTCCAAACGAAGTCACGCCAAACACCTGGTACACACCTGTACAAAGTAGAATGTAGAAAAATATTCAGAAACATGCAGCTAATTGATTATGTTTTAGTTAGGGAGGTCAGCGTGAACGAGTGAACGAAGAAGAAGAAGATTGTTTTCTCGTAGGGTAAATTTGTTTTTTTTTTTGTTTTTTTTTCAAATATCAAGTTTAAACGTTATTACGCTTAAATTGAACCGTGTTTAGGGGTCGGCGTGGTCGAGTCGGTAAAGCTCATGGTTGCTAAACCGAAAAGTCACGAGTTCGAACCCTCGGGTAGATGAGGCTCGTTAGCTGGGGACAGCCACTCTTCTAGGAGAGACAACTCCAAAATTAAACGACTGCTGCATTGTAGTTTGTTCTTGGTTGGACAAAGGCTATGGAAGCAAATCCAAAATAATAATCATTAAAAAAGTTTTAAAAAACCCACGTTTTCTGATTGAACTAAAAAGTAGAAAATAAATGCTATAGGCCCTACATCACAATAATGCAAGCGATCACTCTACTATAAGCGATCAAAAACGTGGGGCGCCGAAGTAGAAGTAATATTACTATTGATTAGATAATACTATTGACTTTTATTAGGGAGCTTGTAGAGAGTCAACAGTATTAGAAACTGTAAGAAAATCACGGCGCCCCACGTTTTTGCTCGCTTATAGTAGAGTGATCGCTTGCATTATTGTGATGTAGGGCCTATAGCATTTATTTTCTACTTTTTAGTTCAATCAGAAAACGTGGGTTTTTTAAAACTTTTTTAATGATTATTATTTTCTACTTTTTAGTCTTTGTCTGTTTGTTTGCATTAAAATCTTGCTATCGATTTTATCTTTTCACTTTTTTTGGGTAAACGAAGACAACTCGTAAAAAGACAACTCGTAAAAAGACAACTCGTAAAAAGACAACTCGTAAAAAGACAACTCGTAAAAAGACAACTCGTAAAAAACACGTTGTTTGAATACGTTACTGACTAGAACACATAGATTTGAACCCGTGTCGAGTGGGATAGCAATCGTGTGCCCAACCACTCGACCATATCGTCTCCCCCAAACTGGCCTACCTCCTGTAAGTTTAAACTCGGTTCAAGCTAAATTCTCTGCCCCTAAGCCTGTGGCGACATGTGATCGTTCGCTTCACTGCGCGCGAGGTACGCGTCGCTGGTTTTTTTTGTAATGGCTAGCAGAGGAGAATTATATATATAGATTATATAGCGGTCTAAAATGCTCAATAAAATGTTTCCATTGATCAATTTAGTAATAATAACAATTGAATATTCAATGGTCATCCAAAAGAAAGCTTCCCTGAAAATTTCAGCGCGCTAGCTAACTGGGAAGTGCCAGAAATTTCGATCGCAAGATTGGATTGGAAAGACAAACAAATAAATAAATAAACACACAGAGAAAGCAAGTTAAAGAAAACGTGGGAAAAAGAAAAGCAGGCTGAAATCGGAGTCAATGGCCTCAATGGCGCAAAACCAGTTGACACGTAACGCTTAATTGTGTTGGAGGCGTGGTCGAGTCGGCAAAAAGCTCATGGTTGATACATTCGAACAGTCTCGAGTTCAAACCCACTAGCAGATAAATCTCGATCCCCTTCAACACTAATAATTAAGAACGAAGAAAGAAGAAGAACCGTGTTTTATATCTATAAATTAATTTATTGTCCAAATGCATATTTCAGTTGAGAGTGGAAAAATAAAGCGAGAGTGATCTCCCTTAAACTTTCTTGAATATACTTATATGACACTAAGGGGGATGGGAACTCGGTTTATAGACATGATTTTTAATTAATTTTTAATTATCTAAACTTTTTAAAATAGAATAGAATCTTGTAGAAAAAAAAAGAATTGCGAACCAAATGAACAGCTAACAATGTGTGTATAATAGTACGCAATATTAACACTTTATAATTTTTTTTTTTGAGAAATCGGAAGTAGCGTAAAGTACTACTTCCGGTCAACGGAAATTACTCTAAATTTGAGAGTAGATATCTTACTTATATGTAAAATGCTGTTTATGTATCTGAAACAGTAGTGAAGTTATAGGATTTTAAAAAAAATTAGAATAAGTTCTACTTCCGGTTGTCGTTGAAAAGTTAATACAAAACTACAAATTTAATATAATGCGTATATATGAAATTTCATCATCCTACATGTAACGGTACTCAAGTTATCGTGTTTACAGACATACACACACACACACATACATACACACACACACACAGAGATACGAACAAAATTGCAAATACGAAGTTTTATCCGACTCAGGGAGGTGTAAAATGTCGAGATTTGAGAAAATCTCGATTTCGATTTTTTTGTACGATTACAATACTTCCTCTATACTTGGTATACGAGAAAGTTTAGTGGAGATCACTCCCGGTTTATTTTGTTCGCTTACAATACTCCCACTATACTTGGTATACAAAAAAGTTTAGGGGAGATCACTCCCGGTTTATTGTGTACGCTTACAATACTTCCTCTATACTTGATATACGAGAAAGTAAGAAAGTGTAACTCACCGTCGAAGTTGGCAACCAAAGGCCCACCACTGTCACCCCTGCAAGTGTTTGTCTTGCCTCCAGGGGAGCATAACATGGTGTCCGGGTCGTAATTTTTGGAAGGGCAATTCATCCTGTTCTCACTCAGAGTAACCTGAGTTCCTTGCAAGACGCGCGGTGTTGTTTCTGTGGACGGAAGATCAATATAGCTTGATTGTATTTATAATTTTCAATTTTTAAAAATTTCAAACTTTTATTTAACTTTTATTTAAATTGCTCCCTCTGTCTGTCTGTCTGACGTGCTTTAAGCTTCGTCATAGATTGAAACTGCCGAGCAAAATTTCGACTACTCCTAACCGACCAATTGATCTGAAACTTGGCACGTGGGTTGCAACCCAATGACATTGACAATGTAATCTGATATCAATTTTCACTTAATTGGATGCCTAATTAATGTTAAAGAGTTTATTAAAATTTCCTAAATAAAGTACAAATTACCGCGCTATTATACGAACTTCTTTTTCTTGTTTGTTTCGTGCGTAATTGTTTTTTAGTCATGAAACTCTTTTGTATTAAAAGTTTTAAAGTACTGACAAAAATGCATTTAAAAAAAGTTTTAATAACCCGCCTTTATGTAATAATGCACTAACAAAAGAGAAAATAATTTATTTTGTTTAAATATATAACAGTGAACTACAATTTAAATAACTAATAATAAAATAACAATTTTAAGCAGTATCCTTCTCCATAATCCTTACCAGTGGCGTAGGCAGGGGGGGTGGGGGGGGGGGGGGGTCATAACCCCCCCATAGACCCCTTGGTATATATAAAAAGTATGAGGGGGTGCAAATCGAAAGTTTGAGGGGGGGTGCAAATCGAAAGTTTGTCCCCGGGTAAAAATTGGAACCCCCACCCCCTTGAGACGATCCTGGCTACGCCACTGATCCTAACCCTAGCTTTAAATTGGAAACATACCAGTTGGAGATGTATAGCCCCATCCAGAGGCTATATACTTCTGATGAGGCTCGGGTTTCGCGTCAGAATCTGGCAGGCACGCCGGCTGGATGTAGTCATTGAACTGGAACCCACGGCCGTACTTCGGCTTGATTTTGATCAGAGCGATGTCGTTGATTATCTTAACTACATTACCATCAGCTAAAGGAATAAAATAAAGGTATTACTTCTATCTTTTGTTGATAGCAGATTGATCTAACCTAAACATAAATCACATTATGTATTTCAGAAAATTTGTTTTAAATTAATTTTTTTTTAAATTATTCTCTGAAGCAAAATCCAATCTCTAGTACATGAAGTAAGTTACCAATGGCAACAGCAAAATCCTCAACTGGTCTCAAGCTAATAGTACCATCTATAATACCAAGCACATCTACCATATAATACCAACAGGACTTGGACGTATGTACTACGTCGCTGAGTCCACTCAGCTTTGATGGGTACCTGACTCTCGTTAAGGAAAGTAAAAACAACTTCCCTTCATGTGCCGTGGTCGAGGAACGGATGAACTCAACTGTCCATTGTTCTGTGAATCTACTGGAATTTTACTTAGATCTACATTGGTGGAGAACGTCTTCTTTTTCCGTGACCGTTCATGAAATCGACTCCTTGTGGTCATTCGATTACAAAATAGTTCACATTGTAAGAATAAGGCTGGTAAGTAGGTCACCAACCAATTCTAGGGCTCATGCAGGTTTTAGTGAGCCGTAGAACTGGTTGGTGACCTACTTACCAGCCCTATTGCCACCATTTGTAAGCCGCTAAAGAAAGTTAAATAGAAGGTTTTTATAGTTACATATATTTAGGAAGTAGTCTTTGTGTTTGATGAACTTCTCTACTTTAAACTTTTCATCTTCATCTTCGTCTTTCAATTGGTCAATGTCTCCAACAACTACTTTATAATTGGCGTATTTGCTGAAATTTTTGAATATTATATATATATATATATATATAGTTTGTGTGTCGGCTCGTAACACGGTAACTAATTGTGGTCAGGAGTATATAATTGTTTAGGGGTCGTCCATAAATGACGTCACACTCGTAAGGGGGAGGGGGTCCGTAACTTTGTGAAGGTGTGTGATGATGGGGAGGGGGGGGGGGGGGTTCAGATGGTGCGACGTCACACTTTTGCATCATAAAAAAGCAATGTTAGAAAATGAATTTTCGAAGTTATTTCGTGTTTTTGAAAATTGTTTGAATAAAATGTAATAGGAATCGATTAAAATACTATATTTTGACAGAGTTCGGACAAGATTTTGGAAAAATATAGATGTTTTAAAAAAATTCAACTGCAATTTTGAGGGGAGTTGTAGGCTGAGGTGTGATGTCATTTTAGGGGGGGGGTTCTGGCTTTTTGTGACGATGTGTGACGGAGGGGAGGGGGGAGGTAAAAATCGTCCAAAAAAGCGCGACGGCATTTATGGATGACCCCTTAATACAGAATACATTGACGTATAACATTCCTATGAATTAGCTGTACATAAAGATTAATTAAGCCTGAAAAGACTGTAATTAGAATTTAAATCTAAGTAGGTTCGGCCACTTTCCGCGTGCTTTTATATTTGTCTTAACACTACAAAGAATATTTAGTTCCGATTGATTCATAGCGAGTTAAAACCAAACTTACTTGTAACAGTGGGCAGCAGTCAGTACCCAGTATTCACTTAAAATCGTTCCTCCGCAAAATTGTTCTTCGTTCAGCATCAGGTTGGCCTGCCATGGAATCGAACCGTGATCAGCGTCGTGGCCTCCAAAAACTTTTGGAAGTATGCCCTGGGAATCCCAGTCACTAAGGTAGTCTTCCATAGGTCGGGTCCCACAGGTGTACGATTCATCTGAAATGTGGTCACGGCTGTTTTAGAAGTCCGAGGATTGTATAACGATTTTTATGCAATTTTGTTTGTAATGCTATTTGTGTTATTACACGCTTTTATTTAACTTGCTCCCTCTGTCTGTCAAGATTGATGATGTTTAGTATGATCAGGGGCGTAGCGAGGGGGGGGGGGGGCGGGGGGTGCGGAATGCACCGGTTACACCATTTAGGGGGGTGACACCAAGGCAAAAAAGAGCAAAATATTAAAAGAAAAATGATAAATCCACTTTTAAAAAGTGGTTAATTAGAGAGGTAAAAAGTCTTTTAGAGCCAATTTGATAAATCCCGACAAGAGTTGAGGGGGGGGGGGGTAGAGTGATACCATGGCGTAAACCTGCGAATGATAGAGAAAACATGCTACATCGAGCTGTGTTTACAACCGACTATAGATACGCCACTGAGTATGATGACGGGAGAGCTGCGTTACAATATTGGGTTGTAGAATGACGAAAAAAAAAACAACAAAAGAACAATTTAGCTGTTGTAGTTTTCTTTTTTCATCATTCTTTTTTGTATTGAAATCATCATTTTATGTTGTAATGAAATCATTCGTCACCAAAGTTTGTAACTATATTATGTAAACTGTTTTGTGGACTGATGAAGAGAAATTCTCACTGCTTCAAAGATTCACTGCTGGAGAATGTCGACTATACCCTCAAAATATATTTTGTACTGTTAGTTACACGGAGCGACCAAAAGGTTTAGCAGTATAGAACCTACCTTCATTGGGTGGGCTAAAGCGTTTTATCTGAAAATAAAAATAAAAACATATCAAAATAAAACATGATCGAATTGTTTCAACACCCGATGTAGCTGACGGCTGATATAAATAAAGATCGTATAGATATTTGAGAAAGAAAATCAATGTAAAGTTTATCGGCGTGGTCGAGTCGGTAAAGCTAATGGTTGCTAAACCGAAAAGTCTCGAGTTCGAACCCTCGGGCAGATGAGGCTCGTTAGTTGGGGACAGCCACTCTTCTAGGAGAGACAACTCCAAAATCAAACAACTGCTGCCTTGTATTTTATTCTTGGTTGGATAAAGGCTATGGAAGCTAATCCAAAAAGAAAATCATGCTGAAATCGGAGTCAATGGCCTCAATGGCGCATAACCAGTTGACACCTATCCTTAATTGTGATGGAGGCGTGGTCGAGTCGGCAAAATGTTCATGGTTGATAAATTCGAAAAAGTCTTGAGTTCAAACCCTCTAGCAGACAAGGCTCGATCCCTTCCAACACTAAAAATTAAGAACGAAGAAGAAAGAAAAGATCGTATGAAATTATTTCACTCAAGTAAAGTTGTCGTATGGAAGATTTTATGTCATGTAAAATTATCAAATCAAAAGATGAAATGCCAAAAGTTTCAAGGTTAAACATAGGTGTGATATCAAAGTCTTTAATTAAGGTAAATTTATAATATCAAACCATTTATGGCACGGAAAGCTATCTATCAAACCGTTTATGGCAGGTAATTTTATCTATCAAACTATTATTGTCAAGGGGGGTAAATTGATTCAGCTCTGATGGGTTCCTAACTCAAGGGCCGGCGCTAACTATTTGGCTAACTAGGCGGTCGCCTAGTGCGCCATTCCCAGGGGGTGGGGGCGTAAAATGTTTAATCGCTATTATCAAAAATGACCTAATAATTAATAACTTTTATAAAGGAGTAGCGATCTATTTCGGCACCCAGGACGAACTATCAATTTTGCAATCCCACCCCAAAACTAGGTCTATATAGGCCTATATTTATTCGCGATGGTGAAAATGCAACCCCACATCACTAATTTGGAAAGGTCGGGGCGCTTTTTACCAGTCACTTTGCCTTTTTAATTTGGTGTCACATAATTGATGTAGAAAACGATTAAATAAGTTCGTTATTTAAATTTCAAACGGTTATTTAATTTTAATAGGGCTTGTAAGTCTGGTTTTCTCTGACTTTGAATTAGAAATCTGTCCTGGTTTACAGATTTTTGTAATGACGGGGTGTTCAAAGTATTGTACTTGTTCGGTAAGTTTTGATGAATCGTTTAGATTTGGGAGTAAAGGCGGAAGGCTGTTGCTGATATGGTTTCGTAGGTATAAAGTATCGAAGTGTTAAAGTGTTATAATTTTTATTCGGCTGTTTTGTAGTGAAGGTCTAGTGGAATCTGATTGGTAATAGAGAGAGAAATGAGAATGCAGGTAATAAAGTATCGTAGTTCTGGAGTTCGGGAGTATTGATTCTTGTGGTATTAAGGTATCGAATTATATTGACTGTTAAAGTGTAGTGGTAAGTCCAATGAAATCCTTGTTGATTGGGAGTACTGTTTGTAGAGCTTAGTGAAGTTAAGCGAGGTGGTGTCGTAGTTCTGGAGGATCGATTCTAGTTATGTTTATGTATCGAAGTTTGATATGTGTTGTAAATGTAGTAGAGTATATCGAGTAGTCGAGTTTATCGTAAGTTAGATTATTTTAATTCAGTACGGCACACTACAAAGAAAGGTAGGCGTTCTCTAGTTGAAAAATCTTTAGTTTTTTTTAGCAATCTATATTACCGCTCTTAAAGTATTAATATATAATATTAAATAGGATGGAATTTATAACAAATCGTAAACTTTGTTTAGTCAAATTATAATTTCTTTATATTTAATCAATAATTCCAGCAATGCCTAAAACAGTTACCCGTGTTTGATTTTTTGATAGCGTCCCTTTAAAAGGGGATCCAAAATTTTACATATAACTGTAAATTACAAACACGATAAAAAGTATGTAATCGAACTTGGATAGGTGTATTTATAATAAAGCTAACATTTTCAGACTTTCAAACAAAACCTAAATTTAAGTATTCAATTTGTAGAATATATTGTTTTCACAAGGTTACATAGATAATATAAAA
Organism: Physella acuta; assembly: GCF_028476545.2. Taxonomy (NCBI): domain Eukaryota; kingdom Metazoa; phylum Mollusca; class Gastropoda; family Physidae; genus Physella; species Physella acuta. The sequence continues at coordinate 196,487 of NW_026731694.1, forward strand.
GATTTATTATAATTATTACGTAATGAAATTTAAAGTGTTTTATTATGTTTTTCAAGCATGTCTTAGTTACACTTGGTTATTTTAGCGATTCTTGTTGTAACGTTAACCTATCTATCAGCTAAATAGAAGGAGAACGTCCCCGGATTCTTTTTTCGGGGTCATATGCAAATGCCTTACGGCCTAAGTGGATGAACACTTAACACAACGACCCACTAGGGCTCGAATTTAATGTCTAGGGAAGCTAGTGGTACTATTGTAATTAACACTCATCCAATCTACATACGACCTTTTAATCAGCGAACTCAGTTGTGGCAGAACACAAAGATGAACTAGATAAAATATTTAATGTATAAAATATCAAAAACCCAACTTACAAAATGCAGGAAAAATCTCTATCACAGATTTCTACACTGTCTAAAGAACAGCTACAGGCCACACAACACTGCTGTAGCTTCAAGACTTACTTAGCGACAAGTAATATTAAACTAGAAGACTAAATCAACTGAAGAAAGCAAGGCACACACAGGTCTTAAGTACTCTCACGTTCAAATGGTCAGAGTCTATAGCCGGACAATATGGACGGCTGCCTGAACGAGGTAAAACTGCCCCGTAGACTGCCAGGTCAAGAAAAACTGCCTCGTGTTGCGAGTGTGCAGTGCAATTAAAGACTTCTGTGACAGGGGAGGTTATCCTCAACTCATGTCGCCATTGGTTGGGATAATCATCTGATCAGAATCATTCAATCAGATTTTAATGGAAAATTTCTATGTCTCAAACACCTTAATAAGTCAGTGGAAAAACCCCAGGTGTTACACCATCATTCCATATAAGGAATTATACAATATCAAAATAAAAATGACTCGACCTAAGTAGGTCACATCCCCTCCCTTTTTGGAAGTGACAGATAGGTTCCACAAAAACATACATAAGGAACCAATCTGGCAATGAAATAACAAAAATGTTTTACAAATGTAGGCAATCAAAATCATAATACCAGATGAAAATATCCCTGAACATAAAAGGGAAGTAACTCCAACTTTTACAATTGGTGAAAGGGGAGTAACCCTTCAAAAGGTAATTATACATCAAAATCCCTCAAAAAGGGGAATTACAATATTTCCATGTGGATATTAAAAGTGGTAAACCCGCCAGGGTAAGACCTTTATTTCAATGACTAGCTACAATATCAATTGAGTCATATGAGACATATTATTATAAAAGATTACATATAATCAAAAACTACCTTTAATTAAGGTTCACCTGAAAATAAACAAAATATTCAACAGGATTGGAATTTTGAAAAATTCTAACTCACACCACTCATTTTCATATGAGTGACACTCAAACAAAACCCGTTTATGGTCCTAATGAACCACAAAGCATGTCACATGATCAATGTGTGTAACAAGATTTTACATCCTTGACAAACAATCAGCCACAACATTATCACTACCCTTAATGTGTGAAATTTCCAGATTAAAATTTTGGAAATACAAGCACCATCTCAATATTCTTTGATTTGTCTGTCCTAACTTAGAGGTAAATTTCAGGGGATCATGGTCAGAAAACACTCTGACTGGATTGGTTGAAGAAGAGACATAGACTTCAAAATGTTGTAATGACAAAACCAAAGCTAAAGCCTCTTTTTCAATAGTAGAATAATTCTTTTGGTTTTCATTTAACTTCCTGGAAAAAAAGGCAATGGGATGGTCAATCCCCATGTTGTCTTCTTGAAATAGGACTGAGCCAATGGCTAAGTTGCTAGCATCAATGGCAAGTTTAAAGGGCTTGCTGAAATTTGGTGCAGCCATAACAGGAGCATTAGATAGAAATGACTTAATGGTTAAAAAAGCTTCTTGACATTTACCTGACCATTCAAACTCAACACCCTTTTTCAATAATGCAGTAAGAGGTTCAGCAATAGCTGAAAAGTTTTGACAGAACCGTCTATAGTAACCAGCCATCCCAAGGAACTTTTTGATCTCTTTACAATTTTTGGGAGGTGGTAACCTTACAATAGCATCTACTTTAGCTTCAATGGGCCGAACTTGGTTCGTTCCCACTTGATAACCCAAATAGGTAATTGAAGCTTTACAGAAATCACTTTTATGTAAGTTTACAGTAAAATTAACTTCAGACAATTTTCTAAAAAGGTTAGTCAATTGAACAATATGTTCTTCAAAAGTATTAGAAAATACAACTATATCATCTATGTAGGCCTCACATTGGTCTATGTCAGCAATGACAGAGTTAATGACCCTCTGGAAAGTTTGACCAGCATTTCGCATACCAAAGGGCATGCGTTTGTATCTATAAAAACCATTAGGGGTTACAAAAGCAGATATTTCTTTTGCACGGTCAGATAAGGGGATTTGCCAGTATCCTGAAAGTAAATCAATTTTGGAAATTATCTTAGCCTGACCAACTTTATCAATAACGTCTTCTATCCGAGGTAAGGGATAGGAATCAGCTTTGGTGAGCGCATTCACCTTCCTAAAGTCGGTCACAAACCTGAAAGATCCACCGTCTTTCGGGACTAGGAGACATGGGGAACTCCAGTTGCTGAAACTGGGCTCAATGATATCATTCTTGAGCATATAATCAATTTCATCTTTTATCAAAGCAGCTTTTTCCGGGTTAACTCTATAGGGGTGTTGTTTAATGGGTTTTGCGTCACCAACGTCTACATCATGAGGTGGAACCTTCGCTTCTTTGGGGACATCCCCAAAAATAGAGGGAAATGTCTCAAATAACTGAGACAATCTATGGCTTTCCTCTGTGGACAAATGCATAAGGTGGACATTCAAATTATCTAAAAAGGAAGAATTTACCAATTTTGGGGGTTTCAATTTATCATGTATCACATCATCAGAAACATTTGAACATACAGGTAAAGTAATTTTAGCTGTGGATTGAAAATTGTTACAATTATCATAATACTTTTTCAGTGAGTTGACATGATACACTGTCTGTTTCTTTCTTCTGTCGGGCGTATTGACAACATAGTTCAAATCACTTAATTTTGAATGCACAGTAAAGGGTCCACAATATCTCAAGGATAACGCATTGTTCAGATTAGGTACTAGCACAAGAACTTTGTCGCCTGGATTGAATGTTCGTTTACAAGAACTCTTATCATACAGTCCTTTCATTCTCACTTGGGCCTTTCTTAAGTTCTTGTGAGCCATTTCGCACACGGCTTTCAGTCGAACGTGAAAATCGTCGAAGTTTTCCACAGGATGATCGCTGGTACCTGTCCAACGTTCGTGTATCAGCTTCAGGGGGCCACGGACAGAATGTCCAAACACAAGTTGAAAAGGCGAGTAGCCTAAAGAGTCCTGGACACAGTCCCTCGCGGCGAAAATAATCCAAGGAACAGACTCATCCCATTGGGTGTTACTGTTAGCGAATGTCCTTAGCATGGTTTTGAGGGTTTGGTGGAACCTCTCAAGTACGCCTTGAGACTGAGGGTGGTAGGCTGAGCTGGTGATGTGGGTAACGCCTAGCTTGGCTAGCGCTTCCTGAAAATGGTGACTGGTGAAGTTGCTGCCTTGATCTGTTTGCACGATTCTAGGTAATCCAAAGGTAGTGAAGAACCGGGTCATGGCTCTGACTACAGTCTTTGCCTTAATGTTCCGTAAGGGAATCGCCTCGGGAAAACGGGTACTTGAACACATAAAGGTAAGTAGGTACTCGTTGCCCGCCTTGGTTTTAGGCAAGGGACCTACACAGTCCATGACGATTTTAGAAAAAGGTTCTTCTAACACAGGAATCGGACTCAAAGGGGCCTTAGGAATTGTCTGGTTTGGCTTTCCGGCCAACTGACAGTTCGTGCAACTTCTGCAGTAACGCGACACATCTTTTCTCATTTTGGGCCAAAAGAACAGTTCTTTGATCTTCGCCGTCGTTTTAGTGACACCTGGGTGCGCTGACATTGGATGGTCATGTGCCAGCTTAAGTATTTCATGCCGATAAGGTGGAGGGATCCACAGCTGGTTTTTACCCAACCATGGTTCGGCCGGTGAGGCAATCACTGGTATAGCGCGACGAAAGAAGAGGCCGTTCTCGGCGAAATATTCTCCATCGTCAGATGATAGAGATTTTTCGACCGTTGCTTGGAGCTCCGCGTCGACTTGTTGAGCTTTAATGATGTCCTCCTGAGATATCCTCAGGGGTAAGCCCAGACTTGTGTTCTCTGGAAGCATAGACTCCAGTTTGGGAGTCGAATTTCTTGACGATGATGGCGGGTGTGGTTCAGACGTTATGTCAGCCAATTGTTTGGTCTGGCTTCTTGTCACCGCACATGCAGGATACAGTTCATTATCATTATCTGGAACTGTTGACAAAGGGTCTGAAACCGTACAGGGGTATACTTTGCTTCCCGCAAGGTCATTCCCTAGAAGTAGGTGTACTCCTGGGACAGGAATACTATCTATCACACCTAAAATGACCTCACCTTCGACGAGATGATGTTTCAGGGCAAACTTGTGTAGAGGGACGACAGTAGATTTTGTCCCCACTCCCTGGATAATGGAAATCTTTCCGGTGTTCGTCTCTGGTGTAATGTCCATTGAACTTTTCAAAAGGGGTGATTGTGACGCTCCTGTGTCTCTTAGGACGGTGATATTCCGCTGAGACAACGGATCACCTGGTTTGCTAATGATGGCTTCGGCGATAAAAGATGAAAAGTCAACTTTTCTCGATCCCTCGAGATCGGTAGACTCGGAAAAAACTGGATGGTGGCGAGAACAGTCAAAATGTGACTGCACATAATGTGTGGAGACTTGACTACCTTCTTGCGGACACTTAGGATTAGAGTCCTTTAGAATTCTAGAGTTCATAGTTGAACTGGCTGCTTGAGGGGATAGAGCATAGTGCGCAGAAGTACGCACCACCTCTCTGTTATATTGACGACGTTTGTAACAGTCCTTGACAAGATGACCAGGCCTTTTGCAGAACTGGCATACTGCTCGACGATTGAGAGTTGATCTTGGTTTCTCTCTGGACTGTAATGCCTTCACGTGTTGGCCAACAGGAGGATTGCTGCCAAAAAGGGGAAGCACGGGGTTGAGGCGGTTTCCTGACACTGGTGGTTTCTTATGCACCAACATATATGTGTCAGCCGACTCAGCAGCCTTCTGGATGTCAGTTATCTTGTTATCCAGTATGTGTAGTCGTATCTCTTCAGGCAGGGACGATAGGAATTCTTCCCTTAGGATAAGTGACCTGAGTTTCTCAAACTCAGAAACTTCCTCAGAGTGTAGCCACCTTGAGAATATTTTCTCCTTTTCAAAGAGAAATTCCACATATGATTGTGTGGGTAACTTGCGGAGTGTTCGGAATTTTGTCCGATAGGCCTCGGGCGTCAGTGCGTAGGCCTTTAAAATGGCAGTCTTGACCAAACTATAGTTATTTTGAACGTCGTGAGAGAGTGCCTGGTATGTTTTTGCAGCTTTCCCAGTAAGGACAGAGCTCAATAAAGCAGTAATGGAAGTTTCGGGCCATTCACATGTCTTCGCTAAACTCTCAAACGAGTTAAAGAAAACGACCAAATCTGTTTCATCAAATTTAGGAACTAATTTCCCAAATTTGGCAATCACTTGCCCTACCGACAACTTTTTTGGATCTACCAGAGAAGTGACATCACTAACTTGACCAAACTCTAATTCCAACCTCCTCTTATCTAAAGCAATTTTAGCCTCTATCTCCTGTTTCTCTAAAGCAACTTTCTCCTTCTCTAGAGCAATTTTAGTTTCAAACTCCTTTTCTTTTAAAGCCTTCTCTAAAGCAACTTTCTCCTTCTCTAAAGTAATTTTCTCCTTCTCTAAAGCAATTCTAGCTTCTAATTCTACCTTCTCTAGAGTTTTCTCCTCGCGGAGCAACACACCAGCCAACAAACTTTCATCAAATACTCCTTCATTAATGAAATGAACAACAATTTTATCTCTCAACACCTCTGACTTCTGCGTAACAGAATAATCCAACTTCAATTCCTTAACAACACTAACCAAAACTTTTCTACTCAACTTTTCTACATCTTCAACAGTAGGATTAGCCAAAAAAGACTCCATAACTCTAACTTGAAAATCACAACAAGCCTAGATTCTTTAAATTAACACACCGTGTTGGGCCGTGTACTTGACCTCTAAATGTCTGACGTGACACGTCTGCTAATTTGACCTAGATACTCTAGCCTGAGCGCGCGTTGTAAGAACACTGCGCTACTGGATATAAAAACAACTAAATCCAACTAACCTTAATATTCAACTGATATAACCCACAACTGGAACGACAGATTAAATCTCGGCGAGACCCCACTTTGTAACGTTAACCTATCTATCAGCTAAATAGAAGGAGAACGTCCCCGGATTCTTTTTTCGGGGTCATATGCAAATGCCTTACGGCCTAAGTGGATGAACACTTAACACAACGACCCACTAGGGCTCGAATTTAATGTCTAGGGAAGCTAGTGGTACTATTGTAATTAACACTCATCCAATCTACATACGACCTTTTAATCAGCGAACTCAGTTGTGGCAGAACACAAAGATGAACTAGATAAAATATTTAATGTATAAAATATCAAAAACCCAACTTACAAAATGCAGGAAAAATCTCTATCACAGATTTCTACACTGTCTAAAGAACAGCTACAGGCCACACAACACTGCTGTAGCTTCAAGACTTACTTAGCGACAAGTAATATTAAACTAGAAGACTAAATCAACTGAAGAAAGCAAGGCACACACAGGTCTTAAGTACTCTCACGTTCAAATGGTCAGAGTCTATAGCCGGACAATATGGACGGCTGCCTGAACGAGGTAAAACTGCCCCGTAGACTGCCAGGTCAAGAAAAACTGCCTCGTGTTGCGAGTGTGCAGTGCAATTAAAGACTTCTGTGACAGGGGAGGTTATCCTCAACTCATGTCGCCATTGGTTGGGATAATCATCTGATCAGAATCATTCAATCAGATTTTAATGGAAAATTTCTATGTCTCAAACACCTTAATAAGTCAGTGGAAAAACCCCAGGTGTTACACCATCATTCCATATAAGGAATTATACAATATCAAAATAAAAATGACTCGACCTAAGTAGGTCACATTGTGAAAATTATTTCCCTTGATTAAAATATTGGTGTTTGCATTTTCAAATGGGAGATAATTCGTTGCTTAACTTTACATTATTTATTGACTGTTAAAGTGTAGTGGTAAGTCCAATGAAATCCTTGTTGATTGGGAGTACTGTTTGTAGAGCTTAGTGAAGTTAAGCGAGGTGGTGTCGTAGTTCTGGAGGATCGATTCTAGTTATGTTTATGTATCGAAGTTTGATATGTGTTGTAAATGTAGTAGAGTATATCGAGTAGTCGAGTTTATCGTAAGTTAGATTATTTTAATTCAGTACGGCACACTACAAAGCAAGGTAGGCGTTCTCTAGTTGAAAAATCTTTAGTTTTTTTTAGCAATCTATATTACCGCTCTTAAAGTATTAATATATAATATTAAATAGGATGGAATTTATAACAAATCGTAAACTTTGTTTAGTCAAATTATAATTTCTTTATATTTAATCAATAATTCCAGCAATGCCTAAAACAGTTACCCGTGTTTGATTTTTTGATAGCGTCCCTTTAAAAGGGGATCCAAAATTTTACATATAACTGTAAATTACAAACACGATAAAAAGTATGTAATCGAACTTGGATAGGTGTATTTATAATAAAGCTAACATTTTCAGACTTTCAAACAAAACCTAAATTTAAGTATTCAATTTGTAGAATATATTGTTTTCACAAGGTTACATAGATAATATAAAAGATTTATTATAATTATTACGTAATGAAATTTAAAGTGTTTTATTATGTTTTTCAAGCATGTCTTAGTTACACTTGGTTATTTTAGCGATTCTTGTGAAAATTATTTCCCTTGATTAAAATATTGGTGTTTGCATTTTCAAATGGGAGATAATTCGTTGCTTAACTTTACATTCATTTCAAATTCCTGCACCTTAGGTTGACCGCTTACATATAAATACAACTGTAAGTTATTATTTGCTACTGTAAAAATTATATAGAGTTTAAGTTCTAAACAAAATAGTTTGGTAGGTTTTTTTTATCATTATCAAGTTGAAAAATAAGTATATCAGTAGCCGTTACAGATTGCAATACTTAATGTTAGTAGACATACAGTCTTAGTCGTAAATTAAACATCTAATTAGTTGTCTTTTCATATTTTTCACCCTCTTCTAAAGGATTCATATATAACAATTTTAGACTGGAATCTATATTATTTATAACCTTTTATTTTTCAAAAACCGAAAAATCGTTACATAATCACACAATATAGACATTTTACAATTATAACTAAAGAAAGTCAAGCTTAAAACAGGTAAGTTCCGTTTTGGAACTCACATTGGGAGGACTGCAGAGAGCCCAACACTACAAGAACTTTTTTTTGATTCAGTGTTTTTTTCCAGACTTTTTTCTCCCGGGAGGGGGGGGAGGAGGGGAAACACTTAAAATTTTCTAAGGTAAACGGGGGGGGGGGGGCAGGGAGGGGGGGGTGGCAATGTTATAAAGTACAAAGTAGACTCGTGCACTTAGCAACAATTTCAATAAAATGTAATTGCACTTGCGAACTGGAATCGAAGGAATTAGTACAAACTTTTGAGACGAAGGAGGCAAGTAAAATTAGATTTTGATGTCTACTTATAACGTGTAGGCAATTGATAATAAATGTATATGTCACTTTTAATTAATTGTTTTCTTATACATATGTTTTAGTAATTAATTTGTGTGAAAGTGGGCGTTTTAATGAGTTTTTGCCTAGGGCGCTAGATAACCTGGCGCCGTCACTGCCTGACTCATTGCCACTGGGCATAGTACTGACCACACTATCCCCATGTATGCCGATGCAGTTAAAACAGATGAACTCTACTTCATCAGCTCGATGTGTCTTGGGCACGAACAGGTAAAGATGATGATAAAACTTATCTTATTAAAGATTGTCTGTTAATTTAAGTTTTCATACCAAAAAATTTAAGATATCATGCCAAAGAATGTATGGTCGATTTTAGCTGTTATTTCAAATATTTTAAATCAAAACAAGCTGTCATCCTAAAGGCACAAAATCAAGTAAATTAATAATGCTGATTGCTTTAAAATCAAGTAAAGCTATCATGCTGATTGCTTCAAAATCAAGTAAAGCGATGCTGATTGCTTTAAAATCAAGTAAATTAATAATGCTGATTGTTTTAAAATCAAGTAAAGCTGTCATGCTAATTGCTTTAAAATCAAGTAAATTAATAATGCTGATTGCTTCAAAATCAAGTAAAGCTATCATGCTGATTGCTTTAAAATCAAATAAATTAATAATGCTGATTGCTTCAAAATCAAGTAAAGCTATGCTGATTGCTTTAAAATCAAGTAAATTAATAATGCTGATTGCTTCAAAATCAAGTAAAGCTATCATGCTGATTGCTTTAAAATCAAGTAAATTAATAATGCTGATTGCTTCAAAATCAAGTAAAGCTATGCTGATTGCTTTAAAATCAAGTAAATTAATAATGCTGATTGCTTCAAAATCAAGTAAAGCTATCATGCTGATTGCTTTAAAATCAAGTAAATTAATAATGCTGATTGCTTCAAAATCAAGTAAAGCTATGCTGATTGCTTTAAAATCAAGTAAATTAATAATGCTGATTGCTTCAAAATCAAGTAAAGCTATGCTGATTGCTTTAAAATCAAGTAAATTAATAATGCTGATTGTTTTAAAATCAAGTAAAGCTGTCATGCTAATTGTTTTAAAATCAAGTAAATTAATAATTCTGATTGCTTCAAAATCAAGTAAAGCTATGCTGATTGCTTTAAAATCAAGTAATTAATAATGCTGATTGCTTTAAAATCAAGTAAAGCTATCATGTTAAAGACTGTTACATCAAGTAAAGCTCACATATCAAAATATTTAACTGCCTACATATAAAATATTAATTTTAAGTTAAAAAAAAACATTATGCTATGGCTCTAAAATGTATCCTAATTCAAACTTCTTTTGACTAAACATCTTGAGGTAAAAGAAAACCTGAGCGGTACATGAAGGGGGCTCCCAGTCACATTTGCAGCCAGCATTACGGTGCCAAATACCAGAAGTCCAGATAAGTTCCACATCTTCAGCGTCATGTTGACTCTAGAGTTATCTGCCCTGGAGCAGTCACTCAGCACTATTTAAAGCCTGGTCCACGGCACAGTATAAGCCACGCGATAAGCCACGTGTTTTTCCTTACCCCTCCCCCCCCCTTCCCCCACATTGTTAAACAATGATAGACATCGTGGGAACATATGCTGCAACATGCTCTGACCAAATTCCTCACTGTCAATTAGCCTGGGAAGTCTGTTGGCAATTCTATGTCATGACATCCAACTAAGTGAAATTGACACTAAATTATGTTAATCAAATCACATAACGTAACCTTAGACTATAGGCCAACCTCTTTTTGGCCTAGGCGACCTTGAATGGGGCGGGGGCGTGTTGGTGTGTGGCCCATTCATAGTTCTGGTTGTTGTTGGTTTGTTTTGTTTCGTCCTTTTAGCTTAGTTCCTCCCCCTTTGTTATTCTATTATATATTTATCCATTCGCTTAGATGATGTATATGTGTTTGTATGTTGTCTGTTTATTTAATTTGAGTTCATTTGAGTAGTTGTTTCTTTTCTGTGCAGTTGTTTCCCCTTTCGTGTTGTTGTTTCCTACGTGTGTAGTTGATGCTTATATTTTTAAACTGCAACATTATCTAATTTATGATATGATATTGAAATTCAATATACAAATTAGCAGTCTAAAAATTTTGAACTTTTAAAACCAAAATTAGATTTTTTAACGAAATCATATTCAATGTTTAGGAAATAATAATAGCAGAGATGTTAAAAGGCTCGTTAAATTCCTATTGGAAACAAATATTCGTTGTTAATATAGCTAGACAGCCCGATAAATTCCTATTGAGAACATAGATTCAGGGTTTAATATCGTTAGAAAACCCGTTAAATTCTTATTGAGAGCACAGAGGAATGGTTAATATATCTAGACAGCCCGTTAAATTTCTACAGAGAACATAGATATATGGTTACTATAACTATATAAAAAAAGTAAAGAAACCTCTTTAGACCGAGTGATCCATTGGGCAGATGAAGTAGAGTTCATATGTTTCATGATCTCGGTATATGAAGGGAGGGTGTGGTCAGCACTATGCCCAGTGCGGCTTTACTTTCCCTAACCGGGATCGGAGTTGTGTGGGCTCAGACTTTGTACTGACATTGACCCGGATTCGAACTAACGAGTTACGCGTTAGCAGCCTAGCGCTCTACCGCTTAGGCCACGCCGTCCCATACTCCATACATTGACAACCCGCTAACTTCATATTTAGGCACGGTACCATAGAAACTATAGCTCCAGAATGTATTCAAGAACCAGAGGCGTCGCGAGGCGGGGGCGAGGGGTACGCACCGCACCATTTACGGGGATGACACCAAGACAAATAATTAAAAAATGTACAGTAGGAAAATGCTTTTTGACAGTTTAAAAAATTATTGATTCGAGTCTTATTGAGCGCAAATCAAAGATTGGGGGAGGGGATGACACCTGGACGGAAATCTGCCAATTATAGAGAAAATTTTACCTACAGCTATATATATATATATATATATATATATATATATATATATATATATATATATATATAAACTACTTTTTTTAGTTGGGGGGTGACACCTAAGGTGCTACACCGGGTGACACCCGACCTGGCGACGCCACTGACAAGATTCAGCAGTATGGAAACAACAAGACGATGAGACCACTGTAACACAGTCGAGTCTTTTCTCGTCTCTAGAAACACACGACGTTCTCACGATTTCGGGTCACATTGTCAGTTTTAACTTATGCAAATTACGACAGGTCAAACTGTTGCCAGTGTAAATGTATTCAACTCGTGACGGGTCAAAAATGAAACTTTATTTACACGAGAAGAGGTTTGTAATTCGGGCAATTGTCTCAAGACAATCACGGAGCAATAATTTATTAACTGTGAGTGTCTTCAAGTTTGCATATATTTGCATATTTAACCTGCATTATGACATGAAAGTCACCGTGGCCTAACAGAGCTAGGAGATTGTTTAAGTCCCAAACAAACTTAGCATAGGATTAACGTTTTAGGTCGATCAGATTTCTTAGTTGGCAAACCAAAGTACTATTTTGTGTTGAGAGTATTTAGGCGTCTATACGGCAAGTTAAGTAGTGATCACCTGTTTTAGTGATCTCGGAATATGAAGGGGGTGGGAGAGTGGTCAGCACTTAGGTACCTATCAGAGCCTAAGATACGAACCCCAGCCCTTTGGTTTAGCACTATTTAGCAGTCATGCGATCTATTATACGAGCGTACCCTCCCTACAGCAAACATGTATCCAATCACAAATGTAATATATTATAACATATAATACAGATTATGTCTTGAAAACATAAAAACTAAATAACATTTTTTTTAAAAATTCAACCTGTCTGCAACTTCTACCATCTAAACGGTGACCCCACCCTCTCCCACCTACACATTTCTCCTTCTGCTATACACCGGTGTTCGTGGACGATGTAGACCCCCCCCCCCCCCACTGGTGTTTAGTAACAAACATAAGATTGCAGGTTACACACATACCTGTCCATCGATCACCAATAGGTGTCACGTGATAACCCAGCGTTGGTGAGTGACTGACCTCACATAGTGATGGCGGATCAATACTTGATGAGAAACATTTCATGTCCTGAAACTTGGTCACATAAACCGTTGCTTTTTTAATCCCAGGTAATTTTTTTGTCTGATAATCGTGTCGTAGATCTGTTTAAGACTTACCCTAAAACTACCATAGACCTACCCTAAACCAACCGTTGACCTACCCTAAACCTACCATTGACCTGCGCTAAACCTACCATTGACCTGCGCTATGTCTGCTGTAGACTTGTATTAGACTTGTACTCTAGATCTACCCTAAACCAACCATAAACCTACCATAGACCTACCATAGAACTATCATAAACCTACCATAGACCTACCATAGAGCTATCATAAACCTACCATAGATCTACCATAGAGCTATCATAAACCTACCATTGACCTACCATAGAGCTATCATAAACCTACCATAGACCTACCATAGAGCTATTATAAACCTACCATAGACCTACCATAGAGCTATCATAAACCTACCATAGACCTACCATAGAGCTATCATAAACCTACCATAGACCTACCATAGAGCTATCATAAACCTACCATAGACCTACCATAGAGCTATCATAAACCTACCATAGACCTACCATAGAGCTATCATAATCCTACCATAGACCTACCATAGAGCTATCAAAAACCTACCATAGACCTACCATAGAGCTATCATAAACCTACCATAGACCTACCATAGAGCTATCATAAACCTACCATAGACCTATAATAAACATACCATAGGTATCGTCTGGTTCTGTTTGGGGGGGGGGGGGTTGAAGACTTGTTAACCTTACGTTAGGAAGGTCCATGTGTATCATGAATTGGTTTTCGCTAATCTAAAACTCGTCTCTACAATCATTTAGCAGATCAACACAATTCATGAATATTCCAAGGTCCTTCTGGTAGTTTTTTTGGCGTCAATGTTTGCGTGAAAGAGATAAATCAATCGTATCATGTCTAGATAATCGATCACTGATAACAAGCCAGTTCCGATTAAAGGTAAATGTGTGTTTAGATGTGTGTGTGTGTGCGTGCGTGTGTGTGTACGTTATAGGCATGCGTGAATGTCCTATCAAGTACAATATCGTGTCGCTATGTTTATCTTGACAAGATTTGGCTGTTGTTTTTTGTGTTCTGGTAATTTTTGTATTAGAAAAAATATAACCATAACAGATTGATTAATAAAAAATGGAAAAGTGCGTTCGGGAGATAGACTGGTAACACAATTATAGGTGTTCGGTTCTCGTCCGTAAGTCGTTATTAGGTCTATGGAGATCCAACGGACTAAAGCCCGTAATCCGAACTCGAGACTTTCGTGTTCAAAGGCCAAACAACCCTTCCATGTACAATTTTTCATGTAATAAAGCAGATAGAAATAAAAGTTTCTTTTTTAAAATGAAACCCTAATACTAAACCAAAAAAAAAAAAGCTAAATAGCCATATTCATTTTCTTTACAACTTAAATACATTAGAACAATACTTAGTTAAAGTAGGTATGTTTAAATACATTATACTATATAGATTAATTAAAAAACGTTTTAGACGGTATACTAATACCCAGTAACTATCTAGTATACAAAGGCGCTAGATCTAAGATATATCTAAAACCATGTTATATTTCTGAAAATGTAAATATGTTGGGGCATACACTTTGCTAAAGCTAGGTAATTATAATTCACTTCCGTTGGCTGTCCTGTTATATGTCAGATCCAGCTTATCTAATACACGTGTGCCTAAATCAACACTTTGTACCCAACATGGAACATCAACGCTACATAACAAAGGGTCAAATAATCGTGTCTCGAAACCCATGTGACCAAAGAGTTATCTCGCGTTAAAAATAGAAAGCCTAAACAATGCAGACAGTCAAATGTCGAAGGTAGAAGTGAAAGAGTTGAAGATGTTTTTTCTGTTTCTGATTTGGATAGTCTGGACTGCAGGTAGTTATATCGATATTGCCAGATTTTTATCAAAAGTTGCCGTCGTTTAGATTTTAACTTATTAAAAGTTGTCGTCCCTTTGATTTTTAACATTGCCAAAAGGTGCCGTCAGTTTAATTTTAACCTACCCAAATGTTACTGTCAATCTAATTTTTTATCTAAAAAATGTTTGCAATTTTTTTTTGTTTACCTTTTTGAGTTTTTTTAATTGTAGCCAAATCGGAAATCATGGTTAAGCCTATAGTCAATTTTTTTTAAACCTTTGTAAATTCGTACTGCTTACACTGTTGTTTACACTGCTGCTTACACTATTGGTGCCGCTTACAATATTCGTACCGCTTACAGTTTTATTGTTTTAAAAACGATACAGTAGAGTTCAGCCATCATGCTGTAGTTAGGCCCTACTAATGTAATGTAGAAACTGTAACAACTTCCTTACAGAGTTCAGCCATAATGTTGTAGCTAGGCCCTACTAATGTAATGTAGAAACTGTAACAACTTCCTTACAGAGTTGGTGCAGGGACAAAACCACCTGGGACTGGAGAAACAAGCGGTGGGGTGTCACCACTGTGACGGACATGGTCACCACTTCCCCACCTGTCTCACCACACACGTCACCTGTGCGGCTGGTGAGGTGAGTGGTGATACATTTTTTTTTTACCTCGCTCAATCCTTGATTTACGAACTCACGACCTAACAAGGTTGAATAAAACTCGCTTAACATATAATGTTAATACAGAAGGACGTATTCGTGTTTTGGTTTTGGAAAATCAAAACACTGGCAGCCCACTCTAACCTTGACCCTGGCCATAACTCAACCTATTCAAAACAACAGCAATACTGTTATATAATTCTCTAATACGAAGCAGTAATTTGTTGAAATGACGTTATACAATACAATTTTAATGTCTAAATATAAAGTTCAAGTAAAGTAGTTACCCTTTAGAACTAGCCGTCAATAGGGCAGATGAAGTAGAGTTTTATTTGTTTCTGGTAACTTGGCATATGATGCGATAGGTTATTTCTATGCTTCGTCGCCTATACTTTTCCTAAAGAGAATTAGGTAACTTTTTAGAACGGGGTAAACATTAAAGGAAAACTCAGGCAGATAAATGTGATAATTGGGTAGGTGTGGTTGGACGGAATAGCGTATGGTTGTTAACTCCAACAGCCCCAAGTGCGGACCCTATGGCAGAAGCTAAGGACAGCAACACAGATAGGAGAGATAACTCCAAAATAAAACAATTGTTACCTTGTAGTTTGCTCCTGTGCGCACAGTAAACCTGACAAAATTATTGTACATTACATTTAATATTTGGTCACTTCACACTGTTAAATTAATATACTGTACATTTAATATTTAGTCGTTTTACTATACAAAACATTTAATATTTAGTCAATATGACTAAATTAATATGCAGTATATTCAATATTTAATCCCTTCTCCGCGGCACTAAATTACTATACAGTACATATAATATTGAGTCGCTTTACTATGTCACTAAATCACTATACAGTACATTTAATATTTAGTCGCTTTACTATGTGACTAAATCACTATACAGTACATTTAATATTTATTCGCTTTACTATGTGACTAAATCACTATACAGTACATTTAATATTTAGTCGCTTTACTATGTCACTAAATCACTATACAGTACATTTAATATTTAGTCGCTTTACTATGTCACTAAATCACTATACAGTACATTTAATATTTAGTTGCTTTACTATGTAACTAAATTACTATACAGTACATTTAATATTTAGTCGCTTTACTATGTAACTAAATCACTATACAGTACATTTAATATTTAGTCGCTTTACTATGTCACTAAATCACTATACAGTACATTTAATATTTAGTCGCTTTACTATGTCACTAAATCACTATACAGTACATTTAATATTTAGTCGCTTTACTATGTGACTAAATCACTATACAGTACATTTAATATTTAGTCGCTTTACTATGTCACTAAATCACTATACAGTACATTTAATATTTAGTCGCTTTACTATGTCACTAAATCACTATACAGTACATTTAATATTTAGTCGCTCCACCGTGTGTACAGGTGGGCACCTAGCTATATAAATATCACTAGTCAACTATAGAATTATTTAGGATAATATTGATTAGCATTACTCTCATGTTAATGCAATAGCTTGTACCGCTAATCAAATTATAGTATCACCTAATGACCTTACAAACAGGTGTGTTCAATCGTGTATGGCGAAGGTGAGCCGAGCCTCACGTGCAAGCGAGAGCAGGTGAGTCTGTCATTTGTGGAGCCTTGTGGTACATGTGTCTTCTATTCGTCAAGTGTTTCTTTCAGGTATTTTCTACGGGGTAGGAGGGCTTACATTTCAATTTTTACACAAACAAAACCAAATTGTCCTTAAAGTAAAGCTTCAATTTATGAGCAGTAAGGCTAGTCTTAAGACTGGCGTAAAAGAGAAAATAAAGCAAAAATGTTTAAATCTGAAAATTATCTCTATCATTGTTTTTTTCTATCTCCTTCTACTCTACCTTGCTCGTTCTTAATTCGGTATTTCTGTAGCTGCTTCCCTTTACACAGTTAAATATTTTCCAGCGCATACATTTATTTTTTCTATTTTGTCCGGTTATGGGAAGTAGAGATACTCGAAATATGCCTGAATAAAAAATAACTGATGAATCTATCTACAATAATAATTTTTTATTCTGGTTTATAACATCAGGATTGTGCTCATGAAATCCTCCATTCCATCGGCACGTGCCCAGGGGGCGGGGTTCTGTCACACACCAACAGATGTCAGGTCTGCTGCGACACTACACAGTGTGTGAATGACGTCACGCATCTACTGCTGGAAGCGTTCGGTAAGGGGGGAAAGGGGGTAAAGCATTATGTCTGTAAAATAGGTGGGGGGGGGCATTACAGCTTTGGAGCAGTGTTTCTTCCAGACTTTTCTCTCCGGGGGGAGGGGGGGCACTTGAAATTTTCGGGGGGGGGGGGGGGGGAGGGGGAGAACTAAAATTTCCGGGGGCTCGGTCACTGTTAAAAGGATATATTTTCTATGTAAATTTGGAGTGGGGGTGAAGGATTATGACTATGGGGTTGTGCTAGATGATAGGCTAGAGCAGGGGTCTCCAAACTACGGCCCGCGGGCTAGATGCGGCCCGCGAGGTCCTCTTATCCGGCCCGCGGAGATATTTTTGTCTACGGAAAAAACGTTTGCCCAGAAAAATCAAAGACATGTCTGGAAGAAACTGGCCCCCGAACTGAAATTTAATAGTTAATGCGGCCCTCGGACTGAAAAGTTTGGAGACCCCTGCGCTAGAGCATTAAAGCAATGGGTTGTGGTGAAGCCTTACGGCGTCTATCTTTTATTTTCGGAGGTAAAAACCTGATTTAAACACGTGACTTCAACTATAGAAGATTCCACTCTGTCAGCTGTTTTGTACATGATGTTGTTTAGAATAGGCAGTAAACATGTTCCCTCAAAGTAAAACATGAGCTAGTAGGGCTGGTAAGTAGGTCACCAACCAGTTCTACGGTTCAATAAAATCTACATGAGCCGTAGAACTGGTTGGTGACCTACTTACCAGCCCTATTGTAACACGTTAAAAGAATAAAATATACGATTGTAACAAACAAGGACAATAGCCTGATTATGAGGGGGAGGGGGGGGAGGTAATAAAATAACGTATTCATCGAATAAAATTACTTACCGATTATGTCCCCTACACAACAATCATTTTTGTGCGAACACAGCTTCATCTTACTCAATATCACATCTTGCTTGGCCCATTGTGCACCCCATAATGGTAGCCGCAACATTAATTTATTCAAGTACTTATCACTTCCTGTGCTCACAGTTTCGATAAATGGATACATGTAATGAAACCAATCGGACCAGGGTCAGGGTTAAGTTTAGGTGCGATGCCAGATTTTTTTTTAAATTATAGAAACATGATTTAAAAAAAAAACATTGCTCACAACCTAAATAATAGTCTAATATTAAAGTCTGTTACGGAAACATTACATTTCAAAAACACACTTCATACATTTGACATATAATAATTCGAGCAAAAAGTTTGAAATAGTGAATTCAGCGTCAAATGCGTCAATGACTCTCCCCAGAGACCGGACTCTACTGCCCAGGGGAGTGCAGCAAGCTGGACATTCTCACCTGTGTGCTCAAGGCCACTCACTGCTTGGCTGATCAGGTGAGAAGGTATTTCGTTTCTTCTGAGTCTTCAGATACAGGTGAGAAGGTATTTGGTATCCTCTGAGTCTTCAGATAACAGGTGAGAAGGTATTTTTTTTCTTCTGAGTCTTCAGATAACAGGTGAGAAGGTATTTGTTTCTTCTGAGTCTTCAGATAACAGATGAGAAGGTATTTGGTTTCCTCTGATACCTCAGATAACAGGTGAGAAGGTATTTCGTTTCCTCTGAGTCTTCAGATAACAGGTGAGAAGGTATTTCGTTTCTTCTGAGTCTTCAGATAACAGGTTTCGTTTCTTCTGAGTCTTAAGATAAGAACATAATTTACTTGTTGAGTTTGCTTCAGTAAATACAATAGCATATTTGTTTACGATAGTTTACGATAATATCTAACAAGAAGAGGTTCATAATCTGATAAAAACCTACGCATACAATCTAATACCTATATTCGGAATTTCGTCCACCTAACTAATAAAAGGTAATCAAGTTATACGCTTTTGAGTGACCGGAAGTGGAGTAGGTACCACTTTTTGTTACCACAAATCTCCCATACGTGTATTTGATATAATAATTATTTATCAAACTTCGTCTCACACACACACACACACACACACACACACACGTACACAGACGGATAAGATTGTCATTTTGCCCGATTAAAATACATCCATTTTTCGATAAAGTGAGAGGTGTAAAACGGCAAAAACTGAAAATGTTATTTAATTTTTGTGCACGATTTCAATACTCTCTCTATAGGCCCTACTCTGTACACAAGAAAGTACAAACTCAGTGTCTATAGTAATAGTATTACTAACAGTGTAAATCCCATACTTGTGATCACCTGTAGGTGTATAAATAAGACAACGACATCTGATTATATTTTTTTGTGTGTGTTTAGTTTTGTCAGGTCAGTCTAGACAACAGAATGGTCGTGAAGGGAGAGTGCAGGAACAATCATGAGTTTCAGGTTAGATAACCACATTTTTAATACATCAACAAGTTAGATAACTCTTTAAGAAAAGTTACATTACTTTACTGCGGGATTAGGCTCGAGATATGAATACGATATAATGTTATGTGCATAAAAATTGATTGTAAAATAGGTATAAACTAAGACAAAGTATATGTTTAATTTAGATTATATTTAGCTCATTAGAAAATAATAATATGCGTTTTTTTGCAAACTTTTTCAAAATAAAAATAGACCTAGACTAACAATTCACTCGTTTTCCCTGTACATCAATTTATTCCTGTGAACGACATTATTTGACTTTGAAAAATTCTTAAATTTCGTAAATTTTATGAAAACCTGGAACATTTATTAACTAACAGATACAACCAACATGACATCATTTTGGCCGGGGACTTTAATTTCGTGGAAGACAGATTAGACATTTTAGGACCAAAAGACATAATTCGAAACCGTTTAACCGCAGACAAACCACACGCCAACTCAATCAACAACATTAAAACATATTTCAATTTAGTCGACACATACAGAGCGCAATATCCACACACCATACAAACCACCCACGGAAGTAACACATCTGGGAATAGATTCCGTCTAGACAGAATTTACGCCCCATCGAACATGAAAATCAACAAAGTAGAACACCTATTCTCAACACTACAGTTTAGCGACCATACAGCAGTTCTGACAACTTTAAAAAACGAACAAACACAAAACAAACCAAAACACAACACATATTGGAAATTCAATAATACACTCTTACTAGACGAGCGCTACATTAACACTATAAAAGACTTAATAAAATTTTACACGCAGTCATCACCAAAATTTAACAAAATCCAACATTGGGAAGATTTAAAACAAGACATTAAGCGGGTATCTATCCAATATGCATGTAGCATTAATAGCGTAAGGGCCCACATAGAAACTAAATTAGAAAAACAACTAAGTATACTGAAAGGAATCAATAATAACAAAGAACAAATAGACGCAACAGAAACAGAACTTTCCAAAATACAAGAGCACAAATATCGAGGCGCGCAAATTAGAAGTAGAATCGAACAAATAGGCTCGGAAAATCCCACACACCACACCTTAATTTTAGAACAAAGCTTTCAGAGGGCAAAACAAATCACACATCTCATAGATAACAATAACCAAGAGACGACTGACCCTGAAAAAATTCAATCAATATTTAGAGACTATTATACGCAACTGTATAAGTTCGAAGAGACAAACACAGACATACAAGACAAATACCTTAAGTTTATTAAACCATTACATGACAGCGACAAAATTAATATTGACACCCCCTTTCAGCCAGTCGACATAACCAAAGCCATACTGAAATTAAATTCAAATAAATCGCCAGGGCCGGACGGCCTGACAAGCGAATTTTTTAAAGCCTTTTCAACCGACCTAATTTCTCTCCTTTTAGCTACCTTTAGAGAAATGTTTCTGCTAGAACAATGCCACGAAAATTTCAACAGATCATACATAACATTAATACGCAAACCCAAAACCGATCCTAAACTAACCCAAAACTATAGACCTATTTCTCTCCTAAACACTGATTACAAAATCCTATCCAAAGCTCTAGTCTCCAAAATTGAACCGCACTTGCATAAAATTATAAATGTAGACCAACAATGCAACATCATAGGTAGGAACATACAAAATCACAATCACTTAATTAGAGACATCATCCACTACACACACGAGAAAAATACACAAGCATGCATACTCAGTTTAGATCAAGAAAAAGCCTTCGACCGGGTAGCTCACAAATACCTTCACAAAATCTTAGAAGCAAACAATTTAGGACAATACTTTACGACATGGATAAAAATAATCTATTTTAATGCACATAGTCACTTACTGATAAACCATAATATTTCCCAACCCTTTAGTATAAATAAATCAGTCAGACAAGGCTGTCCCCTATCTCCAATCCTTTATATACTAACACTCGAACCCCTTTTAGAATGCATTAGAAACACTAGAGACATTAGAGGAATCGACATCCCAAATCAATTAAACAAAAAAATTCTAGCGTACGCTGATGATACAGCTTTTACGCTCCAAACCGAAAAATCTATCATACTAATAACAGACATGTTCCTTGACTTTGGGCTGGGTAGCGGGTCAAAAATTAACCTAATGAAAACCAAAATTATGGGACTTGGACGGTGGATCAACAAACCCAATTACCCACTAAACATGCTAGGTACCAACAAACTAAAACTTTACGGCATAACCCACTATAGTAACCCACACACCAACAACGATGATGAATGGAAACAAGTCTTAAGCAAAATCCAAAACACCATAGCACTTTATAAATTTAGCTCAACAACAATTTTTGCTAGGTCATCTATAATTAATAGGTATGTCATCCCAAAAATCACCTATATAGCCACAGCTAAAACAATCCCAAAGCCAACAATTAAACATCTGAATAAAATCATTAGAGAGTACATATTTCAGACCACAATTTCAAACATTAGCCACAACACTTTAGTATAAGACAAACTTCATGGAGGAATAAACCTGCACGATATACAGACCAAAATCAATACATTCAGACTAACACACATTAGCAGAATAATTAGCCAACCAAACTTTCACCCTCTAGCTCACTACTATATAGGCATTCAGCTAAACAAACTTACAAAAATCAATAATACAACTCCACATTACATAGGAGGAAAACTCAGTCCCTTTTACACAGAATGTTTACAAATATTAAAAAACAAGGAAAAACTTGTCCACAAAAAGTCACAAAACATTTACAAAAAGTTAGTGCAAAAGCTCTCAACTCCACTATACAACAGAATCCAATGGTGTAGGAAATACGCTCTAACAGACACAATGGACACCTTCAGAAACCTACACCTCAAAACCATCACACCCAAAGCCAGGGAAATAACTTACAGACTCATCTACAATTCAACACCCCTAGCAAAACAACAGAAACCATTTTGCCCACTATGCAGACAAAACACACCCGAAACCGAAACGCACATCTATTTAGAATGCCCCACCATACAAAACATGAAAAAGACGCTAGAAAACAAAATAATAAAAAACGAGACCTACAATATCGATATAGTCATAACTCTAAACAAAATCCCAATACAAAGAGATAGGACGGACCTAGAGCAAAAAGCAAGGACGGTAGCTATATATAGACAGACTATTTGGAACAGCAGAATAAAAGCAAAACACGACAAGGTACAGTTTACGGGACACGTACTAGACTTGATTTATCGTAGACGACTCGACAATGACAGCACTCAAACACATATACCATAATTAACAACACCAAAACGTAAAGAACATATTACACTGCTTTTGCCACCTGGAACGCCTAATCGAACTGACACATCCCCCTTTCATCACACCCTCTATTCATTTACTTTTTAAAGTTCTAAATCTTGTTTCTTTCCCCTCATTTTTTACACAGCAACCTTTTGAAAATTCAATGCGACCAGTACATAAATAAACACTCTTTTAACTAGTCAACTTAATTTGTTTCCCTACATTGAAAATGCTCCACTGGCCCTTTGTCATTCTCAAAAAAATATCCTTTCCACTCCCCACCCAGACTTCTGACACGTTTATTTGACCTTCACCCCTTTTACTGCCATCTTTTGTAATTTTTGTTATAATCATATACATGACATCACGCAAATATTCATTATGTACATGTTCAAAACCCTTCTTTTTCATTTGAAACTATGTAAAAAATGTGATGTTGATGTACTTGTTTTAATTGCAAATAAAAGTAATAAAAAAAATTAAAAAAATTTGAAAAATTCTTAAAAATTCAAAATTTGTTACAATGGATATCTTCCAGTTCAGGGGTCGGCAACCTGCGGCTCGCGAGCCGCATGCGGCTCTTTTGATGTCACGGTGCGGCTCTCGATTTCCGTGCACAAATATTAATAATTACATTATTTCATTTTCAAAACTCATAAAAATATTATACTGTAAAAAAAAACTAACTTTAAACAGGATTTTTATTTTATTCAGAATGCATCCCTCTACCGTAGTATTTTAGTTATTAGTATCCTACGGTGGAGCCAGGTATTGGACTGTGGGTCAGTGTAGGGTGGAAGATAAGCACTGTGAGAACCGAAGGACAGAAGCGACCGATTCAGTAATCAAACCTATATCTAAGCCATTAGTCAGAGTTGAGGGCTGCTTGGCTATGGGAGACACCTACTGAGCCAGTGGTGTCCGTAAAGAAAGAAAAAACTAAGTTTAGGATTGTCCTATAGTTATATTACTTGATATCTAAAACACTTTTTGTGCGAAACATGTTTTTCTATGAATCAATATTAGTTCATATTTAACGGTATTTATTTCAAATAAACAATTAAATTTATTTACGTAATTCTAATCAAATACCAAAATATTGGAAAAAAATAATGTTATTGGCTCTTTAAAAAATGGGAAATTTTGTAACTTGTAACTTTTGGCTCTTTCGTCTCAAAAGATTGCCGACCCCTGTTCTAGTTCCAACGATAGCCTGTTATGCTTCTCCTGGAGTATTTTCAGCAGGAAGGGCATAAATGTTTGAAAACCGCACCAAAAAAAACTTAGTAAAAAATGTTTGTTAAAATTATTTATTAAAAAATGTTTGCATCGTACGTTAACTTTCTTTTATGTGCTGTTTTATAGCTCCTTGATAATTACTATTATGGTAAAAAATGTGTGTGTGTGTATAATAGTTTTTTTTTTGGCAAATTTTTTTGTCAATTTTCAAATGTCTGGGTGATACTGCCCCCTTAAGTAAGTTCGAGGCTGCCCTCTAAGCCTCGCATGTCCATATATATAAACCACACAAGGGTACATTTTTTTTAAGTGATCAAATCCCGCAGTGTGTCCATCGTTGTGACGGTATTAGATGTTGTAAAGGCCCTATACTATAGGGGACATATAAAACAAGATTGATTATAAGCAGTATTTTGTTCAAGTTAACTAATATTTATGATGGTTTCGTTGTTTTCATTCAAAGGAATGGGAAGATTAAGTCGAATTCTAATCAGATCGCTTTCTTATATATGAGAAGATTATGGGATACGTCCCCGTGGAAAAAAAATGTATAGCGTGTTGCTGTATAGTGGATAAAGTCTAGTAACACCATAAAAAAAAAGACATTATTTGACACTATTTTACTATTATCATATACGTACGGTACTTTGGTCCACACAGTACAAAATTACCCCATTGACCCCTCCTCCTCTTGAATTCATTTTTATTATCCCTAAATTAATACTTACAATTGTTTTGTTAACTTTAATAACATGTACGGTCTTATTTGAACTTTTTTATGAGAGCACTGTTAACCAATTTTTTTTACCTTTATAACTCCACTGTATCCCACACCCCGTGATAGCTACACGCCTACCCACCCCTTACCTGTCGGCACTAAACATCTAAATAAAGATAAACACCGACTTAAACATACCAAACTTTCACCCTCCCGCTAAATCGCTCACACAGCAATATGTTCGTCAATCCCCCCCCCCCCTCCCACCCCAAACACACACTATAAATAGTAACACATCAGCAGTTAGATCACACAGCACAGATTTTGACGTTTGGCTTGCCTTAAACACACACAACCACTCTCTCCAAGATATGATAACCCCACATCCCTTTTAACTGTTCCAACGACCTCACCACCCACCCCAACATCAATTTCGAATATCTATTCATTTACATAAAGTTCTAAATCTTGCTACTTTCCCGTCATCGTTCACACAGCAACCTTTTGAAAACTCAACGCGACCAGTATATAAATAAACACTCTTTCAACTAGTCAACATAATTTGTTTTCTCTACATAGGAAATGCTTCACTGTCCCAATGACTCTCCCCACCCCCACACCCCACCCGCTCTTTGAACAATTTCCTTTCCACTCCCCACCCGGACTCCGACACTTTCATTTGACCCTTACCCCGTTTACTGTTAGCACTTTCAATTTTATATAATCCCATATATGACATCGTGTGAATATTCATTATGTACATTTGTAAAACCTTTCGATTTCATTTCATATTCGAAATTATGTAAAGAATGTGATGCTGATGTACTTGTTTTAAATAGCAAATAAAAGTATTAAATTAAAAACATAAATAAAACCTCTCCTCTCTAGCACTGCATACACACCAAGGCTCAACACCCCTGCGACCACCCCGTGACCCACGGGCACCAGAACTCCGCGTGTGTCTGGGACTGCTGTACCACCAACGAATGCCTGTACCTCCACTTTGGCGAGCACTTCGGTATTTCTAAATTGTCAGTAATGTAGTGACTGTACCATAATTGTTTGGACCACTTTGGTATTTCTTAATTGTCAGTAATTTAGTGACTGTACCATAATTGTGTGGACCACTTTGGTATTTCTAAATTAACAGTAATTTGTTACTGTACCATAATTTTTTGGACCTTTTTAGTATTTCTAAATATCAGTAATTTAGTGACTGTACCATAATTTTTTGGACATCTTTGATATTTTCTACATCTCAGTAGTTAGTACCATAATTTTGTGGACCACTTTGGGATTACTAAATTATCAGTAATTTAGTGACTGTACCATAATTGTGTGGACCACTTTGGTATTTCTAAATATCAGTAATTTAGTGACTGTACCATAATTTTTTGGACCTCTTTGATATTTTCTACATCGCAGCAGTTAGTCGTTAGTTAATTGTGTGGACCACTTTGATATTTTCAATATCTTACTACTACTTGAATGTACCATAGTTTAATGGACTACATTATTATTTTCAACATCTCAGTAGTTAGCGATTGTACCATAATTGTTTGGACCACATTGGTATTTTCAATATCTTACTAGTCCGTGAAGGTACCACAGTTTAATGAACTACATGGGTATTTTCCTCATTTCTGTAATTATTGACTGCACCATAATTATTTGGACCAGTTTCGAATTTTCAATATCACACTAATCAGTGAAAATACCAGAATTTAACTGACACGTTGATATTTTACACCTCAGTAGCTAGTGACTATACAGCCCTAATGGAGTATTGGTGAGGGGGGGGGGGAAGATATGGTTATCCTAGTTTTTATAGCTTTGGTAATTACGTCGAAATTTTAAAATACGTTTTACGCTAGTTTTCCTAGCCGCATTTGGCCTTCTCATAGATCAGTTTTGCTCTTTCCAATGATGTCTAAACATTTGTTGCCGAGAGAGGACTAAGAGGGGTAAAAAAAACGTAGATCTGACATAGTTTTTACAACACAAAACTGAAGTATAAATCTGCGTGAGGCTTTGTTAAAATGAGTTCTTGATATTTTATAAAAAGGCTTAACTAAGTCATTTGAAACAAAGGTTTTTGGGCGCTATAGATTATAGAAGCTAGATGGTACTCAGAGATTATTTCATATCCACAGAACAAGTGATGTCACCCACACGTTCTACACAGTTTAGCACATCATCCACTACTTCTACCACAACACCATCCACCACCACATCCACACCATCCACCACTACGTCAACAGCATCCACCACCACATCCACACCATCAACTACCACGTCCACACCATCCACCACCACGTCCACACCATCCACTACCACGTCCACACCATCAACTACCACGTCCACAACATCAACTACCACGTCCACACCATCCACTACAACGTCCACGTCCACACCATCCACAACTACATCCACACCATCCACCACCACACCATCAACTACCACATCCACGCCATCCACTACCACATCCACGCCATCCACTACCACAACCACACCATCCACCACCACACCATCAACTACCACATCCACACCATCCACCACCACATCCACACCATCCACCACCACATCCACACCATCCACCACCACATCCACACCATCAACTACCACATCCACGCCATCCACTACCACAACCACGCCATCTACTACAACATCCACATCATCCACCACCACATCCACACCATCCACCACCACATCCACACCATCCACTACCACAACCACACCATCCACCACCACGTCCACATCATCCACGACCACGTCCACACCATCTACTACCACTACCACTACCACACCATCTACCACCACTTCCACACCATCAACTACCACATCCACACCAACCACACCATCCACCACAACGTCCACACCATCCACCACCACGTCCACACCATCAACTACCACATCCACACCATCAACTACCACATCCACACTATCCACTACCACATCCACACCATCCACTACCACATCCACACCATCAACTACCACATCCACACCGTTAACCACCACACCATCCACCCCCACATCCACTACATCAACTCCTACCACATCATCTTCTACATCAGCGACCTCAACTACCGGACTGTTGGGTGAGTATCAAACTAAAAGCCTCCTCCATAAACTTTATGTATACATAAACAAACACACGATAACAGTTTTTGAATGTTCTAAATACACAATAATGTAACGTGCATCCACCAATGTAACATACCATTATGAGGTCGGATAAAAGGTGTAACATTAAAATTAAAGCACCGTGAACACAACTCCGTCACCCAGCTGATGGATCTATCTTTATAATTATCCTGTTGTCTCCCCTTACTGAATCTTACATCAATCTGTTATGTTATTTCAGACTAGATACACCAAGCTGCTCTGTGCTAATTCAAAAAGAACACACCAATCTATTGTTATATTTCAGACCTCACGCCAATCTTTTATGTTATATTTCAGATCACACACCAATCTATTATGTTATATTTCAGATAACACCAATCTATTATATTGCAGATCACACACCAATCTATTGTTTTTCAGATAACACACCAATCTATTATGTTATATTTCAGATAACACACCAATCTATTATGTTCTATTTCAGATCACTTACTAATCTGCTTCACATGTTCGGGTCTAAGCTGCCTCCTTCAGCCGACCCAATCTTTCTGTCACGATGGTTATTGCATGACGTCTTTGTATGAAAGCGCCGATGGAAGTCGCCAAATTTCAAAGTTGTAAGTATTTGGTAGCCCCTCTGCTACATCGGTTGGGGTGGTCTGATTTTTTTGACGATATGTGACGGTACGAAGTGGGAGAGGGGTAAAATCGTTTAAAAAAAGACGTTTTTCATGTATAACTCCTTAACAAATACTACTTACTCTATTACCACCAGATGTGCTACTTTATAACCACCAAATGAGCTACTTTACTTTATAGCAACCAGATGCGCTACTTTACTTTATAGCAACCAGATGCGCTACTTTACTTTATAGCAACCAGATGCGCTACTTTACTTTATAGCAACCAGATGCGCTACTTTATAACAACCAGAGGCACTACTTTATTTACTTTATAACCACCAGATGCGCTACTTTATTTACTTTATAACCACCAGATGCGCTACTTTATAACCACCAGATGCGCTACTTTATTTACTTTATAACCACCAGATGCGCTACTTTATAACCACCAAATGCGCTACTTTATTTACTTTATAACCACCAGATGCGCCACTGAACAACAGTGTCGTGACCTATGGTGGGGCCAGACCTTCCACAACAAACATTGCATGGACGTTGTCCAGTCAGGGGCGGGGCCCAACGGTCAAGACACGACCTGCCACTACTGCTGTAATAGGAGTTTCTGTAATGACTATATCAACAACCTAACCCTCATTCACTTTGACTAGTTGATCTCCGTAGTATTCCTCTGTAAGACCACTGACCAATAATATCATCATAGCACGAGTATAGCCCTATCCAAAAGTACTAAACGCACCAGTATTACCCATGCCCATGAATACCAACATAAGCCCAGTCTCAGAACACAGATATGACCCTATTTTCAAGTTTACCATGGTACCAACATGACTTTTGTCCAAAAGCATCAAGTGACACGCCCATGGGAAACCAACTTGACTACTTCCCTAAATACCATACCTTCAACATGACCCCTATCCACAAATGCCATCGAACCATAGCACCGTATTGACCCCTGCCAAAGCAACACTCGTCTTTAACCAAGAGTGTATACTAAATCACGAAAGTGACCAAACAAAAAAAAAATCCCAGAACAGCCTTCCTAGAAACAGGTTTTTATAAATAATTAAAGTGTTGTTTTTTATGATCTTGCTGATGGTGTTTTATTGTTTGATGATATTTATCGTCTTGTAACACAAAATGGTTGAACATCATGGTTGATAGTGTTGTTTCACACAGTGGTGATTGGAAAAAGTAGCAACCACATCACTGGATCTTACAGTAAAGTAACGCTCCCCTATAGATCTAAAGATCAATTGGGCAGATAAATTATAGTTCATGTTTCTTGACATCTGCATATGAAGGGATGGTGTGGTAAGCCCTATGCCCAGCCGCCTTAACCTTCCCCAATGTGAGTCAGGAACGTAACAGCTGGGTGGACTCAGGGACGTCTTACTGTCTCTAGTCCTGACTGAGATCTGAACTCGAGATCTTTGAGTTAGAAGCCGAATGCTCTACCATTCCACCATGCCACCCCACTGGGCCTTACAACTCCAGAATATTTTCTTTTTCTTATTAAAAATGTCATTTAAATGAGATACAATACACCACATTAAATAAATACAGGATTCATACACTTATTACAGCATAATATTTATTTGATTACAACAAAATTTCTTAAGAATCTTACATTATATAGTAGAGTAAAACTATTTACACTTAAAATCAGACCATTGGAGGGCTAAGTTCAACAGTGTTATCTCAGATGGATGTTGACACTGGATAAAGCATCCATGGCCCATGGTGGATAATCTTTATTGGGGAACATGTCTTCAAAAAACTGTTTCACAAACTCTGGAAATCTGTCCTCTATGATGCTCTGTCGCATGGAGCTCATTAGATGAAGCTGGGGAGAAAAAAGTGAAAAGAACTCTTCGGTTTTGTGAGTTAACAAAAAGAATAAAAGATATCTGCGAGGGGCATAGGTACAGTATCATTAACCTAAGATTTCTGGACTTTGTTAATGATATTGTACAAAACTGAAAATGGATTTACAAAAAAAACATGTCTGAGCTCAACCAGTTTTATTGGGTACCTGGCAGTAATAGAGATGGACAAGGTAAAAAAACACCATAGTCATCAGTAACAAACTCGTGTACTAACTTACAGCTAAAACTTGGTCATCCCCAAAAAAGAGCCTAAACTTTCATACAATAGCCATACGGCCATTCTCATTGGCCAGACCCTCCCCTCTCACTCATGTTCACAGCTCCGAACTCTTACAAGATCAAAAAGCCAAAGGACATCAACGGATGAATTACACAAAACATTCTGACTAAAACTGCCCCAAAAAATAAATAATAAAAAATTGTCAATAGCTTAACGCCATCATGATACATCACAACATAAACTACCCCAAAAAATAAATAATAATAATAAAAAATTATCAATACCATAATGCCATCACGATACAGGACAACATAAACTAACCCAACACTGACCATCTCACTCTACTTAGTCAACACTACAATAAATATACATTGCAAGTCTGACGTACCTGATATGCCACATTATGGACAGTTAAAATGTTACACGCCGCAGGCTCCGTGTTTGCCAGCGTGTGTAAAAATGCACGTGTGTACGTCCTGCAAGTAGAGCAGGAACACTCTCTGTCGATGGGCTCAAAATCTTTCGCAAACATTTTGTGTTTTAAGTTCAGCTGTCCAGTTTTCACCAAAGCACAGCCAAATCGCTGAAATAAAATAATCATGATTAAAAAAAAATCTTTAAATTAAAGTAAAATAATCTAGCTTTAAAGACGTAAAACATTAGGACTGTGAGTGATAAAGTATTAGAGTGCATGATTTAAATTATTAGAAAAAAAATTTGTTAAAAGTATAAGCTTCAATCGGACAGTGTGGTCAGATGGTAGAGTGCATGACTTCTAAACAAAAAGTCTTAAGTTCGAATCTCAAACTAGAATCTGCAGGATGTCTTTGAGTCCACCCAGCTGAGATCGATACCTGACTGACATTAGGGTAAATTCATGCTGCTGGGCATAGAACTGATTACATCATACCCTTATATGCCTAGGTCATAGAAACAGATGAACTCTACTTCATCTGACCTATTGATAGCAAGGTCCAAAAGGTATCTATATGCTTCTACAGCTGAAACATATATTCTGTTTCCCATGTCTTATTGAAAATATAGTCTTAAAAAGAATTCTAGAAGGGAAACTTGAAATGTATACATATGAGTGACTGTAGGACTTTATGCTGATACTTAATCAAGGACATTGTAAAACAATACTCATTAATTCAGAAAGTAACATTTGTAAAATAACTAGATTGTTGTTTGTTTTTTAGATAAATAGGTCATTTTTTATCAAACTTAAGGATCACAAAAAATTTAAAAAATTTATGTGGCTGTACCGCAGTGCGTGTGGGGAACACACAATCAAACATGTCACATCCCAAAGCCACACACACAACCAGGTCAACAGCAAATCTGAAACAAAAATTGTTGGTTTGTCTGACAAATTTTTTCTAAAAATAATATAAAAACAAATGACAAAAATTCTTTAAAAAGCAAAAAAAAAAAAAAAAAAAGGATAAACAGCAAAGGAAATAAAGAACTTAAAATACTGATAGTAGAGATAAAGTAAAGGTTAATAGAAGAAATTAAGAGATAAAGCTTAAAAAATAGGGAAAAAAAATAAGATAAAGAAAATGCTAATTTAAGATTTAAAAGAGATAAAGATACAGCAAAAACCAGAAGTTAAGATAAAATAAACAAAAGAGAAAAGAGATAAGATTAACATAGATAAAGTGGTACCAACACACCCTACACCCATGAGGTAACGAGGCTTGTTGTCTGGCAAGAGATCTGTAGATATTTTCACCATCCGCCAAAACTCAGCCTTTTCTTCTCCACCGCTCAGTCCACCAATGGCATAACCTCCGACGTCACGCTTGATCAACTCTGTTGATAGCAAAATGTCACACATCAATGGAAAATAAAAATTATACAAAGAAACTTTTGCCTTATTCTGAAGATAGGGAACGTTTTGTTAAAATCATTTTTTTATTAAAAATGTCTGATACAGTTAAGAAGAGACATGTTATTTAAATTAAAATAAAGCTACTTTCTCCAAACAGTGTATTTATCTGAAAATAAGAGTTTCAGAAATATTAGCCTCTACCATAGTTAAAATAATTTTCATTTAATTCGAATATGACTTTTTTTTTGTTTAAAATGTGCATTTAATATTGGTAAAAATCAATTTAATACATTTTTAACTGGGCTTGAATTTGTACCCTTTAATTTTTAGCAGATTTTGATGCCTAGAGAGTTAAACACAATTTTTCTCGTAGCCATGTCATAGCAAATTACATTTCAAATTAATTCAATAGCATTATTTTTAGTTCCCCTTATTTCCCGTAATTTATCTTAAATTAATGCTCTTCTTAGTAACAGCCTGTAAGGATTAGCGTTACGCAACAAAACATTATTTACCTGCAGCACATTTTGTTCTCAGCTCTGCGTCAAGGCCACCCTGAACAATGGGAAACAGGCACTGTTCACTGGGCCTCTTGTGGGCTTTGATACATCTGTCCAGCCAACGGATGGTTCTACAAAATTTTTAAAAAATGCTCTTTTAAAACTGTTTAAAATAGACTGATTTAACGTGCAGTCATAACTTGCATTGGCTCATTGTCACACTGATCACCACTACCATCCCTCATAATCACCAACCACCACATTTATCCTATTACCACCTGTCTCCACAATGGAACAGAGAGGTCTAGCGGTAGAGAGCTGGACCGCTAACCCGTAAGTCTCGAGTTCGAATCCGGGTTCAGGTCAGTAGACCGTCCCTGAGTCCACCCAACTCTGATGGGTACCTAACTCACGTTACGGAAAGTAAAGGCTGCTGGGCATAGTGTTGACCACACTATCTCTTTATATGCCGAGGTCACAGAAACAAGTGAACTCTACTTCACTTGCCCAGTAGACCGTCAGGTTTGAAAGGGAAACTTTTTTACCTGTCTCCACAACCACAGAATGGGTCAAAAATTTACCTGTGCATGGCTTCAGTTAAACGCGGGCCACTGACAGAGGAATGGACAACATCATCAAGTTGCATGATTATATCTGCACCTACAACAACAAAACAGTGTGTCAGCTAATTCAAAAGCTTAAATAATATATCAACCCTAAATTAAACTCTAAATATTAGACTTGTCCATTTACATAATTATTCTGCTGTGCTCAACTAGTAAGAACCTAAATTAAATTAAATTTACCAATAGAATTTTGAATTTCAATTGATTTTTCTGGGGTAAGAAGCATCATAGAGCCATCATGTGGAGACTTAAATCTGACGCCCTCTTCTGTGATTTCAGCTAACTCCAGCAGTGAAACCATTTGGAAGCCTCCACTATCCTGTTTAAAAAATTGTGTCATTTACTGTTGATATTCAAAAACAAATTGAAATAGCATCAACTCATTTACTTCAGTGT
This sequence comes from Physella acuta, assembly GCF_028476545.2. Lineage (NCBI taxonomy): Eukaryota > Metazoa > Mollusca > Gastropoda > Physidae > Physella > Physella acuta. Next base: position 230,880 of record NW_026731694.1, read on the forward strand.
AGATTTTATATCTAATTAATTATTTAGTTTTAAATGGATTTCTATTTAAACTTTTGTTCCCTTTAAACTAAATGGCCTAATTTATAAAAATGAAAGAAAAAAAATTGTAAATGTTTTTTATCATCCTAAAAGAAAATTTTTAACTTAATTACCGTTAATAAGGCTCTGTCCCATTTCATGAAATTATGAAGTCCACCTGCCTTCTCCAAAAGCTCAGGGCCCTGAAATGAAAATGTGTAGACCATTAAAGTTATCAAATAGCTGTAAATTGTTAACTTATTTGGGATGATTATGGATATACATAGGTCATCTTAGTTTTGTTAGAGAACTAGTAGTATAGATCTATAAAATAGTAAAATTCTGGTGTGGTTATCTGAAGTTGTTGCTAAGGGATAAAGCTTGAAACATAATTCCCCAGATAAATAATTTCTGCAAATAATTAGTAGGCCTAATTTAGTAATTTAGTCATAGAAAAGTATTATTAAAAGGTCTATTAGATCTACATGATAATGTATCTGTGACTACAAAAAAAAGAACTTGATCATCTAAATGATGGGATTAGTACGCAAATTTGAACCTACTTCTAGAATTTAAATCTACTTAGTAGTAGTAGTAGTAGTACTCATAACTTGTAGTTGGTCGTTTTATTCTGAGTTTTATTCATGAATTTTTAAGGGTCTATTGATTTAGGGCTAAAATTTTAACCATTAGCTGTAGGCTATTCTTTAGTAAATGATTAGATTAGATTCTAGTAGGCCCCAAATTAATCATTTGTAACTTAGCTCAATCATTTGGTGATTGCTGAGTGATTAGGCCAATTTAGATTTTAGGCGTGATTAATTAGTAATTAAGGTAGGACAAAATAATGAAAATATTATTACATAGTCATTAGTGACTCAATCGATAGTCAACAATAGTTACAATAATATATATAATCTATATATATATAATTCTCTTCTGGGAGACGCTAGAAAACAAGCTGTAAACGCGCTCCCTACCACCCCACCCCTACATACTACATGGTCTTAGTGAGCTGTGTTCACTCTAAATGTTTACAAGCAGAGCCGGGTTTAGTGACGACTATTAGGGGCAGATAATTTAGTTTGAAACGATTTTAAACATAGGGGGGAGGGGTAGGGGGGGAGGGTTATGGTCCTCAACGAGCTACTTACTTATACTCTTATAGTGTTTTAAAGAAATATTTTCAGTGGCAGCGTTGGTACTGTCAAATTCACAAATTAATTCAAATTATGAATTACTGAAAAGTAGAAAAAACAACGGTAAAATCACGATATAGCATCGGTTATTATTCCGGAACTGTACAGCAGTAAAAAACAGTAAAACCATGGCGTAGTCTGTCGAGCCGTTCCGGAAACCACCGGAAATACTGTAAACCATCATTTATTTGCTGCCATATTATTTTTAATACATAATGTTTAAAAATATGCAAGGATTGATTTTAGTTGCATTTTAAATACTGTTTTACTAATTATTTTGTATTTCTAATTATTTTAAGTGTATGTGCTAATTATTGCTGCTACTAAACATTATTCTAGTTATTCTTACTACTTTTAACTTTAGTTAATCTAATCGTCTTATTTACTAACAGAACTAGAGCTGGTTGTCGCAAATCTACTGCAGGTTTTTTCTGTTTCTTAAAAAAAACATTAATTACTACACTCGACTTTATTAATAATATTTAGATTTACTAATTGACGTAATTGTTGCTAATTTTTTGTCAGTTAAAAATTAAGTTAAAACAATAATTTAATGCACTTGACTCTATTTTTATTTCACCGGTCAGATAAACTATGGTTTACAGTAACGAATGTTACCGAAACTCAACGAACATTACCCAATAATTTCCGACGCTATATCGTGATTTTACCAAAACAACAACAACTAAATAGCGGCGTATGCTATGCCGCGGGCCGGCTCGTTAATAATAATAGGCCTACATAATACTAGAGAATCTAGAATCTATAGCCCTACTGCTGCTGCAGCACCCCACCCTGCCAGAGGTAATTTATAAATTTAGGCCTAACTAATTTAAATATTTTAAAATAGTAGGGCCTACATAGTACTACATTACAACATTTGAATAGAATACGTAATCTAGATTTTTTAATTTTTTTTTTTGGAGTCTATATCTAGATCTAGATCTAGATTCTAGATCTAGATTAGATCTAGTAATATTAAAAAATAAATCTAACCGGTCTGTGTCCAAGATGGTAGGTGTTGCCCAGCATGATTTTACAGTTCAGTTCTCTCAGCTGATCTGGTACTAATCCTTTTAATGTGCCTTGAGTTCCTACAGGCATAAAGACGGGTGTGTCCACAACTGCATGTGGTAACGACATCGCACAAGCTCGGGCTTTCGATTTCGAGCATTTTGCTAAAATTTCTAAAGTCAGAGCATGTTTTGGCTGCGAAGCCATTTTCCACATGTCAACAAATTGAAATTAGTGCGCCTAGTAATCCAAGTTATAAAGATTCTATCTAATTTGAAAATATGCATGGAGGTTAAATGTGTTAGTGAATTGATTTCACTGTGACAGGTGTGTCATTTAGGCTAAGGTTAATTATACCGACTTGTCATTCTGTCATGTATCAAAATTACAATAATGGACCATGGGTCATCTATAAAGGACGTCATACTAGTCGTTGGGCGAGGAAGTCAAAATTTCGTGACTATGTGTGACGAGAACAAGTGTGAACACGACGCTTTCGCATTTTAAGAAGCAAAATGAATAAAAAAAAACTTTTTTTTGTAAATTGTGTAAGAAAAGCTGATAAGCATACGCAATGCTGGCTGAGCTCAGTAACAATCTCATAAAGAACATAATTATATTTAAAAAATGTATATTTGCGACGAAATGCGTCAAACGAGGGGAGGTAAAAATCTGAAAAGCTTCACGTTGTTTCGGAAAACCCCAAATCCCCCAACATATTATTATAGTTTTTTGCAGCCTATTTTGTGTATTGGTGTGTTTCTGGGGGGGGGGGGGGGGCTCTTTTTTTTTAATTTGTTGCCGGCGCACAAAAAATGTTCACAAAGCTTGATAACAATATGGATGGACCCAGTAGCGTAGCGAGGGGGGGGGGGGACATATGTCCCCGGGCGCCGACCTTAGGGGGCGCCAAAATGGGATGGAAAAATAAATTGAAAGGTTGATGGGGGTGCAAATCGAAAGTTTGAGGGGGGGGGGGTGCAAATGGAAATCTCGAGGGGGGGGGGTGCAAATCGAAAAGTTTGTCCCCGGGCGCCGGGAAGGGTCGCTACGCCTCTGGATGGACCAAATAATTATATGTCTGCAAAGGATATGAAATCCCTGACATTATACATGTATGTTAAACCCACACAGAGAAAAAATATTTAAAAAAAAAAGATATTCAGAAATTGCATCTTGTAATAGGTATTAATCTTCAAAAATAATGTCAAAGGGTGACGATTAAATTAGATAAATTGTGATTGCATTTTTAATTCAAATAGATTTAAGCCTTTAGTATGCTGTTTTATTCCTACGTTATTGAAAATTATAGACAGAGTTTCTTCCAGGCATCTCTTCGGGGGGGGGGGGGGGTTGCCCCCCCCCCCGAAATTTTTTTACCTCCCCCCCGAACGAAATGAAATTTATATAATTTATATAGAAAATATATACTTTTAACAGTGTCCGCCGCCCCGAAGAAAGTCTACCGCCCCCCCCCCCCGAAAATTTCAAGTGCCCCCCCCCCCCCCCAGGAGAAAAACGTCTGGAAGAAACACTGATTATAGATCTATAGGTCCTCGTAAATTAAAACTGAACTAATTAAGAAACTGAAAGTATCCTATACCAATAAAATGTTACGAAAGCGTACAATTACACATTAAATTTTTAAAGTGCAGAAAATGCCAATTTATCTTCAAAGTTATTAATAATTATGCTGTTTATTTTGAAGCTATTTTAATTAGGCCTAGGAATACGGTAAAACTAAATCGCAAAAATCTGAACATAATGATCTGGCAAACCTATTGGCTCTCGCCGTTTTGCAAAATGTTGTCAGATTGCATATTAATTGTTTTTATTTCAGTATGCACCGCCTTTCTTGGAGAGGGTAATTTGCTTTTTTATGGGGCATTGTGGTTTAGTTAAGCGAATTTTCATGTACTGTATTCAATAAATAAATAGATGTAGTCTAGATCTATATCTATTTTTATCTAAGTAAGCAGTAAAGCAAAAAAGTAAGAAAGCTCAAAGCTGGGCCTGGGTCTCTCAACAACTGGACCAATGAATTACTTATATTATACTGGACCGCCTACCTCACAACCTGGAGCAATCCTGGTCCTGAGACTGCCCCATAGATCTTTGCATATTAATTAACAATTAAAATAAAGCAAATAGGGGCCATAATATTTTTATATTTCAAATTAACCCTTTCAATCCCTAGGCTAGCTGAAAGCACTGAAAGAGAAAGAACCCTGGACTGGCCTCAAACCAGCTGACTTGTTAATAATTAAATATAGGTCTAAGCTCATTTATATAGTCTAGGTCAGGCCACATACCACCACATGTTGTAGTGTGTTGTAGAGGAATGTCCCAAAATGTAGATTCTGCTAGATCAAAATGAGTTTTTTTCATACCATGTCTCATAATCACATAATGCCACATTTGGCCTATTGTACTATTGTAGAGGCTAATTTGTCATTAATGCTTCTTGAAAAGATAGCTAGTTCAAAGTATTAGTTTGCAAGTCTCAGTATAAAGTAATTAATTATTATCATGTATGTTAATATTATAGTGTATATTTCAATTTCTTTTTATGTACAATTTATAAGCTTTCCTTTGACAACCCATGAATGATGCTATATTGTCTGGTTTATTTGAAGGAGAGTGTTATTAATTATTCTTTTGTATTATATTTTTAAACTTGTTGCAACAATTTCACCTATTAAGGTTTGGCTGGGGGTATTGTTTTTCTAGGGATTCAGTCTGGCCATAAACAATATCCATCTGATATTCAGTTGTAATTGTCTTTTAACCCTGATTAATTAGTTGTTTTTTTTAAACTCTAATGTTGTTACCTACTTTCATTCAACTCCAATTTAGCTACACAATTCAAGTAGTTTTTATTAAGAACACCTTTATTGACAAATCAATGTAATGTCTTCTATGCCAGTCACCACTAATTAATCAGATACTTTCTTTTTTAAAATAAAGGTTTGACATGGATTATGGTATATAGGACTGAAAAATACAAAAAATTGAAGGCTGAAGTGGAAAAACAGAGCAAGAAGTGTAGGTTATTCTTATACATTCCAGTGATACTTGATTTAGAATTAAACAGTTGTACTTTTAATATTGCTTTAAAAAATCCATACCAAAATGTTTCATTTTTTTTAAAACTTATTTCTTAGTGGAAAAGCAAAGGGAAACTGAAACAAATGACAGGGTTCAAAAGAAAAAATTAGGTAAGTTTTAGAAAACTCTTCAGTTTCCAACTCTTTGCATAATTTTTATGATTTTCACACTCAAGTTGCAATTTTATGCTTGTGTCAAAAATACTTAGATTAATTCATGTTACTGGGTTACAGTACATTCTAGTCTTATGGATTATTTACAAGTAACCAATGTTTCTAACCCATACAATTAAACCTTTTTTTTCCAGAGAGACAAGAGGAAAAGTTAAAAAATAACAGTAGGGATTTATCTTTGGTAAGCACAACCTTGATAGTTATCTATAGTTTTAAAATATTTTCATTGATTACATTTTTTCTATGTTTAAAATTAAATAGAATTTTCAGGTTGTTTCTGTTTCCAAAACACCTGGCCACACCAAACATTTCCCTTATTTCCCTTTGTTACTAAATAGGTTTTCTCTTTTTTTTTTCAATAGGTGAAAATGAAGTCCATGTTTGCCATTGGTTTTGCATTTACAGCACTTCTCAGCATGTTTAATTCTATGTAAGTAGCTCAGGCTATTGAAAATCTGTATTGAAATCACCAAAATATGAAAAATAAGGCAGCTTTTTATTGTTATAGCATTAATTTTAACTCATTGATTTTACAAATGTTGTCAAATTTTCAAAGCTAAGGGACATACGACAGTCATAATTGACTAGACAGCAAAATATTTTGGACTACTGGCTAATATTTTCTGTTTTCTCAGATTTGATGGTCGAGTGGTTGCCAACCTACCTTTCACTCCCATATCTTTTATCCAAGGCATCTCTCATAGAAATCTTCCAGGGGAGGATTATTCGCAATGTTCATTTATATTTCTCTACATTCTCTGCACCATGTCCATTAGACAGGTAAGATTGACCACTGATAAACTTATGTGAACAGCTTTAAATCATACATCCATAATATAGAATTAATGTTTGAATAGATTCTCAAGACAATTAAGGTGTATTAAAATTCTGTTTAATAATTAAATTTAATACTTACAATCTGAAAAGGCACATTGGTTCTCATGAATTCTGCTAAAATTATCCTCATACTTGTACATTTACTAGATAATAGATAAATTAACAATACAATTACTTTAATGTATAGAGTGTTATTGCCTCTATTTGACAGAACATCCAAAAGCTGTTGGGACTGGCACCATCCCGTGCTGCCAGTAAACAAGGGACAGGTTTCTTCACACCACCCTCACAGTTAGGCAGATAAACAAGCTAACTATGGTCATCATTACTCAAGAACATTTCAGCATATGCATTTTTTTTTACACATACATTTGAATAAATGGTAAATTTATTTTGTTACATTCATTGTGTCATGGTTTGTAATTGTCTGTAGCTATTTATAGAAATTAGGGCTGATCTTATTTAATTAAAGTAATGTAAATAAAGTATTAAAACTAAGTCTAATCTGTGTTAGTATACTGTTACATGCCAGGTGGTGTGTGGAAGTTGTCCAATACATACAATAAAATACTGTTGGTTAATTTCAAATTACTGCTTACAATTATGAATTATTCAACATCTTCACAGTGCACAATGAATGTCTTATTTTTTATAGGAAGACTGTTTAAAGTAAATATAAACAAATGCACAAAAACTTTGTTTTTAACAGCAATTGTTGAAGAATAATTCCCAAAACCACAAGTTAACATACAAGGTCAGGTATCGCCTGAGACTTTATATGTTGTGCAGTTTTGCTGGTACCTAGGTAGGATCTGAATCTTCACCATCATCATCCTCTAACTCCTGCAGCTTATCAAACATGCCAGTGGTTTTGGTGAACTGAGGTTCCTCCTCTTCTTCGTCATCACTTTCATTACTGGCATCTGATTCTTCGGTGTTGGTTGGCTGAATAGGTTGGGAGTTGAGTACAGTGGATAGTTTGCTGGTCTCTGGGTCACTCACTAATTGCTCTATAAGAAAGAGGATTGTGGTTATAAAAAATGTCTACAAAATTTATATTAATTATTGCACAGCAGATATACCAATGACCCTTCTCAGCTAATTGAAATTATTAAAACAAAATCATGCTGCCTGATTGAAATAGTAATTTATATGGGATGTTCAAAGAACTGCCTATAGCCCCAGTATATCTTTCTTTTTCTTTAATTATTTCTTTATTAATCTAAAAGTTTAAATATCATTGGAAGTGTAGAAACATCTGGTTATGACTTTTCTACTTCATATAAATGTATGGTATGAGAGTTAACTGACCTGACGTCTCTTCAAAGTCTGGTGGCTTAAAGCATAAACACAGCTGACCCTCCACGGCTAGGCGGAGGAGTTTGTTGGCTGCCCTGTAGACATCTGGACGCCCTGCCTTGGATGTTGTGAACCCATTTTTGATAGCCCAAGCTGGAAACAACCCAATAGTATGGTATATAGAATACACAGAACCACTTCAGATGTTTAGGCTATTAATTGTGCTTAGGGTTAAATAATGGATTGTGATGCCCCCCCCCCCTCCCCTCTGCTTGTCAGTTACTTATCACAGATGGATGAACTCTGATATCTGGGTGTTAACTAGACTTTCTATTATTAGCAACCACATTTCTTGCCACGCAAACCCACTGGTTCAGTATACAATTCTAGAAATGTGTGGGGTTGTGTAAAAACCTTCACAGTACAATACACATGTTAGCACCTTCACAAATATCATGAGCTGTCCACTGGTACTGAGATCTTGCTTCAACCTCCAGGTAGGAAAGGTCTGGTGGGGTCAGCTTCAACAACTTTGGTATGTCCAGTCTTTTGGCCAGGTACCCCACTACAGAGTATGGCTCCCTCACTTGGGCAACAGGAAATATGCCAGCTATAATCTGCGTAACATAAATAATCAGGGTTGTAATTTGTACAACAAATAATCTGGCTTATAATCTGTACAACAATCGAATCCAAGTTATGATCTGAATATATAGAGCATAAATAATAGAAAAATCTAAATAAAACAATCAGTGCCATAATTTGTAGAGCAAATAATATGTATTATATTATAAATATGCTGGGTCGGCGTGGTCGAGTCGGTAAAGCTCATGGTTGCTAAACCGAAAAGTCTCGAGTTCGAACCCTCGGGCAGATGAGGCTCGTTAGCTGGGGACAGCCACTCTTCTAGGAGAGACAACTCCAAAATTAAACAACTGCTGCCTTGTAGTTTGTTCTTGGTTGGACAAAGGCTATGGAAGCAAATCCAAAAAGAAAAGCAGGCTGAAATCGGAGTCAATGGCCTCAATGGCGCATAACCAGTTGACACGTAACGCTTAATTGTGTTGGAGGCGTGGTCGAGTCGGCAAAAAGCTCATGGTTGATAAATTCGAACAAAAGTCTCGAGTTCAAACCCACTGGCAGATAAATCTCGATCCCCTTCAACACTAATAATTAAGAACGAAGAAGAAGAAGAAAATAAATATGCTTGGCATAAGTAATAAGGTCAATAATATGTACAATATGAATAACCATGGTTACACAATGTAGAACATAAATGATCAGGATTTAATTAGAGTCTGTACATGGTTATTTGTTTAAGAAATCAGGGTGATTTTCAAGTGCACTTTATAAAGAATGATATGCAAAATATAAACAACATACATGGATTGTAATATGTAGCACAAGATAAGGCAGGTTTCTTTCTTAAAAGCTGGGTGGTACAAATAGTTTACTTCTACAATGAGTGCCTTAATTTTAAAAGAATCTAAAAGACAGAGCTTGAGATAAATCTCATAAACTGATACACAAACAAACCTGAAGTGACTTTGGCACCATAGATGGAAACACAAGGCCGGGACAATCACACAGTCTTACTGTTGGGGACAGGAAAATTGTCTGCAGGTGTTTGGTGTGGCCAGGTGTTTTGGAAACAGAAACAACCTGAAAATATGGCCAAACATAGGGCAGTGAAACAAGCCAGGAATGATGTGTAAAGTAACAAATATAATATATTTCATTTTAATTAAAAAATGCTGATTTTAAATGTTAGATATGAAACAACTTGAAAATTTAAAAATCAAATTTTATGTTCTCGCAGGTGAAATATCCATACTTTGGATCATAAATTAAAAGATTACAATAATTGGTAATACATTTTTATTTTATTAGCTCTCTGTCTAGCAAGGTTTTAGTAGAAAAAAACAACAACAGTGCTATTGGCAGTTCAAAATTATTATTTTCCTTAACATGAAACACTTCAATAATGTAAAATTTGGTGTACCTTTTTACCAACAAGTGCATTTAACACAGAAGATTTGCCTACATTAGGGTAACCTGTGAAATAAGCATGTATTTAAAAATGTGTAATGAAAGCAATAAAAGAAATTTTCTAAATAAGATTAGTTTACCTGTTAAGAGACTATTTTATTGTGTGTTATTTACAATTATCTATTTGGATCTTCATTAAAGCTAGATTATCTGATCAGTAGTTATTTTAGTACTATCAAATTGAATTATCTACTAAAATTTAGATTTTAAATTGTTCACATTACCAATACACCCAATGGTCATGATTCCATTTTTATACTTAGGATGGGCAGCTTGTTCATAAGCCTCATGCTCTAAAAGTTCATCTTCATTTGTGTTTGTAGCTTCATCACACTTCTCATCTTCACTTTCATTTTCCTCATCATCCTCCAACACATAGGCAGCATTTTCTGAAATCTTCTGCTCCCACAAGGACAAATCAACTAAAATTAACAATAAAAATTTGACATATTACAAGAATTAAGCTTGAATCATGAAAAAAATCTGGGGAAATACAATACAAGCCTTGCACAATTTATTTTAGTTAACTAGAAATAATCTGGAATATTACAATTTAAAACAAAGTACACAATAAATTAAAATAAAAAATATTGCTCTTCAAGATCAAATTTTTTAATATACTTCACACAACATAAAGACTAATTGTTTAGGGCATTAGAGATATCTAATTACTGTACTTCATAAAAATAATTTGGGATGGTGTCGTCAAATGATAGCGCATATGACTGCTAACCCAAAAGTCTCAAATTCCAGGCTCGTGTAAGATGTCCCTGAGTCCGCCCAACTCTGATGGATATCTGACAAAATTTAGGGAAACTAAGGCAACTGGGCATAGTGCTAACCACACTAACTTCTTGTATGCTGAGGTCAGTGAAACAGATAAACACTACTTCAGCCCAATGTGTCTTGGGCACAAACAGGAAAAGAGGATGAGATAAATAAATAAATCTTACCTTTACTGGCGACGATTTCTTTACAGACATTTAGCAGCTCACTGGGACCAACAGGTATGGCTTTCTTTTTATACTGTCTTCTATACAAAGCTGGTATAATTAGACAATAATTATTACAAAAGTATAGAATACAAAGACTGCAGAGGTACAATAAAATATTCTCCTAGAAGTGTCTAGTGTGCTTTTATTCTTTAAATTGGCTATAACTGTCTCACATATTTACACATAAGCATGAATTGCACCCAAATGTCAGTTCTCTGTTGTCTGTGATAGTGTAAGTTCATATGCAAAGCTCACAGAAAACAGATAAACTCTACTTCAACTTTCCCAAAAAGATGTCAGGACCAAAAGGGTTCTATTAGTTTCTTTGCATATATTCTATGTGCATTAGATTAAGTTAGAGTTGGTTAAAGCAACTAAAATTCTTTATATTCCATATAGCTGTATAACTAATAAATTTAAAAAATTGTTATAGGCCTATAGGTTAAATAAAGGTCCATGAACAATACACCTTAAAAATAACGGTAAAACAAAATGGTATTTTATTTTTTATTTTTTCATCTTCTGATTTTAATGTAAGCATCAGGATTAAAGTTTGGATCAGAGTCAAGGCAGTGATGTTAAAAAAATTATGGTTCCAAAATGATCTGTTGCTGTGTTTACAAGTGACAGAACAACTCACCAGCTGAAGGGTCAAAGTCCAGCTGAATTTCCCCTTCTGGTGCTTGCCTGGGGAACGAGGAGAAAAAGATGACATGGATGCCAGGAAACAGTTTATGCAAGTAACGCTTCCATGCTAAGGCCAAAACTACTGGTGCGAAGTCTACTTTGTTTAATATGATGATGACTTCTTTATGAAGCTCTTTTAAAACATGGTTGATGAGGCTAGGTGGAATGTGCAGCACCTAAAATTAAAATATGTTCAGGCCATATTATTCTCATTTAATAAGAAAGTAACTCAAATAGGCTGATAGTTTACAAAGCAGCTATCTCTAGTATTTTGACACTTCAGAAAATAGTAAATTCATTATATTGTGTAATCTTAGAAAACAACCCACAGAAGTATAGCCCACATGGCCAATACATTGTATAGCTGTTTTCAGGATTCAAAACAAATCAGTAACAAATTTTAGTATAAAAAGATGAAAAAATAATTTAAGTAATTTTAGAAATAATTAATTTAAAGATAAATATAACAAGACAGTAAAAAAATCCTGATTTGAAAGAAGAAGAGCAATTTGGTTCTGATGTAACTCTTTACTGTTAACACAATTTACTCAGTGACTACATTAACATTGTTATGATAATATATTTGTTTAATTTTTTAAAAATAATTACTCAATTTATAACAGAGGGCAGGAAAATATTTAAGAGCTACCTACTGGATATCTAATGTCAGCAATGATCAGTAGAATATCTGAAATCTCCAGGACTCGCCACAACTGACGCCATGTTTCTAGGTTTAGCTCAAAGTAACTGAGATCTTTAGCCCTTGGTTGGTCCAGAATATCTAATACATAGGACTGAAAAGGAAGTAAGAAAAAAATAATTATTCAAATAGACAATTTTGTGAACACTAAAATATAATATTTTTTTTATAAACTTTTTTTTCTGTTTAGGTTTGTTTCAAGCAAACATTTTTAGACATTTTTGTTGAGAATGAGGTATTATTTGTGTTAGGACTTAATTCTGTTGATAATTTTATACCCACACAGTTTCTGAATGTGTTGGAACCAATGAGCGGATTGGTGCAAGGCCCAAGCTAGGAGTAGTCAGTTTTAGACATTATGTTGGGAAGGAATTCACTTTAACCACTTCCCAACAACATACAACCCTATGGAGTAAATATATATAGAAATCTTGCTAATGTCTATAGAAATCTTGCCATTCATAAAAGACAAAGCAGGATGGTGCCAATCCTCAGTCAAGGAGGAGATTCAAGCCATTGCTAAAAACTAACAATTTCCTTAGACTTCAATGGCGTGGTGTCACTATGGTTCATTCCCAACCATGTGAACTGCAACCTGTGTGGATGGCACTATTTAAATTCCAACTCTCATTTGGTGGGCCTTGTGTGAACAACTCAGCCAGTAAGGTTGTGAATACAAATGTTAATGTTTTAGTAAATAAACATCCAATCTCGCTCGCACCAAAATAACTCAACATGTCTATAGCAAGCAAAAAATACCTGCTTTACTGAGGTATTTTTAGGGAAAAAATAAAACTGTGGTTGAACTTGGTTATACAATTTTAAATAAGTATTAAGAAAAAAATGTATTTTAAAACAGTTTGAAGAATCTGACCTTAAAGTATTGTTTTTCCTGCTGTTCCAGCTGTTCTTTGGTTAGGCTGTAGTTCCATGGCTGTCTCTTAGGAAAATCCAGTTTGGCTGTTGGGGGGTAAACATCTTCAAGTTTGTAGGCTATTGGCTTCTGCGCAAAAGTAGGCCAATGGGAAATTGTATGGTAATGGAGTCAAACATCTGGTAATTACAGTTTACAGAACAAGAAAGGGTACATTCTTTTTTATAAAAAAAATATTTAGCTTTAGAAATAATGACCTGAGAAAATAAAATTGCTGACCTCATCACCTATTACAATTGGAAGTCGTGACTCTTTCTTTCTTTTAATTATTTCTTCCTCCTTTTCTTTAAAAAAGTGGAGTTTGAAACTGCAGATGAGAAACAGTAATGTGGGGTATGATTATTAAGTTTACAAAATACATAGGGGATGTGAACATGATAATCAAGTAGAAAAACAATTATGTTATTTTTTTGTGTTAATATTTTGAGAAATAGATTCACTAAGGTTAAACTTATGGGACGATGTGGACTAATGGTAGGGCTCATGTCTGCCAACCTTAAAGTCTCAAGTTCAGATCCAGGCTCAAGTCTGTAGGACATCACTAAGTACACCCAGCTCAGCTGGGCATATTGCTGACCACACTATCCCCTTGTGTGCCAAGGTACCTGAAACATATGAACTCTACTTTGCTTGTCCCGTGTCCTGGGCAGTAACGGGAAAAAGAGGATGATAATAAAGATTTAACCTTTTTACTGAAAAAAATAGAAAATACGGTTGTGCCTTGCTAAATATAACAAAAGTACCTGTTGATGTCAAATTTGTCACTTTTATTGCCTGGTTTAGTTGGCTGCTCATTTAACTTTTGAATGTCTAATTCATCTAAAGAAAATGCATCGTGGTTACTCCTTTGTTGTTTCCCGGAAGAATGTTTTTTAAACTTGGAATGACCATCAGAGTCACTGTCGTCCATAAGATAAGCTGGTCCATCTAGATTAAGGGAGAAAAATATGTTGATTAATTTTTAAGGTCCTCAAAACAAGAGTGTAATGGGTATTAAACAGTTTGTGAAATATGTGGATAATTCTGATTCAGCATCCCTTGACTGTTATAATTTTTAAATCAATGAAAGCCCCACCAGTCGGTTGAGGCCAGGCACAGGCTTCATTCTGCCAAGTATACAAAGGGTCGACTCGAAATATCGTCCAAAATGTCACTAAATTCTAAAGCAAAAAGGCTCAAGGCTAAATGACTTAAGTTAGACCTAGTCTACCTTGTTTTTTTGTTTTTTTGTCTTTGAGTTGGAGCTTTTTCTGTTTGCCACTGAAAGGCTTTTTTCTAGGCATGATCTTTCTTTACAATTGTCTAGAGTAATTATAAAAAATAGGATAGGCCTAGAGAATAATGAGAAATAGATCAAGTATAGATCTAGATCTAGATCTATATCAAACAGATATCTCTGAAACGTCTTCTTGAGTGTTTCACAAGTTCTAGAAAGACTCAGAAATGTAATCTTTTAAAATAGTAAACAGACAATAGTAAAAGCGAAACCACATCGATCGGAAATACCAGATAACTATAACCAAAGATTTGCCATTTTGGTAGGCCTAACTCCTTTTTTAAAAAATCAAATTATAAACAAATATATAATTCCTGGCCTGACTTAGTCTAAAACGTCAAGATAATTATATCTATTACTACTGTTTAAATTATCGCTTTTGTCATAGATCAACTATCTTTTGACGAGGTGGTTTTCAAATTCATAAATTATAAACATGAATTTTTCATGATGTTCAAACTAGGCCTATCGACAAATATCACGGTTTACGGACCAATCAAACACTTAGGAAACCTCAGTGCGTTATTACAATGTTTTCCTTAGTGAGTAAACATGGCGACTTCGGTACAATTTCAATATTGGAAAATAAAATTATTAGGCCTAACATTTTAAAACATTATAGATCTCAATTATCGTTGTAATACATTTTAAAAATATCATCCATATAAAACATATGCTCTTCTTATTACTATTTTATCTAGATCTATGATAATTAATTAGATCTAGAACTAGATTCTCTAGATCTCTCTACTCTACTCTAGATTCTGAAATTCAGAATGCTGCGTTCTAAAAAATAGAAAAAAAATGTGGTAAATCATCGTTTTAAGTCTCTAGATCTAGAATCTAGATCTACGTAAAATCGGCCGAGACTAGATCTAGATCTCGTAATGTGAAAAGAGGTGACTCATTAAATTTTAGTAACTATTTCACCTTTTTATAAGGCTTTTTAGGAGGATTTATCATAATCATATGTTTTGAAAAATGTTTCAAAGTTTTATTCATGTACCTGTTTTTAAACAATTGTATCATAATATTAAAACTTGTCAAATAAATACACACTAGCGATGTTTTCATCAGATGCAACCAAGCTCATTTCCTTTAGCAGCCGTTTTTTATGGTAAAATTATAATGGGAGATTCAGGGGAAACCACTCTAATTTTTAAGTTGGCCGCTGTTTATAGCAAATCTTGCTAGCAAACACTGCCGTTTAAAGTTAATTTCTGGCCTATATATATTGATATATTATTAGCCATTTATTTTGGTTTATTATTCAGTTATCTATAATATTTGACACAAATATATCACAATATACATATACTTCTAAGAAAGCTTTAACAATCAGGCAACTTTTTTTCACGTTACTAGCCTCAGACAATTTTATGTACCTAAAACGACAGATTATCAAAAATGTTAATATATGTTACTGCCACTGCTTTTAGTAAGAAGTAATAGTAGTAGTAGTCAGTATTATTTAGTACTAGAATATTAGTAGTATTTAAAAATTTAACTATTGATGTTTATTTAAATTTAGCGCCTATATTATTAGAATATTAGCCATTTTATTATTACTTTATAATATTAGGCCTATTAAATTAGCATGGCTAATAAGTTGAATTATCATTAACTATTCTGAATTGAATGAAGTTCAGAACTTTCGATGTAGATACTAGACTAGACAAGATATTCTCTGTGTAGCTTGTAGGTCTTGTGTTGTTTGGCTTCAACTTCTTTATTAACTTTATTTGTCATTTGTTTCTTTGTTACTTTTAGCAATATCTCTTTACCTAGTACCATTAGTCTACTATTACTGAGATTACTCCACTTTGTATAAGTTGAAATAAAGAAATACAAATGAAAGCTACAATTAATGTAGTTATTCATTTAATATTTCAACATATTCTGCTACATACTTCTACTAGAAAACCACAGTTTTGCATAACTTTTGTAGGTCGAAAACCTTGATCAACCCAAAGGAGGTGGTAAGGAGCGATCCTTTGTGTTATCAGTAGGTTACAGAATGACTCATAGAAATGTTTTTTTTTCTCTTTCCAGCTCAACCATGAGATTGCCTTAAGAATTTATTAACTAAAGCAGAGACTTAAAAAAAAACTGCTAACAACTTCCACCTACATTGTCTGCAGTGTATATCCTTTTAAACTGACGTAAGATCATCGCCAGTCTTTCTGCTCTGTTGTCTAAATAAATATAGGACATGGATTTCTCATTTAGTGTAAACAAATTGCTGCATGATGAAATATCAGTTGTTGACAGTACACTTCAGTTATGTAGAGCCAATGGAACTGACAGGTTAGTTTATTTATAAAACAGGCCTAACATTTTTGTTTTAATGCATATTTTCACATTTTATGTAAAAATGACTAAATAAAACTGCCTTCTAAGTCCTTAGTATCTGGTGTGTTAAGAAAAGCATAGTATTCTTGTCAATCTTTTAACAAAATGAATTGGTTTACAAATTTAGCTTTTTGTTCTACATTTTAAAATAAGTTATTACTTTGCTGCATAATTAAAAAACATAGTGGCATCTGTTATAAAGACTATATAGACAGTCATGTTTTATCAGAACATGTCATTTGATGGTTCAGACTAATGGTTTTCTACTAGGGACACATCATGTATTACTTTGAGAACTATTAATATTGTCAATAAGACATGTTAAAGGCATATTGTGTCTACATCTCTTGGGAGGAGGGGGGGGGGGATATTTTATTTATCTACAACTTAATACATGTTTTCATGCATAACAAAATAATAAAACCTATTTTTAATGGAACAGGCAAAATTTCCGTCAATTACAAAGTATGCTGTATGACATTGTGGATAAGATGGGTGAAGCATCAGCTAAGGTAGAATTTTTTTTTATATTGTTTCTTTAAGTCCTACAAATGTAAAAACTTTTTAAACTGCTCTTTGTTTCTTCTATAGGCACAAAGTTTACATGGGCCCATTACTACTGGCAAAAGACTTGAAACATCTGGACACAGGGTCTACATTATGAAAGACAACAATAGTAATCGGTAATGGAAACAATCAAATCTAAATTTTATTTAAATCACAATTGTATTTCTAGTATTTAATCAACTCTTACAATTATTTTGTTTTTTTATTTCCTCAGTGGGATGGGGTGTGTGATTGGCATTTTGAAAGTTGGAAGCAAAAAACTTTTTGTGTACGACAACAGCAAGAAACAGCATGAGATGGAGCCACTGTGTGTTCTAGACTTTTATGTTCATGAGTCTCGGCAAAGAATGGGCTGCGGGAGAAAACTTTTTGACTTTATGCTTATGGTAAGAGTTCTTTTCTCTCTTAGTTACATTTGTTTTGAGAATAGACTCTTGGTAAAAATATTTTGTATTTTATACTCAGGTGAGTGTTCTTTTTTCTAAAGTACTTTAAAATATCAGCAGTTTGAGGTGGGCACGTAACATATTTTTTGAAGATCTGAGATATGAAAGAATACTCACATATATATCTTTCCATGTTAAAATTTGTGTTAATCTGTCTCCCATGGTCAATGATTTGCAAATATCCATAATACTAATAGTTTGAGTTGGCTGTTGTTGTTGTCTTTTTTTCTCACTACTTTATTTTCGTTTAAGAATGAAGGAATTCGTGTTGAACATCTAGCCATAGACAGGCCTTCACCAAAGTTTCTCTCATTTTTAAAACGACATTACAAACTAGAAGCAAGCATTCCACAAGTGAACAATTTTGTTGTATTTGAGGGCTTTTTTGCAAACAGAGCAGGTTGGTAGTGTAAATAATTTATAACATTTTTGTTTTCTTAATAAAAATTATATCTGTATTAATTTGTGTTAAGCAACCAGTTTTTTTAAAAATAGTTTCATGTTATTGATATTGATGATGATCTAAAACTGAAGCATTTAATTTTTATTGAGGTTTGTAAAATTTGTTGTAAGCTTTTTTCATAAATTATAATTTTTTTTTAATCTGTTGAAGCTAAATTTATTAGGTAAATTATTTAGCTAGCCAATGACACATCAACTAGTTCTTCTTTTTCTTCTTCTTCTTTGTTCTTAATTATTAGTGTTGAAGGTGATCGAGATTTATCTGCCAGTGAGTTTTGAACTCGAGACTTTGTTCGAATTTATCAACCATGAGCTTTTTGCCGACTCTACCACGCCTCCAACACAATTAAGCGTTACATGTCAACTGGTTATGCGCCATTGAGGCCATTGACTCCGATTTCAGCCTGCTTTTCTTTTTGGATTTGCTTCCATAGCCTTTGTCCAACCAAGAACAAACTACAAGGCAGCAGTTGTTTAATTTTGGAGTTGTCTCTCCTAGAAGAGTGGCTGTCCCCAGCTAACGAGCCTCATCTGCCCGAGGGTTCGAACTCGAAACTTTTCGGTTTTGCAACCATGAGCTTAACCGACTCGACCACGCCGACCCCATCAACTAGTTACTTTTGGTCGACTAGATCCATGGATAGAATTGATTAAAGTAAAGAAAGTACTGCACACATGTTTCCTCTAGGTTGCATCATTGCACACAGAATGATGTTGTACACACACTTTTGCTGGTTAGAAGCCTGTATGCTTATAACTCTTACATTAAAGCCTAATGAAACAAACTAAATGTGTATACACACTTGACACTAATTGAAAAGTCTGTTACTGAAAGTAAAAGTGAAAGCTCCAAAACTATTACATATTTTGTATTACATTAAAACGATAGGGTCTGGCATGAACTTTATTGTAAAAATACATCTTTTAATGAAGATAAAATAACCTTTCTTGTCACTTTTGAAATCTTACTTTTGTATAGAGGCCTATATATATATATATATATATATATATATATATATATATATATATATATATATATATATATATATATATATATATATATATATATATATATATAGCTTATATGTATATATTTTATTGAATAAAATTATTCTAATACAGACAGAGGAAATAACAGAAACAGAAGGAATGATGGGTACAATAGACCATACTCAGGTAGGATACATTGTTTCATCTCTCAAAATAAAATAAAAATTATGACAAATATTTTTCAGACTAACATTATATTGCTTGTAAAATGCATACATTGTAATAAGCAATCTTTATTTGATACTAGGTAACCAAAGAAATCAGCGATCTAATTATTATGAATCAAATCCTGCACAAGCTTACAGAAATAGTCCACTCAGTGAGTTATCTGTAAAGGTAGGTTCTAGGTGATAAACTACTTTTATAATATTATCAATGTACTTTTCAGTATTAGGTAGAATATAAGGTATAATTATATTTTTGTTTACATTGCAGAAAGCTGAATCAGGCTTTAATGTACCTGGTGTTTATACACAATCTCATAGGTAAGCCTTGGCTAATTTCCACCCATAAAATAACACTTTGTTTATAATTTGACTTTTTCTTTGCTTATAAGGATTCAACACACTTAATAGTTAACGTGTTATTATTAAGTTATAGTCCCTAATAAACATGTACAATATTATTTTCACATTTTAAATTTCTAAAAACTTATTTATTTCTTAAACACACTACATAATCTAGTACAGTTTAAAGAAAGATGTAGTATAAATATATTCATAGAGGCTGTATTACAGTACATACTTAACGAGTTATAGCGAAGCTGCTGCTTGTATAAAATGTGCATATCATTATTTTTACATTAAAATTTTTGTTTTATTAAATTGGTAAAATTTTTTACTTGATTTTTTTTATAGATTGAATATCTATTATGTAAAACTAGTTATCAATAGCAATTGACTTTTATGTTTAACTTTTTTGCCAGTCACATGGGAGCTGGTGATATGATGTACAGCCGACATGGAATCAAAACCAGCAGTCGAAACAGTGCTCAACAGTATAATGCTTTCAACAACCAGCAATATTCTCAGAGTGAATCTAATTTAAACCGTGCCACAGTTTCTCCACAATGGGTTCATGAAGAAAATATGCAAAACAGAAACAATGAAGCACCATCGCCTTCTGAATATCAAAGCAATCAAAACTACAGACCCTCCTCTGGCAAGAACACTAACTCTATACCATCTGCAACATTAAACCAGCAAAGAGTTACCACTCCTCCAACTGTGATTGACCCAAGGTTCCCTAAACAAATGCCAGATAACATTTCCTCCACTGCATCAATGTTGCCAGTTATAACAGTCACAGGTCTACCTCCCAGTGGAAAACGCCCTTTTAAAAACGGCAAGTTGTTTTGTGAATAAATTACATGTGTAAAAATTTGTAGTAATGCTAACATCCTCAAAGTCAAAATTTGTGTTGCTATCTTACATGTATAACTAATTTGCAATAAATTTACATCTTAAGCTGTTTTGATTACACTCATATTTTGTTTAAATGTGATAAATTTCAAAACAGCTTTTTCTAGTTCAGCTGAATTCTTTCTGAATAATACTTGATTATAATTATGGAATAACAAATATACAAACCAATGCTACCTCTTCTAAATATAACAATTATTTTTAAAACATAATAATATTATATTAATACTAAGGGAATTAATTCATGAATATATTTATTATTTGAATGTGCCAATAGCATCTATATCCAGTGTCAAATTTGTTGATTTTTTTTTAGAAAACTTTGAACCCCCTGAACTAAGGCGCAATGAGCCACCAGCAAGCTATAAGGAGTTATTAAATTTGCATCAACAATATCAAGGAAGAAATGGCCATCTTTCATTGCCTCCAAGGTTGTCATATTTGTTCATTTATCAGAATTGCTACATAATATTGATTACGTTATTCAGTTCAAAGCATGCTTAGTACCATTACATTAACTATGTTAATAAAATGTATATACTAAGCATCTAATTATTATGCATTGCTTTGTTGTTGTTTTTTTTTTTGTTATTTAACTCGAAAAATAATAATTACTTTATTTTCTTAAAAAATATTTCAAAATTCTTTTCAACACACAAAGCTAATTTAATAGATAATGATTTAATCTAATTATTTTTTTAAAATAATATTTAACAGTCAGACAGACACTTATCCACATGTGACAACACCATCAGCACCCAGCTACGCAGCACCTGCGCTCCCATCAAACAGAAACACCTCGTGGACAGTGATGGGTGCTTTGAGAGATCAGAGACTAGCAGCGCCGGCAGCTTCCAGATATAATCCCAACAGGCTCTGGTGATGTTCATGTTAGCACTCATCCCTGTGTTACCCATTTATTGCTTGTTCACTGTTTTTTTATAATCTTACTATGTGATATGGCTTTACAGAAAAAAACTGTACTGGTGATACAGCTGAATTTGTAGCCATTTTAAATCAAACTGTGATATAAATTATGCCTTGAAGTGAAATATAATTTTAAATGTTTATTATTATTTTCGGCAAAAGCTAAAAGTACTTAATGTATAGTTCAATCACTTTAGGAATCTGACTTACAACTCTCTCAACTTCTTTAAACTTTATTGAAGTGCCTTTTGGTCAATAAATGTAAAAAATGTTGATTTCTAATTCACAATAATTATTTGTTTTTGTAAAATGCAAGTTTTTTAATTAATTATTCAACCCTTTGTTTTTTTTTCAAAGACCTTTCTTTACATCTAGCATGAACTTAAAATATTGATGAAGAATAAATCAGGGGTATGCAAATGTTTTAAAGGGATTGGGACTAAATGTAGGCTTTAATAATGCAGCGGTCTCTGCTTCATAATGATATACTAGACTGTAGGGGCTAGTTCATTCATCCCCTTATCTCTTTGTATCTTAACCAGAAAAACTAGCAAATTGTGAGATAAAAATAGAGATCTAATAATATCTTCAGCTGTCAGGTATAATTCGGGGGGGGGGGTGTGGTCAAGCAGTAGAGCCTATGCCTAATAATCATGAAGTCATGAGTTCGGCTTCCAAGCTGTAATTAGCTTGTTCTCAGAACAGACTACCCCCTCCCCCAATCTAACCAATCAGAGTAAGACACCAGGGAGTACAAGCCTTATTGAAACAACAGATCTAGTAGCTGGCAATATCATTCAATATTTTGGTGCATGATCTGCTCTTTGATGGATCAGCCTGGCTTAGAGACATTGCTCATGCCAGATAGTAGTGCAAGAAAGCTTTACACACAACATCGATTTAAAAAAGCAGATTTACCACTGACAAGGTCAAAATCCATCCTATCTTATCTGTACTATTGTGCAAGATTGCCATGAGTGATTGTAACATCTTCCAGTTATGATGAACAGCTTTATATTGACATCTAAGTGTGTACATCATCACAATATTTTCCAAAAAAAAAAAAACTTTTTTATAATTCAACTTGTCACTGTTACTATGGTTTGTGTAAATTGTATGTTGACAAAACAAATATACAAATAAAGAACATTACAAATGAGCGGTGATTTGCATTTATTTAAGTTTCTAAACAACCTGAAAAACTTTTTCGTATTTTTAGTCAGTTGCTTATAAATCTATCACTGACTTTAACTGATGCTGTTCTATCTTTAATTGACTTTCATATTATATCATGTAATAATTTTGAAGTCAGCTAATTTTATGTGCTATAGTTTACAAACAAAAACATGGATGTGTTAGATGGCACAAGTAAAGAACAGTAACACTAACGACAAAGGAAAAATGTGACAAAAAACAAATTAAAAACCGGGTCTTTTAATATCGAGAAAAATGGCAGAATTGTAATGCGTGATCATGTCATGGTCAACAAAAACCTCACAGAATCAAAGACTAACTCTACGCAGATCACAAGATACCTTACAAATAAATATCACTTGTCAAATCCACTTTTAAATGTGCATCTTCTTCTGCTGTTTCATTTCATTTCCCTCAGGAACAAATTAATGCTTTAAATGACACTTAGCCAGCAACTTCAATTTGTTGCTCTTTTTTTTTTAAACCGAGCGATTATCTTACAGAATTTAAGACTAAATCAAAGTAGATCACAAGATTCTTCAGAAATAAAAAATTTGTCGAACATATTTTTAAAATATGTAAAACAGAATGATCATTCATAACATTTAACCTGTTGATAAGTTTAAGCAACGACATTTTTAAAAAATGAATAAAAATTGCTAAAAGACATGGAATATTTTTACATTCTTTGACTGTCTAGACCTGTTTTCATAGCATTTCTACATCAAAAACAGTGATCATGTTTATAATTTCTGAGAAAAATTATCTGGCTTAAATCCACCTATATTATTTATATCCACACAAGACGATTAAAGTTATGTATGCTAGCCAAACTTAAAGTTAAATCAGAAATGTTGTTACGTGCGTATAGAGTGGCAAGAGAGTGTGCGTAGTCAGCTGCACAGGGGGCACAAATTAATTGAAGTCCCTTTTCAGTCTGCCTTAAGCAAACGTCATTTGGGATGTTCATATAACAAATAAAATCTTAAAAATAAAATTAAAAGTAAACCAACAGATGAATAAAAATATGTAAACGCCAATGATCAGTTAAAGCCTAAGGCTAAAACGTCATTTAATCGGCCAGTACTTCACATCATCTTAATAATAAAAACTATATTAAACACAGTAATACACAAAAAATAACCACCTTATAAAGAAATAGAATCAAAGCTATATTCTAATAATGGGTTAACATAACCAAAAAAAAGTTTTTTTTAAAAAAAGGAGTCAATGTTTAAACAGACAAATGCCAGTATTTAACCTTTTCTTGGGTTATTTAATATAAAATGCAATAAGGTGGGTGGCAAAACAATTACCTAGTAATGAACTTAGGAAGTTAAAACTTTTGTTTAAAGTGGTAAATAAGTTAGTGTTAAATTATTTATTTCATTTTAATAAATTTACAAACTAGAAAAAAAACAACTAAATATAATGACATAAATTTTAAGTGTGTACAACACCAAAAAAAAATTGTTTACACAGTTCTATATATTGCTTCTCATAACAACCAAACTTGTATTTTTAATCAAATATTTATGACAAATTATATGAACAGCATTATCAATCAATGATGTGGCTGGGGATTTCAGTTAATTTTTGCTCAAATCAGCAACAGTTGAGGCAGATTAAAAACACTACAGCTGCACACAAGTTAGATCACTCTGAACACACAGTAAACCTCAAAATATTCAATCTAGCAAAATAAAAAAACTATGACTGGAAAATTAAAAATGAAATAATTCATGTCAAAGGCACCTGAGGAGTGATCTATTTTGGACACATTTTTACCAATGCTGCCTGCAAAGTTTGCTATTCACAAGCCACATGATCTAAAGCACACATCGACACCATTGAGCACGAGGAAAAATTTAGACAATATGAAGTTTTCTCTGAAAATTTTCAAGTCAATCAAATCAACTGTTTAAAATTTTTACACTAGAAAAAGATTTTTTAGAAATAAATAAAATTTCAAAGCAAAATAAAAACTGAAGCAATGTTACAATTACATTTATGTATTTACTATATATATATCTATATACATAGCTGAAGACACAATGTGTAAGACGCACAAAGCAATAGAGTATTTGCAGAAGTATAAATCCATCAATCAATAAATTATGTGGTTAGAAAAACTGTTACTAGTCGTCAAGCTATTGAACATCGATTGCAGGCAGGATTTAATTTCAGATTATTTACTTTAGTATGCAACTAACCATAAGAGAGAGTAATGGTTTAAAAATTTGGTCCTGACAAGTAAAATAAAAATTAATATATGGTCCACTTAAATTTTAAACAAAAATTTTTTTCAAAGTCAAAAATGTTTTATTCATAATTGTTTAAGTAAACAAGGTTAACTGGAAGAATTATTAATTTAGTCTTATTTTAAACTTGTATCATATAAACCAACCACATGTACCGGATTGTTCATTGATACGGATATATACATAACATTTCACATATCATCAGACTGTTCACTGGTATAGTATCACAGTTTCATCATCAACCATTAATTTTCATGTTCAACTTGTTAGTAGTTATTAAAAAAATCTAACTCAGCTATGCAGTATATTTTTACAGCGACATACAACTTATCTACATCCCACATCAGGGGTAATCCACAACCAAGTGATAAAATTAATTATGCTGATACTAGTTACTTAAAAAAAGATGTTATTGATTGGTACTTCCACTGTAAATAATGCTAATTGTAAGAGAAATCCCTACAAGTAACTTATATTTTTATTTAAAGATTTTTTTAACAGGTAAAAATAAAATCATTGAAATTTTTCTCATTTGTCCACATAAAAGTTGACAAAATTTTGTCATTGTGACAAGCTAACAATCTGTATGTTATTTATACAAGTAATATATTCTTAAATTTATATTATATAAACTACCAAAGCCTAAGTTATTCAAATAAACATAAAAAATTCATTTTCTGTAAAGTTAATTTTCTTATAATCGAAAAGAAATAACTATTATTTAAACAAATCAATAAACAAAAACGATGTTTATCCCCAATAGAGTTTACAGGCTAATATTTACTTTATACAGAGTCTGTGGTAACTATCTATTTACTGCAAAATAACTTAAACATTTTTTTCATAATACAAAGAGTTTAAATCAAATATTTTTAACACAAAAAAAAGAATAAATACAAACAGTACAAATAAATACTAATGTTATTTTTTTTTTTATAGAAAATGAAATAAACACTTGTTAATGCAATTTTTCTGGTACAATACTACAAGTCTTATCAATAACTATTTTGATTAGTAATTCAATGCAGACAAAGGGAGATAAATGGAGCAGCTTTATTTGTTGTACAACAAAGGAGATAACCAAATTTTAATTTTTTATAAGGCAGTGAAAAATAAAAAGACTCTGGTTAAAGATGAACATGGCCAAAGTACGTGTCCAAATAAACAAGACAAGTCTCTTGCGAAATCCACAGTTTCAAGAAGATCCAGTAGGACACCATCCCAACCAAGCAGCCACAGACCACATCAAAAATGTGGTGCCTGCCCAGTAGAATTCTTGAAACACACACACTTATAGACCAGAGAAAGGTCACCAGCATGTAGAACCTGTTGGTGAAAAGGTGAAGGCACAGAAAGATCCCCATCATTGTCGCCCTGGTCGCGTGACCAGAGGGGAAGGAGAATTTATCAACAGAGGGCGCTGCAAACATGTCCATCACATTAAGGCTGGGACGTCCTCTTCTAAACGTCATTTTTAGCAGCCCAACTATGATGATATCAAATACAAGTGCTGTGAACGAAACAAAGTTCAAAGATATATAAATTGACCAGTATAAAAAGTACAACAAAAATAAATTATTATTCAAAGTAAAAATTAGAGGTTGTTATATAAACCATGGGAGAACAATAAATAGACAATTAAATCAGATTCGAGTATATTTCATCCCACCCCTCATTAAAATATTCAGCACTTTATACCTATCCATATATCTGACCCTATCACTAAAATACCCCTATTCCTATCTTTCCTTCACAGGCAGGATAATGTCCTACTGCAGTAGTTTTGGGGGGGGGGGGGGGGGGGAATGAGAAACTGATCTGGGAAAATTATATGGGGTAGGTAGAGGTTTGAGATTTTTCTCTCATTAAATGAAGGTTCTATAATGCTACTTGGGTCAAATTTGGGATCTTATTTAGGGTTGGATTAAATTTAGAAGTTATATCTTTAACATGCTGTTAGTACTTGAATAATAAACAAAAATTCTGATGGCACTAACCAGCAAACATATTCACTGACACCTCCACATCCTGGGGCTTGTGGGAGAAGAAAAATAAAATAAGAGTGCCAAGAAGCCAGGGGACACCATGGCAGCTGATTTCTAGAATCTTCATCACTGGCCTCAGGTTGCCTAGAGGAGACTCCTTGGTGGCACAAACAGCTAGATGAGTAGTGAACTGGTGGTCCAGCATCAGGAAGGAATCCCACAGTGACAAACATGCTGATGTGCAGACTTGGGTGGCTGTCTCTTCTTCTTGAGGGTTGTTGTCATCCACCTTTTGGCCAATAGGTCGCTTTCGCATTTTTGTAGGAAAATATTGCGTTGTAAATAACTATGGTGCTTCTGTTGAGAAAATAATATTACTAGATATAGCCATAGTTTTAATTATAGGTTAAATAACTTAAAAGGCAACACATAAATGTATTTTAAGTTAGAGACTAGAGTATTTTTCATGGTCATCAGACATTTTATATTGAGTAAACATAGAAATACAAAATCAAATTTGAATTATATTTATTGGTAATGTCAGAAAGGAAATAAGCAATGAAATACATTCTAAGTAACAGACCCTGATTGCTACTTGTTTTCCTAAAGAGTAAATATTCTCATGGTAATCAGAAATTTTATAAGTTAAGATTGTTCATGTTTTGTAAACATTAATTTTGTTCTGTAAAGTCAGAATGGAAATTGATTTCTAAAAATATTCCTAATTAGCTTATGATTCAGGCATTTGTCCCGCCCATAATATAGAAAGGTGAGTGAAATGTACAAATTAAATATGAACCCAAATTTCCCAAGATGTTACTAAGGCAATTGTACATAGTCAGTGACAATAAACTTTATAAACACCTATTGCTAATTTAATGCAAAAAAAAAATCACTGAACACTGCCTACTACCAGTGGTAAGACTAAATCTGGGTAATACATGGTGCTGTAAATCGGAGCAACTGTATTATGATATGTACTGAACTATAAGAAAAACTACTCAATTCTCAATTGTTAGTAATGGAGTGTCACCTCCAGCAAATTAATTTTCTTTTTTTTTTTTTTAGTTTATACTAGCCGTCCCGGCCAGGCCCTGCTCTGGCTTCTGTGAAAAACCTTTCTGTTAAAGACCATTACCTGTGTGTTTAGTAATCATCATAAACCCGGCATTGCCCACCCAAACCACAACCAACCAAAACAACAAAACGCAAACATAACGCTAACACAATTACAAATACAAACGAAAACAAAAACTTAACAACAAACACAACCACACCCACAAACACCAATACAAACACAAAGAAAAAACAAACAAAAAAGCAAACGAAAACAAAAACCTAACAACAAACCCAACCACAAACACCAATACCAACAAAAAAAAATCAACGAAAAAAGCAAACGAAAACAAACCAAATCCAAACGCAAAACCAACCAAAAACACAAATACAAACCCAAACAAAAAAAACACAAACAAAAACGAAAAAAGAAAGAACAAAAACGAACCAAATTAAAACGCAACCACTAACGCAAACCCACCTAACCACAAAGAAAACACTAACGCGAACATAAACGCCCGGGGCGGAATCACCTGTTTTAGCTTAATGAACGACTATAGTACCCCAACTTATTCACAGTCTTTTGCACTCTTAAACGAACGCGCCTGTTTCAATTTAATAAACAATTTTAATACTCCAAGCTTATCCGTAAAATACCTACAACATTTGCACTTGATCAATCCCCGCTAATTATGTAATTATTTTTTTTCCCAACACCAAAACAAAGTAATTAAAAAGTAAATTATTTTCACGGAATACAATGGGTTTATAAAGGGAAGTAATTGTGTTTTTCCTAATTTATCAAAGGGAAGTAAGTGCTATAGGACTAAATAAAGACATAATTAGAATTTTTGTAAAAGATAATATTTTTTTTAAAACTTGTGTTTAATGAACATGCCGACAATTATTACTATAATTTGAAAAATGAAAATTATTTCCCAACACTTTCAATAGTAATTTTTTAGC
Source organism: Physella acuta (assembly GCF_028476545.2). Lineage (NCBI taxonomy): Eukaryota > Metazoa > Mollusca > Gastropoda > Physidae > Physella > Physella acuta. The sequence goes on from NW_026731694.1 coordinate 259,856, forward strand.
TCATAAATTTAGACAAATGCGCACGATAATTTTTCTAACACTTAAAATCGTACAATTCCAACGACATACAAATGCATTACATACAGAACTGAGCTTTATATATTAGATTTAAAATAAAGTAGGCCTAATCTAAGTAAACAGGCCTATTAGTATTAGGCCTAATTACTCATATTTTAATTAAAATGTTTTACTTTTGCTTAGTACAACTAGGTATTCTAAATGAAATTTTCATAATGAAATTAAATAAAATTTAACACTTCCACCTGATAGGGATTGCTTTCATCAGAACAGAAACACCAAATTTATTGATGTATGTCCATTTTTAAAAAAGTTATGAATTTTTTAAAACTCGAAAAATGTGTTCGCTTTTCGAGCAGTAAAGGGTCTATTTGAGACCCCTACTAACTTCTAAAATAACTAAGTTAGAACTCACAAATTTCTTGCACACACAGCCAGTAATACAAATAGCAAACTCAATTTTTTTCAAGGTTGTCAGACAGATATAAATGGAAAATTTATTCACTTAAAAATGAGCCAAAGCACAATTTTACCAAAGTACGAAAAGGGAGACAAAAAGTCAATTTACAGTCATTTTTAAAAAATCATATAAAATAAACTAATTAAGCCACATTGATAATATAAATGTTCTAAGAAAGGAAATTCAAAGCATGTTAATATGAAATAAGCAGGTAAAGAATTAATAAAGAAAGTAATTAGCGAGACCAGATTCTGCGAGGTCAGTTTATAAAAATTAGAAATTTCACCCTTTTTCAAAAAATGATTAAAAAATATTAAAGTAAGGTATCTTAATAAATTTTACACCATCTTAAAGCACATGATGTTCTTAATATATAATAAACACAGAAACATAAAATAATCATTCTGCAAAACAATATAAGGCATCCTTCCTTAACGCCCAAAATCAAGAATTTTCATTACCTAACATCTTGCAAAAAGTGTTCTTACTTTTAAGAAAGTAATATAAATTGTGTAGGAAACATGTTAGCATTACTTTGTTATAAAAAATTAAATAACTATACTATTACTTTACTTATATACTTACTAAGAAGAAATTTCATGCCTTTTAAACACTGATGAAGTAAGATAACTAATTAAACTAAAATTCTTTATAAATGATCCTAACTGTTAGCTTTGTGATGTTCATCTAGTTTTGTTACTCTGCTCCCTAACCATGACATGCTTAGCCTAAATTTACTTGTTATCAGTAAATTTATTTCTTCTAGTTAGTTATTGATCAATGTCAACTTCTGGAAATGCCTAGGTCCTAACTTATACAATTATCAGAAATCTTAGAGCAGGTTAAAAAAGACAGGTCAATATCCTGATTGGGAAAGTTCTCTATGAGGTTGGGTAGCATTGTAATTAATAGTCAATATCTTGGTTGAGTTTGTCTTCTTCTTCAAGGTTTGGAGTAGCATTGTAATAAATTATTGTGAACTGGCAGCACACATCAAATTTTGGAAACTAGTAAGGGATCCTTCCATTGGTCCAGAGTAGAGAAAATGTCTGTGAATAAAAACAATAAATTAGCATTTCCAATATACTGACTTATATAGTAGGTCTGTATATCTTTATACCTACTTAGATATCAATCATGTAACATTACATCATTATAACTAATAAGCAAAGTGAAGAAAATACTAACATCTGACATATGGTTTCCTTCAAAAGTATTCCGTAGTCCTGTTGGTGCTTACACAAACAATACACATTTTTGACAGGCCTTTCAGTTTCCCCTTTCTTTTGCTAATATCTTGCTCTGTAAATAGAATAATATTAAAAGTAAGGCTGCTCAATGCTTTTTTAGATATTAAATGTAAACACTTTAGATAGTTCTACTACTAAATATTAACATGAAAGCAATAGTGAATCTAACTAATCTAAGTAGATCTAGAAACAATTTTGGGTTAAACTATTATGGAAGGGGGGCTACATTTTATTTTAATGTCGTCAGTTCAATAAACATAGAGATAAGAAACATTAACGATCGTAGTATTCTAAAATTTAATGTAATTACTGCAATTATATAGAATAGTTAACTATTAAACTAGGAAAAACAAAATAAACAATGCTACAATAAATTGAAAGTATGCTGTTAACCCTGCGTAATATAATAGTTGAATCCAACATTACGAGAAGGCAAAAAAAAAAAAATGGCCGACAAGCGGCTTGAAATATCGACAATATATTGATAGTTTAATCGGTCGATGTTAGTAATTAATAAAATTCACGAATACAAATTAAATTCTATCACTCTTTTAAACATCTTTTTGATTTAACTGTGCATTCCTTTTTTATTTTGGTAATCGTAAATTAAATACAAAGAACTTTTAAAAAGGTCTAGATAATTTTTTGGTAAATGTTTTTTTAAGCGTGTAGCAATTACCGATAAGTGGACACTAAAATGCAAATGGTTTAAAGCAGCAGTTTATTATAAATAAAATGAATATAGCTAATAATTTATAAAGCACTTAACTTACCTAGACATTGTTTAAAATCCATGGTAATCCGCGAATAAACACAAAATCCTGCTTTGAACTTGAGCCGGGTGTTCCGTGACATTACGCAAAACTAGATTTAAGCCGGCAAAAGTTAGCGCGGGTCATCACGATACGTATGCGTTCGTTTTTATTTCTGCGATCCGATACCATACATTAAGTGTTAATTAAATTATAACATTTTTATAGTAAATTGGACGCCCGATCTGAATATATAATTTTGCCGGCTGTAAAATATTTTTTTCGTGTAAAAAAATCATTTGAAACTTTTAAATCTATTATTTTTAGCATTAAATTATATTTTACAGCGGGCAAAGTCATATCATATTAAAGGGCGTCCATTCTACTTTCTATATTAGTTTTTAGTGTAATCGTATGTATTATGGTATCGGATCTCCGAGCGTTGGCGCAACCCGACCAAATTTTTTTACGCGCAGTACGTTTTTTTCGGCTCATTTAGAATACCTAGTACAACAATGTGTGTAGTGTAGAGTTAACTCAGTGTAGTTGAGTGTAGTGTAGAGGTCCAAACAAAGATGTAATCAGTCATCAAGCTAATCACTGAATCAGCTGCTAGTCAGTCAGTTAATCACTTTTTTGAAAATCAACTAGATTTTTACTAGAGCTAGACTAGATCTACTAACTAGACTAACAGTTAGAAATCTAGTAACTATTGTAGTATTACTAGATCTAGATCTGAATCTAGGTAAAATCACGATATAGCGTCGGTTATTATTCCGGAACTGTACAGCAGTAAAAACCAGTAAAACCATGGCGTAGTCTGTCGAGCCGTTCCGGAAACCACCGGAAATACTGTAAACCATCATTTATTTGCCGCCATATTATTTTTAGTACATAATGTTTAAAAATGTGCAAGGATTGATTTTAGTTGCATTTTAAATGCTGTTTTGCTAATTATTTTGTATTTCTAACTATTTTAAGTGCTGCTACTAAACATTATTCTAGTTATTCTTACTACTTTTAACTTTAGTTAATCTAGCCTAATCGTCTTATTTACTAACAGAACTAGAGCTGGTTGTCGCAAATCTTCTGCAGGTTTTTTCTGTTTCTTAAAAAAAAACATTAATTACTACACTCGACTTTCTTAAAAATATTTAGATTTACTAATTTTTGCTAATTTTTTGTCAGTTAAACATTAAATTAAGTTAAAACATTAATTTAATGTACTTGACTTTATTTTTCTTTCACCGGTCAAATAAAGTATGGTTTACAGTATTACAGTAACGAATGTTACCGAAACTCAACGAACATTACCCAATAATTTCCGACGCTATATCGTGATTTTACCTGAATCTAGATTAGATCTAGAATCTAAATGATAATCAGTATTATACTAGAAATCATTGATAATCTCAATGTCTAAAAATAAAAAGATATTCTGGTAACAATCTGAGGTAATCTATCGTTTTGGGTACGTAAAATCGCCCGCGATTTGTAATGTGAAAAACAGGTGACTCCTTAAATTTTAATAATTATTTCACATTTTGAGGAGGATTTATGTATTAAAAAATTCAAAAATGTTTCCTTGATTCATTTATGTACCTGTTTTTAAACAATTGAATTTAAACTTTTCCGTAATAAATGAAGACTAGCGATGTTTCCAACAGATGCAACCATGCTCATTTACTATAGCAGCCATCTTGTCTAAGTTTTATTTTTATAAGCTTTTAGCGCCAGATTCAGGGGGAAGCTACTCTATTTTACAAATGGCTGCTGTTTATATAGCAAATCGTGCTCTCAGACACTGCTGTTTAAAGTTAATTTCTGGCCTATATCGATATATTTAGCCATTGATTTAGGTTTATTATTCATGTATCTATAATATTTAACACAAACATATGACAATATACTTCTATTAAAGCCTTGACAATGAGGTAACGTTTTCGTACATAAATAGCCGCGGGCGATTTTACGTACCCAAAACGATAGATTACCCAATCTGATCTGGCTAGTCGAGATTTTTAACTATTTTTTTATTCGGTTAAAAAAGCCATGTAGAATCTATCTTTTGCTAGATCTAGATAGAATCTAGATCTACAATCCGAAATAAGAAACATACTTCAATTATATGATGCTTATAGAAGATTCTATAAAGAGAACAGAGGAATGGTTGTTTTATAGATCGTAGTTTTCAGAATTAATTCAGGAAGTTTACACGGGCCATCTTAAAATCTCAGCTGTTTCCGGCTAACATGGAATGCATACTCTTTAACTCGAAAATAAAAATTATTTGTGATATTTTGGTTTTCGACTATTTCTTTCAGCATATTTTAAATTGCCAATTTATGAAGTTAAATTTACAGAATATTTTTATATGATAAAAATTTACAATACTGTTTTATATAACGGAAATAGCATTTCTTGGGTAGATTTGCTACTGAGAGTATTCTGACGTAAACAAAAGCACATGGTAACAGAATCTCTAAGGCCTTCGTGTAAAGATTCTGGAAGTACCAAATGCCGCAATAGCTTAAAATAATAATCACGGAGGCCTTCACTGGTTTCAGATGGATCGTTCCGTTCACTCTACGGATGGAATGGGACACGGATCCTTAGTGGTTTGGAACGGGGCCTTAAATAAAGAAAATAACAATAGCAATGAAAATATATCGACCAGTAACGACAACGTCGGGCCGGTCATCCGAATTCTCGAAATAGAAGCAAAGATTGACAAAGAACCCACACAAATTGATGAAAGCTCCTCCGCAGTTTTAAAGTACAGAACGCCTAATTTCAGGTTTGTCTCATTGTATTGTCATTATAAACCTTAGACAATTCTCTCCCTTGTATTAGAATATTATACTGCAGATCTCTACTAGATCTAGATCTACTACACTGTAACTGTTCCTGTACTACAGGCCCCTCTTTGGCCTAGGATCCAATCTAGACTTATACTCCTCTAAATCTAGCTAGATCTAGACCTAGATCTGTATCACTAGACTTATCTGGATTGAGAAATATATCTGTTCATTGTGACCGCATTATAGTACTTTAAGTAGTAAAGTTAGTAACTTATCCTAAATTTAAATTAAGTTAAAGTTAATCATGAATGTTGATTCGTTCAGTGACTAGTAAAGCTAATAACTAATTTAACCAGTTTAATATTATAAAAAAGACCAACATTGTCTTATTATCATTATGCTCAGCCTTGTTATAAAAGTTAATGTTACTGTAGCTAACTGTAGTACTGTAGGCTTAAAGCTAACAATAATAAACTCAACTATGACAAAACAATGAGTATTGACAAATATTGATAACACAACTTGAACTAGATTACTAGATCTAATAGTTTTGTTATCAGTTTGGAAGATAGATGTACCAAGTCAACTCCAATGGACTCACCTAAAAATAAATAGGGGATTGCAATGTTAGTAGGCCTGATGATGATATAATTAATTTAATAGGCCTTTAGTAAATAATATTTTATTAAGATATATGGCTAGGCTAAAGCCTTCTGTATGGACTTGGATTTGGTTAATTTCATGGAGTTAGTTTCAACAAACCAAGGAACCTTATACTTCATCATAGCATCACTATCAGTTATATGTAGTGAATTGTAGTGGTAAGAAGAAAAAAAACACAATGTTTTGAATTCTTATCCCTTTAATTAATCTTTGAATCATCATAATTTTAAGTAAAGAGAGTAGATACTAGATAGGCTAAATGTTTACATCTAACATAGGCTAGATCTTTACTTTTGGCACCATAATTTTGACCGAACTTGCCACAAAACTGTGACTGTACACAAATAATAATAAGCTTAGTGCCAATGTTGTATGTAGTTATAGTATATATTTAATTACTATAGAAACTATTCCTTGGTCAGTTGGCAAAATCATCCTATTTTTTTCAGTTGTTTTACTTTTGATAAATATTGTCAGTAATTGCCAACAGGTTTATATTGAAGTTATTTTTTAGCAGGTAGAACTACCTTAATCCAGACTAGCTAACAAGCCTGGTGTTAGTAGATCAGAGATCAGGGCAAAACCTGCATTCACTGCTGCCCTGTTGGCTAACATAATTCAATTAAAAGATACAAAATTTATACCAGACTGGATTAGATCAACTTTGCTAGTACTAGTACACCCTTGATGCATTGTTGGTCTACTCTTTACATTTGTGCTCAGGTGTACTGTTGGCCTACTCTGTATTTGTGTACCCAGGTGTAGGCTACTGTTGGCCTACTCTGTATTTGTGTACTCAGATGTAGGCTACTGTTGGCCTACTCTGTATTTGTGTACTCAGGTGTAGGCTACTGTTGGCCTACTCTGTATTTGTGTACTCAGATGTAGGCTACTGTTTGCCTACTCTGTATTTTTGTACTCAGGTATAGGCTACTTTTGGTCTACTCTGTATTTTTGTGCTCAGGTGTAGGCTACTGTTGGCCTACTCTGTACAAGTGTACTTTAAAGTACAAGCAGCCTACTCTGTACATATAACATTAACTACTGCCATTGCTGTAACAGGGCTAGTGCAACTGTAGAAATATCTCCATTCTCTGACAATGAAGCTTGGAAGGTTGGTTGGATTCAGGCATGCACCGATATGACATTTCACAACACTTATGGGAAAGAGGGATAGTGAGTTGGCCTGCATTGCGAATTCAAATTTTGGTGTTTGATTGAAATGTTCCTTTATACTTTCACCATTTTTTTAACTTTATTTCAATTTCAAATTTGTGTTTCATTTAGTCTTGAGGATATTTTAACTATATGTATTACATAAAAACCTAATGATCTTAGGTTCTTTCCACAGATATTTTGAAAGTTAGTTTTTTTTTAAAAAAATAACAGTTGCAATAACTTTGTCACCCTCGCAAATGTAAATAATATTAATGGTATTTTAGTCACATATCTACAGCCATTTAAAAGAATCTCTGTAGCTTTTGCTTAATACTGTTTCTGTTTATTATTTTAATAGCACCAGCTGGGAGTTTCCTGAACTCACTTCAGGCAAGCAGACCATGATATCTGATTGTGATGGCCGACACTACCCCTGGTACGGTTCCCGGAATGAAACTGTGATCTTCAAAGGCCCCTGTGACCGCTATCAAACAGCTACAGTCTACATGAATGATAACTTCCACCCGCATGTCACATGGAGGAACCCAGCCAATCGCCATCAGCTGGAGCCTAACCTGACGCACATCATACGTGACCAGAGTTTCTACGTGTGGCTAGTGGCCTGGAATATGGTTACAATGAAAAGCTTTGTCATGCAGGTATGTGTGTCTAATTTTGTTAGTCTGCGCTATGTATGTGCTGCTTGATTAAACTGCTGTCTTACTTTTTGTTTTTGTATTGAGATCTATATTTGTCTTTTGCTTTACTCATTATTACCCTAACTCTTTCAGCAAAACCAGTAAGTATAAAGATTAATATGATCCTTTCCAGTGAAAATATACCTTTTGTTTTCTTTACCTTCTCTCGCCAGTGAATAATAAAGTATATATTTTCTTCTTTACTTTCCCTAACTGGTGAAAAATAAAGTACATTTTTCTTCTTTGCTTTCTCTCACCAGTGAAGTAAAAAGTATTTTTCTTCATTATTTTCTATAACCAGTGAATATTAAAGTATATTTTGTTGGTTTTTTTTTTCTCACATGTTCAGACATCTTTATTTTCTATAACCAGAGAATATTAAAGTATATTTTGTTGTATTTTTTTTTCACATGTTTAGACATCTTTATTTTCTATAACCAGAGAATATTAAAGTATATGTTGTTGTTTTTTTTTCTCACATGTTCAGACATCTTTATTTTCTATAACCAGTGAATATTAAAGTATATTTTGTTGGTTTTTTTTTCTAACATGTTCAGACGTCTTTATTTTCTATAACCAGTGAATATTAAAGTATATTTTGTTGGGTTTTTTTTTTCTCACATGTTCAGACATCTTTATTTTCTCTAACCAGTGAATATTAAAGTATATTTTGTTGGGTTTTTTTTTTCTCACATGTTCAGACATCTTTAGTTTCTATAACCAGTGAATATTAAAGTATATTTTGTTGGGTTTTTTTTCTCACATGTTCAGACATCTTTATTTTTTCTAACCAGTGAATATTAAAGTATATTTTGTTGGGTTTTTTTTCTCACATGTCCAGACATCTTTATTTTCTATAACCAGTGAATATTAAAGTATATTTTGTTGGGTTTTTTTTCTCACATGTCCAGACATCTTTATTTTCTATAACCAGTGAATATTAAAGTATATTTTGTTGGGTTTTTTTTTCTAACATGTTCAGACATCTTTATTTTCTATAACCAGAGAATATTAAAGTATATTTTGTTGGGTTTTTTTTTTCTAACATGTTCAGACATCTTTATTTTCTATAACCAGAGAATATTAAAGTATATTTTGTTGGGTTTTTTTTTTTCTCACATGATCAGACATCTTTATTTTCTCTAACCAGTGAATATTAAAGTATATTTTGTTGGGTTTTTTTTTTCTCACATGTTCAGACATCTTTAGTTTCTATAACCAGAGAATATTAATGTATATTTTGTTGGGGTTTTTTTTTTCTCACATGTTCAGACATCTTTATTTTCTCTAACCAATGAATATTAAAGTATATTTTGTTGGGGTTTTTTTCTCACATGTCCAGACATCTTTATTTTCTCTAACCAGTGAATATTAAAGTATATTTTGTTGGGTTTTTTTTCTCACATGTCCAGACATCTTTATTTTCTCTAACCAGTGAATATTAAAGTATATTTTGTTGGGTTTTTCTTCTCACATGTCCAGACATCTTTATTTTCTCTAACCAGTGAATATTAAAGTATATTTTGTTGGGTTTTTTTTCTCACATGTCCAGACATCTTTATTTTCTCTAACCAGTGAATATTAAAGTATATTTTGTTGGGTTTTTCTTCTCACATGTCCAGACATCTTTATTTTCTCTAACCAGTGAATATTAAAGTATATTTTGTTGGGTTTTTTTTCTCACATGTCCAGACATCTTTATTTTCTCTAACCAGTGAATATTAAAGTATATTTTGTTGGGTTTTTCTTCTCACATGTCCAGACATCTTTATTTTCTCTAACCAGTGAATATTAAAGTATATTTTGTTGGTTTTTTTTTCTAACATGTTCAGACATCTTTATTTTCTCTAACCAGTGAATATTAAAGTATTTTTTTTTCTCACATGTTCAGACAGTGTCCTGGTGCATGCAGTTGGAAATAGCCATAGATCCAAGGCGCCCACTCGGTGAGAGAGCAACTCTTATAAGCAATCCTGTTCCCCGCCAGCCCATCATCCTGGATTACAATGTCCCCATCCCGCGATGTGCTCTGACCCCACCCTGCGCCAACTCCGCCCAGATGCTGGTGTGGCACCCAAGACGCGGAAAACCTGTGTGTGTTATCCCTCCAGTTTGGAAAAGTCAAAGCAGAAGTCCAAAGAGAGACAGCAAATTGTAAATCCTGTTTAAGTTGCTCCTGGTGCCAAAGTTAAGAAAATACCATTGCATTTTTTTTTAAAACTAACATTTTATTATGAGAAAAACAATCAGTAAAAACATTATTTGGGCATTTATGTTGGCTCATTGTGGTGTGCGATATCAAACTAGCAACCTTGAACCAGCTTTATATGATTCCTTTGGATTTAATTATTTTTCTAGCATCATATCTACCCTTCAAACATTGTGCCATTAAATGTGCCAAAAGTCCATCATATGCAAGAGTGCTGGGTGGAGTTTTTAATATAAAAAAAAACAATGTATGTGGTTAAAGTTAAGTTGTGATGCACATCAAAGGCTTCAGATAATGGATAATTGTTAAAGAACAAGGTTTATTTTTATCTAGCATTTATATATTTATCATTTGAAACCAACATTGTTATAAAAAATTGTTGTTATTGGGAAGCTGAGACAGTGATAGAACTAAAGGCCGGTTTTATTTTAAGCTATTGCACCGTTTAGTGAGAGTTTAATTTTGATAAATGATTTATTTTACAACAGTTTGGCTTTTTTTTTCTTCTTGGTGCTGTGGCAGCCCTTAAGTAAAAAGATAGAACTGTGAAAGCTTATCATGCAGGGTATGTTAAAACAGCTGAAGTCAAGTTACAGTTCCGCTTTAATCAAGATGAGAAGGGTTAGTTTAGTTTGTCACAGCATCATTTTATAAGCTCAGTCATTTGATTATTTTGTATACATAATTTGGATGGCTTTCTTGTACTACTGTTTGGTAAAGATTTATAATTTGATATTTTTCTCGTATTGGATTTTTGAAGCATATAAAAAAAAAATATCCCATCTCTGGTGATCAGATAATACCTTTTCTGTTTAGGTTTAAAGATAGCATTAAGCATATTCCATCAGTGCTTGATAAAAATTTTTAATTAGGATAGTTTTTGGATGAAGGTGGTGATGCTGTTAATATATTGGGATAAGAATTTAAAAGTAAATAATTGATTAAACTTTTTCTTGTAATTAATTGATTTGCCATCATTTTTTTTTCAGCTTAAGTTATGATAAATTCATCAAAACAATTCTCATTTCACTGTTTACAATCAGTTATCTGGGCAAAGAAGTTTTTCAGGTTTCATTGTTCAAGCAACATATTAGTTCTGTGTTTTTAAAGCCGATTAGGGAGGGGAACAAGGGCTTGTGATATTCCAAAACCATGTATCTCATGAGTATTTTAACAGCAGGGCAATTAGTATACATGGTCATAAAAGCCTTACACAATTTATATGTTGCAGGAATTTAAATTATCATTTAGCCTCATCCCCCCTTCCCCAACTTTTTTTTTAAGCAAAGATAATTTAAAATATAAAAAAAACAAAAAATTGAAAAAAAAACTGCTGACTACTGCTTTGAAATTGTATAAAGGAGCTTTACTGCTGTGTATGTAAAGATATATTACCTATTTATTACACATACAGTATGTTAAGTTACTTTGATAAGATTTTGCAATCAGCCTTATGTGATATTATTTTCCACAGATATTTTATATTTACTCTCACCACATCTATCTGTTTTAAGAGTTATTGATGTGCTATTTATGTATGGCTATATACACCATAACACTAAATAAATACTTTATTTCAGCAGTCAGTAAACTGTGTCTGTTTCATTTTTAAAGGTAAACTGCAAACTGTTGAATGTCATGAATCTATATGTTATAATTGGGGGAATTGTGCTAGCCTATGTAGAGAGTTGGTCCGGAATGCTTGATAGCAAATTCCTCTAGGAAAATGAGACTTCCTTGTTGGCTTTGCCAGTATTTTATCAATACAAGATTCCCACCAGTAGAGGACTGAAGTCTTTCAAAACATCATTTTATGATATAATATTAGGCTTTCTCCATTATACAAGCAAGGGTTGCATTGATTCTAGATGGATGATTCATTTACCACTTTATTTATTTTTACACTTGTGGGTATGAAGGCTTTTAATAGTGTACACAACTGGAGTATCTGAAAGGTTTGTAGCTGCATTACAGAATATTAATATTCAAATTATAATGCATGTAGCATCCCTCACTAACACACTTCAACATTTAAAAACAAATTTTCTTCTAATCTATGTAATAAGTTTAATTCCAGTGAATTAAAAAAAAAACCCTAAAAAGTAAGGTTTTTTCTGATTATAACAGGATTGTGTGGTCAGCACTATGCCCAGGAAATGGCCAGTCTCACCACACTAGGTGGACCTTTGAATCTGATAACTTAACAGAATTGCTGTCAAGCAACTGCTATACCATTCAGCAACACCATTGCCAAACATAAAAAAAAACAACACCATTGCCAAACATTAAAAAAACTAAACTCCCATAGGTACTGAATACTTTTATTACTTAAACATCAAAGCTAGAAGTAGGAAAATGTTTGGTCTATCCTCTGTATGAATTGAATGCTGGATTGTTTCTGTAAAGAGAAAAAGGTACTTATAATCCTTTGAAAACAAGCAAGACAGCATTTTTTTAAAAATACAGTTTACAGCTGTTAGAACTTTGAATGCAGGTAAAAAAAAATGATGTTTTTTGTTTTTAAAATATACTTAAAATTTAAAATATTCTTTAAGCCTCAATAAAAAATTGTGTCACCCATTTTTTTTAATTTTATGGCAGAAAATTTAGAGAACTAAATTTTGAATGAAACTTGGTAGGCTGTTCTTAGAATGTAACCAAACGTAATATATTTGGTTCAGGTGTGTAGGTTTTATTTCAGGACATAAACCCAGACTGGTTTTTCTTCATCATTGCACTAGATGCAATCATGCCTTAGGAGCACTGCTCTCTTGAAATAAGTCACAGGCAGGAAAACAATACCTCACCTTTGACCCTCATGCTCATACCACCTTGTGAGACTAGACTTCCTGCCCTAATGCCACCATAGAAGCCTCACAACAATATCAACCTATCTTCTTACAACATAATACAATACACCAAAAACTAAATGTAAAACTATCCTTTTACAAACAGGATTGAGAAGGGAGGAGAGAAAAAAGGGGTAAACTAAACAATGTTTAGATTGTTAATACTTGTTCCTACTTGTCATTTGAACAGAACATTTATAAACCTGAAAATAAAAAACATTTACTTACCCAAATGATGGTGTACTGAAGCCTGTGTTGAAAAAATAGGGAAGATGAGAATTTTTAAAAATTGTGTATGTCAATATGCTACATTAAAATAGAGACTTCTACAAAATTATAGACACTGGACAAAAAGACATCCTGTTTTATTCAATTTTAAAACTGGAATTAAATTCAATGGTATCTTTATTTCCAAGATAATATATTTCAAGGAATTGCATTAAACGTAATGTATTAAAATGAATAAAAGATTAAACATTGAAGGACCTCTAACATTTGAGAGAGTTAAAGAAATTGAGCAGGCATTGCTTGAGTTGAGCTAAGTGTTAACCAAATTTTCATTAGCTCCAGCTCCAAACTATACATTTTAGGAATTGCACAATCTATTAATGTTTAGCAGTTCAGAGTAGTTTCAGTTTATTTACTTCTGAGCTCTGTAGAGAAGTTACAGATGAATAGCTCAAGTAAAAATAAAATACCTTCTCCAAAGCTCTAAGTTCATTCCACTTCAACATTTTAAAGATTTGTTTTTTTTTAAATTACTATCAGCATTTAAAAGATTAAAACAAACAAAAAATTACCTTGTGGCTGAGAACCAAATCCAGAACTGGGATTAGACTGTCCAAACAGTGGAGCACTGCCCCCAAATGGCTGGCTGGCTGGGGAACCAAATCCACCCCCACCAAAGCTTGTACTGGAGGGTGAGGCCTGGGCCAGTTGGTCAAATGTAGGGGCAGCTGAGCTGGCAAACCTGAAATACAACTCTTGACATTTAATGTTTTATTGGCCATGAGCAATTTTAAGCATCTACGTTTAATATGAAGTAACTTTTTTAAAGCTCATTGTCAATTTAAGCTAGGTGGGTAATTTAGAGATGTTACTGACAAATAAAAAGAATTGGAAATCACTTAATGTACTGCACCATGTTTCTACAATTCTCAGGTGGAAATATGGCAAAAATTTTTTAGAGTATAGAACTGTCAGATTTCTAATATATCACAAATAAGATGTAGTTGTTATGTACTTAGTGTTACTATAAACAAAGTGTTTTTATAAAACTAAGTAGTGCAAAACAGTACCAGATTTAGCTTGCTTTTTTTTGGCAATATCAGTGTGAAAGTCATAACCAAGGACTGGAGCAAAACAAAGTGAAACCAGTTTTTTTTTTTTTTGCTAGACTCATAATACTATTATATCTATCTTATGCCATCACTTGCTACTAGTATAATACATGCAGTAGCCCATTGACAACCACAAAGAGCTCACCCGCTGAAGCCTGTATTCATTGAGCCCGAGCTGCCAAATGAGCCGGTGTTGAGACCTGAGAAGCTTGGAGCTGCACCAAAGGCAGGAGGGGCACCGAATGATGGACTGGCACCAAAACTTGGCTTGGAGCCAAACACAGGAGAGCTCCCAAAACTTGGTGCTGACCCAAAGGCAGATGGTGTGCCTGCAATCATAGGGTGGGAAGTTGTTTCATTTCAAACTATAAAAATGTATTCATTGAACAGAACTCATGGGGAAATATGCAACTTAAATTTAATAAAGCTGAAAAATGGTGGTTAAATGAAGTCATGGGTAAAAATTAAAAAATGGCCAATACAGGAACTCATGTGAAATATGCAACAAAAATTTAGAAAAAAAAATGGTGGTTATTTGAACTCATGTGAAATATGCAATAAAAATTAACAAAGCTAAAAAATGGTGCTTAATTAAACTCATGGGAAATATGCAAAAAATAATTAACAAGGTTAAGAAAATGGCTGTTAATTGAACTCATGGGTAAAAATTAAAATATTAACTAAGTGGAAAAACAGCTGTTAATAGCAATAAGTTTTACCTGTAGTTTGCTGAGAGGAGACGTTAAAACCTGTGGCAGCTACCCCCACACCGCCAGCAGAAAATCCTCCTGTACTAGCATTGCTGGCAGAAAAACCCCCGGAATTAGCGCCAGAAGAGAAAGGAGAACCAAATGATATGCTGCCGCCACCTCCAAAGAGACCTAATAATACAAAACACTCCTCTTTAGTAAAATGGGATGACATAATTCATATTTAAAAACATTCCATAAATGGGCAACGCATTGGAAAATACTAGCAGAAAAATTTTCTAGACATGAACTAGCAAATAAATACATAAATGTAGGGCCTATATATTAATTATAAAAATTATATATTTATAGCTGTAAACAATAATGGGAAAAACTAAAATGCATTATAATAATATTTATGATGGGTAATGCCAATTAACTATAGCATATTGAAAAATGGACTATTTTACTAATACTCTGTGTTAATGATGTAAAATAAATTATAAATTAAATAAATCTCATCAGTTTTTCTATTACTCTATCTCAATTCACTGATGAAGTTGAAAAGCTATAGATTAAAAGAAAAGCTCATAAGAAAGTGGCAGTTTTACTATTACTCTGTGTTGATGCATTGCCGAATACTTGAGGGGTCCCAAAGACATTCTGTTTAGCCTTTTCTTCTGATGGTTTTCCACCCAGGCCTCCAAATCCAAAGGTAGATGAGCTGGGGACAGAAAAGTGTGTACAAATACAAATAAAATGCTAGGGATAACCTTACCAAACCTAAAAAAAACAAAATTTAAAAAAATAAATGAAAATGCTAGTGGTAACCTTACTAAACCTAAACAAACAAAATAAAAAAATAAATGAAAATCCTAGTAATTGTAATAACCTTACCAAAACAAAACATACAAAGGAGCCATAGAACAAGGCCTTAAATCAGTCAAAAACCCCTTTTAAATTTTTTCACAAATCAATTGCTTGTGTTCATGGTGAGTTACAATCTGTATCTTCAAAATTTCCATCAGTAAAATTTCAAAACCATTTTAGGCAGTGGTCATGCATTGTTTTCTTAACCCCTTTGTGAATGTACTAAGAAGATCTATCTGGTGGTATATATAATTCTGCCATGCCTGTTGGTATACTTGACATTTCTTTTTAAAAATAACGTATTGATTTAATTAAACAATTCTGCAAGAATTTTGTCTTACATTTTACTATGATAAAGGAGAAAAACAGGTTATATGCTAACTGATCGAAAAATCTGAAGTGATTTTAATGATGTAAGATACAAACCTTCCAGATGGTTGCCCAAATACAGAGGGCTGCCCAAATAACGAGGAGGTTGTTGTAGCAGTTGCAGGTTGTCCAAATAATGTTGATCCAGTTGAACTTGTTTGTTGTCCAAATAATGTTGATCCAGTTGAACTTGTTGGTTGTCCAAATAATGATGATCCTGTTGAACTTGTTGGTTGTCCAAATAATGATGATCCAGTTGAACTTGATGGTTGTCCAAATAATGATGATCCAGTTGAACTTGTTGGTTGTCCAAATAATGATGATCCAGTTGAACTTGTTGGTTGACCAAATAACGATGATCCAGTTGAACTTGGTTGTCCAAATAACGATGATCCAGTTGAACTTGTAGGTTGTCCAAACACTGATGATCCAGTTGAACTTGCAGGTTGTCCAAACAAACTTGATGTTGAAGTGGAACTTGCAGGTTGTCCAAATAATGTTGATCCGGTACTACTTGCTGAACTAACAGGCTTCCCAAAAATGGATGTCGATGCCTGTGCATTGTCTGGCTGTCCAAACAGAGTCTTTGAGGCTGAAGAGGTTGCAGCCTGCCCAAAGCTGAATGTGCCAGGAGAACCAAATGCTGAAATAAAATAACACCATGTCAGTGTGAAGTAGATCTGGAACTAGAAACAAAGTCAGCTGCCAGACTGATTTCTCTGGGCCAACTTTCATCAACTGAAATCAAGAAATGGACAGCATGGCTGAGAGCTAGAGTGCACAACTGTCAACCCAAAAGTCTCAAGTTCAGTGCCTGGGTTTTAATAAGTAGAAATTCAGTGGAGTTCAACTAGCTCTGACTAAAGTGGGAATGAAAGGCGACTGTGAATACTGTTGACCACTTAGTCCATTCATGGTGTTGAACTCAATGAAAGTTGGACTCTACTCAAGTCTACTGTATCTGTACTATGGCTCTTAGGCCTCTAAAGTAAAAGTAAAGATTCCTCTCTAGACTAGATGATTCCATTGGGCAGATAAAGTAGAATTCATGTTTCTTGAAATCAGCATTTGAAGGGAAGGTGTGGTTAGCACTTTGCCTACCTGCTTTTACTTTTTCCTAACGTGAGTTAGGTCCCACTAGAGCAGGATTGACTCAGGGACGTTCTACTGACTTTGACCAAGATTCGAACTCGAGACCTTCGGGTTACCAGCCCAGCGCTCTACCACTTAGGCCTAAAAGGGTACTTAACTTTTTTTCTAGATCTAGGTAATGTTTGGCTTCGTTAATTAATTATCAAACAAATAGCAAGCATTTCACTATAATTTTCACCAGAACTCATAAAAGAATAAAGGTAAATGACATACCTGTAGAGGTCCCTGTGCCAAAAGCTGAGGTACTTTCAGATTCTTTACCAAAGAGTCCAGTACTTGAGGTGGTGGTGCCAAATATACCAGAACTACTGCCATCAGAGGGAGCACTAGTACTTGTTTGGGGAGTGCCAAATAAAGTACTGCTGGTACTAGTTTGGGGTGTGCCAAATAAAGTACTGCCTGTGCTTTGTGAAGTACCAAACACAGTACTGGTAGTACTTGTTTGGGGAGTACCAAACAAAGTACTGCCGGTGCTTTGGGAATTACCAAACACAGTACTAGTGGTACTGCTTGTTTGGGAAGCACCAAACACAGTACTGGCAGTACTTTGAGAAGTACCAAATACAGTACCCATAGCACTGCTTGTTTGGGGAGTGCCAAACAAAGTACTGGTGGTTGTTGTTTGGGGAGTACCAAACACAGAACCGGTGGTACTTGTTTGGGGTGTGCCAAATAAAGTACTACTGGTGGTTTGGGAAGTACCAAACACAGTACTTGTATTAGTACCTGTTTGGGGAGTGCCAAACAAAGTACCGGTGGTCGTTGTTTGTGGAGTACCAAACACAGTACTGGTGGTCGTTGTTAATGGTGTACCAAACACAGCACTGGTGGTCGTTGTTTGTGGAGTACCAAACACAGTACTAGTATTAGTACCTGTTTGGGGAGTGCCAAATACATTAGTGCTAGATGTTTGCGTGGGTCCAGCAGTTGAGGGTTTCTGGCTCCCCACTCCAGCTGATGTACTGCTGCTTGGTGAGACACCTGGACAAGATAAGGACAGGTGTTAAATGACTTGGTGAAACACCTGGACAAGATAAGGACAGGTGTTAAATGACTTGGTGAGACACCTGGACAAGATAAGGACAAGTGTTAAATGACTTGGTGGTCAATTGGCTTAAATGACTTTTAATACTGGTCACTAATTACACAGATTACACAGGGGACGGCATGGTTGGAGAGTAGAACGCTTGACTGATAGCCTTAACATCTGGAGTGGAACCTGTGCCTGAGTCCACCCAGGTCTAATGGGTACCTGACTTTTTTTTAGGGAAAATGGAGGTGGTCACACTATTCTATGCAACAGTGGAAAAAACAAACACTACTTTCTATGTCATGTGAGAGAGCGCCCTGGGGGAGATGAGGCTTGTGAGCTGAGGACAGCAGTGCATCAATGAGAAAAAACTCCAAACTCAAAGAATGATTGTTTTTTTTTGATGACCAGGAATGTGCCATGGAGATTTTTTTTCTTGGCGCATCTATTGACTCAGAGGAGCTGATTTTATTTTATAACATAATTTACAGAGTAGTATGTTAGTTACTTAACGGAATAGATGTCTACAGTGCAGGAGAATGATCTGTTTAGGAGATTCACTTTTGATTTTAAGGGAAAAATTCTCCCGATTTTCAAGCACTTGTTGTTTCTTAATTAAACCCAGAGAAGATTTCAATGAAGGCCAGAGAAAATAAATTAAATATTTGCCATTATAATGGCACTATACCTCTGCTGAAAAAATATCCTCAGCTCCTATTAAAATGAGCTAATAAGAATATTACAAAAATATCAAGCAACAGAAAGTGATCGAAAGCTCTCACAGTAAGGACAATTTTATGACCTTACAAAAAATGGAATTCACATTGTAGTTGTAAAACAAGTAATTGTGTGTACCTGTTGACACTGCAGTAGATGAATCTCCTGGAGACTAACCTAACATAGTTGTAAAATAACAAGTAATTGTGTGTACCTGTTGACACTGCAGTAGATGAATCACCTGGAGACTAACCTAACGTAGTTGTAAAACAACAAGTAATTGTGTGTACCTGTTGACACTGCAGTAGATGAATCACCTGGAGACTGACCTAACATAGTTGTAAAATAACAAGTAATTGTGTGTACCTGTTGACACTGCAGTAGATGAATCACCTGGAGACTAACCTAACGTAGTTGTAAAACAATAAGTTATTGTGTGTGTACCTGTTGACACTGCAGTAGATGAATCATCTGGAGACTGAACCAACTGTGGCGCTGATGTTGTGCTGGCATCATGTTTTTTGTGCCCAAAGATTGAGACTTTCTGGCTGTCTGTGGTCTGGGTGGTAGAGCTGTCTGCCGATGTTGTTGTGGTGGTGGTGAGTGGTACCGCTGATGTGGTCATTACACTGGGGCTGCTCACCTGAGAGAGATAGTAAGCGTGTTGAAATAATCTTCACAATTATAATAAAACATACTAAACAATCGGCCTACTTGTAGGCTTCCTTTTCCCATTTGTACCCAATGCACATGGGGCAGAAGAAGTAGAGTTATGTGTTCAAACAACCACGGCATTCAGGGGGACAGTGTAGTCAGCACTATGCCGAGCAACTTTGGTTTCCCTAAGTCAGGTACCCATCAGGGCTAGGTTACTCTGGGATATCATAGCAACTTGATCCCTAGATCAGAACTTGAGACTTTTGGATGAGCAGTTGTAGCCTCTACCATTCAACCGTGCTGACCCTATTTGTAAACTTCTTATAAAATGTATTACACACTGTTTTAGTGTTTGGTTAGAAAAACACTACTAACCATGGAAAGGGGCAGCACATTTAATTCCATAGAGGTTTTTCACTAAGTATAACACAAAAAAGCTAATTTAATTATTTTTTTTTATAGAGTATGGGTAATTAGAATAAATTAGCAGAATAAACCTAAAAATGCTGTGAACATAACAAAAGAAACAAAAATGTATAGAAATATCAGAGCTATAACAGATGTGCCACACCCACCTGGCTAGTCTGGGCTGATGAAGCCTCACTACTGCCTGCCCTTGCTTGGCTCTGGCCTTCTGGTGTTGCCTTACTTTCTGTAGGAGTTGTTGCTTGTCCAGAGACTGGAGGTGTTGTAGCTGATGATGCAAAGCTGAAATCTGTAGGTGGCGGGGGGGGGGTGTGTCAAAGATGGAGTCAAGGTAATATTTGACTAGCCTCACATACTAGATAGAGTCAAACTAATCTTAGACAAGCCTGATATACTACAAAAAGTCAACTAATGTTTGACTAGCTTGATGTACTAGATGGAGTCAAGATTATTCTTTGACAAACCTGATGTACTAGACGGAGCCATGCCAAATGTGAACTTCCCACCTCCTCCTGAGACAGATTTCCCACCAAAGATGCTGGGAGCTTTAGTTGTTGTGCCTGAAAATATTTTAACAGAAGGTAGATTGATTGGACAAAACTAATAATGAACTAGGATCTAGACAAAAGGATGAAAGTCAACTTACCCTACGCCCTTTGTCAGTTAATTTTTTTTCCTATTGGCAATTTTAAAGCTAGCCTTAATGTATGTTAATCTTTTTATACAGCCTGTTTAAATCTAACCCTTAAGCTGGAGGGAAGCTAACACACAGAGCTGAATAAATCCACTAACCTGAATCAGGATCAGCTTGATCAGGCCCTGATTTGGAAGATAGGTCAGAGAATCCAACATTCCTGGAGGGAGTGGCCATTGACCCAAACAGATTTGAAGTCGGCACCTTGACATTCACTGGCTGTTGCGGTGGAGCAGGGAACTGGGCTGCATCGCCAAACTTAAAACCTGATGAACAAAAATAATCATTTATTTCTACAAGTCAAGCACTTTTTCACCATAACTGGACATTCAGGCATTAATGAATGCGTTGAGCATTAAAATGTAACAAAAAAGACTGGGCATGCAGATATTGTGTACCTGAAGCCAGATTTTTATCAAATTTCTGACCAAATACAGTTGCCCCAGATTCAGCAGCTTTTGGTTCTTCAACAAGTACCTTCCTTGCTGCTATGTTTGATTTGTCTATGGTGAAACCATTACTAGATGTACGAACTAAGTTTGATTTTTCTAAGGGGTTGGCTGAAAAGGCAAGAATTTTGTAATCACTTTTCAACAACAACAAAACTTTCCAGCAGTGCCAAAAAAATATTTCAGAAATATATCAGTGATTTTTAAAAAGTAAAGCAGGCTGAAATCAGAGTCAACGGCCAACATGGCGCATAACTAGTTGACATGTAATAATCAATTGTTTTAGAGGGACTGCCTTCCAATATTAAAATTAAGATCGTAGAAGAAAAAAAAAAGAATATCGTAAATATTAAGAAACTGTTTAAAAGAAAACAAATCAACTCAGTACACAAAAACTGCTATTCTTGCACCAGACTCACCATTATCTCCAAGAGAAGATTTAGCACCAAACAAATCTTTAGAGGCTCCAGACACAACAGTGTTGCTTTTCACTGGGGCAAATGCTAAAAAAATAAAGAATAAGATTAATAGATTTTTATTTATACATTTTATATACAGGCTAACACAGTATTTGGACTTGCAACATGTTTACTAAACATCTAGAAAAAAAAAACTCGCGACAAGTAAGCATACTTGTTCCATGGGAAAAATCTTTTCATATAACATTAATGTGAGTTTTTTCCTCGACATGTATAGTATACATGCGCAAGTGTAAACGAAGTGTAACTGTTTTTTTGTTTTGTTGTAACATTCAAGTATTTCAAGTGGACTTAAATTTACATGCAAATATCAATATGGATCCAAACCTGCAGGCAACACATTGTTTTAGACACTCCCCCCACTCAATTTCGATGTTATAAATGGAGGATCATAGTGTGGATACATCCTATAGAAACTCATATTTAACGTAAAAATAATATTTTATTTGACCTATGCTGAAAACTGCAAAAGCCTGACAAAAACAACTAGCAAAATGATTGTGGTATGGTAACACAGACATTAAAAAAACCCACATAGACAACGAGTAAATGATGGAGTGACTGTCACACTACCAAGCACAACACATTACAGACATGTTTCCCCTTACACTGAGTGGTCTGGGCTAACACTACCAAGCACAACATATTACAGACATAAATGTTTCCCATTACATTGAGTGGCCTGGGCTAACACTACCAAGCACAACATATTACAGACATGTTTCCCCTTACACTGAGTGGTCTGGGCTAACACTACCAAGCACAACACATTACAGACATGTTTCCCCTTACATTGAGTGGTCTAGGCTAACACTACCAAGCACAACATATTACAGAGATAAATGTTTCCCCTTACATTGAGTGGTCTGGGCTAACACTACCTAGCACAACAATATTACAGACATATTTCCCCTTACATTGAGTGGTCTAGGCTAACACTACCAAGCACAACATATTACAGAGATAAATGTTTCCCCTTACATTGAGTGGTCTGGGCTAACACTACCAAGCACAACACATTACAGACATGTTTCCCCTTACATTGAGTGGTCTAGGCTAACACTACCAAGCACAACATATTACAGAGATAAATGTTTCCCCTTACATTGAGTGGTCTGAGCTAACACTACCAAGCACAACATATTACAGACATGTTTCCCCTTACATTGAGTGGTCTGGGCTACTTTAGGGGTGGAGGATGTGCTAAAGTTGAAACCCCCAGCACCAGCACCCAGCCGGCCAAAAGCTGAACTTCCTGTGGACCCCAGGACCGCAGCTGCAAAAAAAAAAAAGTTTGTAAATTTAGCAACAAGTAAAAATAGAAATCAAAGAAGGGCTGTAATAAATATTCATATCAAGCCCTAAATGTTAACTTTAACCTTTAAAGCCCGCCAAGCCACAATTGTGGCTTTGCTGTTATATAACTTATAGGTCAAGTGGCGAGCACTTTAACCCTTTGAGCCCGCCAGGCCAGTAAACTGGCTTCAACATTAGTCATATATGTCCAAAATGCCGGTTTTCTGGCCCGATGACCTGGCGTCATATTCCTAGCGGAAGACTGACTAAAACTGCACATGTTTTTTTAGTGCGGGATTATGATTCTAAAAATAGATTTTAGGAAAAGTGAAAGTGACAGTGTTTACATTTCGTAGCAATGCCGCCGAAACAAAAAGCTGAGCCACAGCCCTCGAATTCAACACATAAAGTTGGTGCAAAAGATGAAGCAAAAGACCGAAATATCAACAAAAGAAGTAGAATGACTGCATCTCAGGCATTACAACTACTTATTGATTCTGATGAAGATAATATTCCTGGTCTATATTGTGATGATAGTGACATTGAAATTGACAATGACAAATGAAACTGTTCAAGTACGTTCTGATGCACGTGGTGCTGTAAAACTTCAGTCTCCTTGGCGTGTTGATAATAATTCTTTTTCGGCTAAAGATTCAACATTCAAACCAGTTGAAAATGTTGGTGTAAAAAATATTCCAGATTCAATATCAGCTGACTCCAGGTCGGTTGATTTTTTTTCAGAATCTTGCTGGATTGTTGTTTGATCCTGAGTCTGGATACCAAATTTGGCTTGATTATCTCAAACGGTTCAAAAGTTATAGGCAAAGTTAGAAGCAGATAAGTGAAAATTGGTTTGGCCCTGGGACCTCGATAAATGGGAGAAATTAGGCCAGGGAGGCCAGGGCTCTAGGGTTAAGATTTAAGAGAAGTCTTGGCACCTAAAAGTATCAAAGGCCTCAAACTTTATTTAAAAACACTTGTGACAACTAGCTATTTTTTAGGAGATTTATTAAGTTCTAATCTCTCACATCTATATGTATTGAATTCATTTCAATATCATTTTTCAACAATAACACACAATACTTTACAAAGAAATAAATAAGCTCAATGTTCTAATATGCCAACTCTTTGCAAATGAAACTTACGTTTGTTTTGTTCAGGGGCTGTTTTTTGAAGAAAGTCAACAGACTCCTCTACAAAAGATGAAAAAATATTCTTCAGAGATAAAAGCAGAATTTTTTTTTTAATATAATAATGTAAAAGTCAGCTATTTTTTTTAAATATAGTAATGTAAAAGTGAGCTAATTTTAGAATATATAATAAGTAACTTACCTAATTACATAATACATGTTAAATTACATATTTAGTAGCACATGAGAAATACAAGACAATGGCAAAATAATGGTGTCAGGCAATGATAACATATCAATTAATTCCAACATTGCAATGATAACAGGGGCATTTATTCTTAAACCATAATGATAACCGGCATTCTTTCCAACGTTTCAATCTACTCTAAGATAAACACTGACCGTCACTGGCTCCCCCTGGCTCGTCTTCATCCTCATCCTCATATCCATTATCCTCTTCATCATAATCATCCTCATCATTGGTGTCTTCATCTGTCACCTCCTCGTACAACTGACTCTGCAGGTTGGCGGCCGCAGGTGTTTTGGTCTTGTCATCTGGCTGCTGCTTGAGGCCGTAGGAGGCCGTGGAGCCTGGGGTGTACTGGCTGCTCTGTGAGGGAGGAAGACAGTAGGTACAATGTCTTTGGGTGGGTGGGATCAACTAGGTAGAGTCAACTATAGGGGGATTTTTAGTGTGTAGGGGATGACCAAAATATAGCTGAGTTGATTTTATTGTGATAGTGATGGTCAAAGTACAACTGAGTTCATTATATTGTGATAGTGATGGTCAAAGTACAACTGAGTTGATTATATTGTGATAGTGATGACCAAAATAAAAATGAGTTGATTCTATTGTGATAGTGATGACCAAAATACAGCTGAGTTGATTTTATGTTATAGTGATGGTCAAAGTACAACTGAGTTGATTATATTGTGATAGTGATGACCAAAATACAACTGAGTTGATTATATCGTGATAGTGATGACCAAAATACAAATGAGTTGATTATATTGTGATAGTGATGACCAAAATACAAATGAGTTGATTATATTGTGATAGTGCGTATGTGATGGTCAAAGTACTACTGAGTTGATTATATTGTATAGTGTATACGTGATGTTCAAAATACAACTGAGTTGATTATATTGTAATAGCGATGACCAAAGTACTACTGAGTTGATTTCATTTTGATTGTTTCCTTAAACCATAAACATAAAGAATTTACTACCCAAGGTACAGGAAGGTCAAGAGGAAAAGCATACAACTGATATCATAAAAGTCTTGTTTCGTTCCCCTATAAATTCATAGGTTGTCCTTGACTCTACCCAGTTTTAATAGGCACCCAAATCACGTTACGAAAATAAAAATACAGTTAGGCATAGAATTGATCATAGGATGTGTGGTCAGAATTGTGCACAGCACCTGTGCTTTCCCTGAGGCAAGTCAGCACACCATTTGAGCTGTGTGAACTAATTCTTACAGACCCAGGTTTGCAAGGGTCTAGGACATCACCCCCCCCCCTCTGCCCCCCTCCATCCATGCGGAAGAACCCTGAACATAACCTTATATCTATAGCTAATCATAACCCCCAACACCCTATTTACCATTACCACAATGTTGATTTTTATATGTATATTATGTTCTTATTTATCTTGGCTTTAAATAATTGGAGCCAATGGAGTAGGTTTTACTACAATGGGGTCGGCGTGGTTGAGACGGTAAAGCTCATGGTTGCTAAACCGAAAAGTCTCGAGTTCGAACCCTCGGGCAGATGAGGCTCGTTAGCTGGGGACAGCCACTCTTCTAGGAGAGACAACTCCGAAATCAAACAACTGCTGCCTTGTAGTTTGTTCTTGGTTGGACAAAGGCTATGGAAGCAAATCCAAAAAGAAAAGCAGGCTGAAATTGGAGTCAATGGCCTCAATGTGCATAACCAGTTGACACGTAATCCTTAATTGTGATGGAAGCATGGTCGAGTCGGCAAAGCTCATGGTTGATAAATTTTTAAAAAAGTCTCGAGTTCAAACCCTGTGGCAGATAAGGCTCGATCCCTCCCAACACTAAAAATTAAGAACGAAGAAGAAGAAAGAAGACTACAATGGCTACACTTAACCTTATCAAGTCTATTGACTTACAGATGTGACGGAAGATGCAGGTGATGCAGGTGTGATTCTGGCAGCGAGAGGGGAGGGCACCACAGTCTTGGTTGGCTGAACATGGGGGACTCCAGAGAAGGCAGTTGGGGCACCAGGCTGAGGTACAGAGCTGATTGGCGGCTTTGAAGAGGTTATAGGATGCTGTCCAGTGGTGAATGGTTGCTGGCCAGAGGGGAATGGTTGCTGGCCAGAGGGGAATGGTTGCTGGCCAGATGGGAACGGTTGCTGAGCAGAACTTCCTGGAATAATGGCTGCTCTCCCTTTGTTGTAGTGAGTCTCCTGTTTGGGAGTTTCAGTTTTCTGCTGGCCTAAAATATTAAAATGTGTCAGTAAAAGAATAAGTTAAGAAAACCACATTTTAAATAAAATCTAAGCAAAAGAAATGCCACAAAAAAAAATGATTTAAATCCCAATTATGCTGTAAATTGTCGGCTGGGGAATGGGTGTCAAGATTGCTAAAGCTCTAATGGTTACTCATTGTATTCTAAATCAGATAGGCTGAACTTCCTATACTGATTCACTGATAATCTGTGAGACCATGCTCAGTTTATAAACTTTAGGGGACCCTGTGGGAACATGCTCTACAAACTTAAGGGGCTTCTGTGGGGCTATGTTGACTTACTGTTTACAAACTTTAGGGCTCCTGTGAGATTATGTTGACTTACTGTTTACAAACTTTAGGGCTCCTGTGAGACTATGTTGACTTACTGTTTACAAACTTTAGGGCTCCTGTGGGGCTATGTTGACTTACCATTTACAAACTTTAGGGCTCCTGTGGGACTACGTTCACTTACTGTTTACAAACTTTAGGGCTCCTGTGGGACTATGTTGACTTACTGTTTACAAACTTTAGTGCTCCTGTGGGACTATGTTAACTTACTGTTTACAAACTTGAGGGCTCCTGTGGGACTATGTTAACTTACTGTTTACAAACTTGAGGGCTCCTGTGGGAGCAGTAAGCTGGGATGCAGGAGGCCCAGTTGGCGTCTGCAGGGGGTGTTTCCTCTGCTCCACCCGCTCTGGGGTGCTGGTTGTGCCTGGGCTTCTGCCTGGTGTTTGGTACACAATTCTTGACATCGACAGGTTCCCTGTTTCAGGTAAAGAGATAACTTGTGTTAATTTGATAACAATGGATTTCAAGTTTTAGTAATTTCAGGTTAGTTACCTTAAACACTACCTCACAGGAAAGAAAGTTAAGTTCCCTTTTTGAACGTGATGGTCAATTTGGGAAGTGAAGTAGTAAAGTTTCCCTTTCAAACCTGATGGTCTAAGGGGCAAGTGAAGTAGAGTTCACCTGTTTCAGTGACCTCAGCATATAAAGGATAGCGTGATCAGCACTATGCCCTACTGCATTTCCTTTCCCTAACATGTGTTAGGTATTCATCAGAGCTGACTACCTCATAAATTGTTCTAAATTTTATTAATCAAATTAAACAAAGTTTTTTAAATACATGAAAGCTAAAATGTAAGAATAAAAAAATACCTAGAAATATTTAAATTCAGAATGTTTAAATTCATTTTTTTGTGATATCTGTAATAACAGTGACCTATACATGAGTAAAAGAAATGCAAGTGTAAAAGTGAAAACAAAAATAAGGCTGATCAACCTGCGGGTGTAGACTTGACTCTTGGCACTTTTCTTTGGGATAAAATATCCCGCAACTTAGAAATTTTTTCAGGGGTCATGCCCTCTGCCACCCTAGAGGTCAGGGTCACTTCTGGCTTTCCAGGGGACAGCTTGTCTCTGCATAATAAGAAACAGTTTAAAAAAGCTTTATGATACAAAGTGGCATAGTTTTAGTAGATGTGAAAATTGCTTTGGCAAGGAAGTTATTTACATCAAATTAAAAGGGGTAGGTGTTCATCAAAATGGAGAGACAACCTGCTCAAGTAAGTACATATGCCCTGATCATTCAGTTGATACCCACTGAGCTTAGTGGGCCCATCAATGTCTATCAAACCTGAGCCATATGTATTCACAGGGGCTAGTAAAATTCAGTGGGTATAACAAGGACCAAATTTCTTACAAAATAAATTAATCATATAATGTCTTAACTAAAATCCACATGACAAAATTATCAATAAAAAAGCCTTAAATTATACCAAACATAAAACAAAATAAAATATTTCAAGAAATAAAAGTCTTACAAATAATCACATAACAAAATTAACGAATTAGAAATTCAAATTAACAAAATTAACCAATAAATTTCAAACAAGAAACACAAAAAGGTTAATGATTGAAAAATCTTTTTAAAAACATAACAAAAAAGTGTTAATCAAAAAGTCTAACAATTTAACACAAAAATAAACCAACTAAAAATAAGAACCAAAATCAACATAACACAATTACCCATTAAAAATCCTGACAAATGAACAGAAACACAAATCAACCATTAAAAATCGCAACGCAAAAAAATCCAAACAATACAATTACTCATTAAAAAGGCTTAAAAAATTACCCACGAAAAATTCCCAATAAAAAGATCCATAAAACACAATTAAAAAGATTGTCTAATGAAGAGAAACAAATTGATCAATTAAAAATCCCAACGCAATAAAACCACACAACACAATTACCTATTAAAACTCTACAACAAAATCCCCCATTACAAATCCAAAAAAGAACCATACAACAATTACCCATTAAAAAGCCTGACAGACTCCAGATCTCTATTGGAGATCTTGGCATTGAGCTTGAGGCTCCTGAGCTGGTCCTCTACCTTCTTCAGCTGCTGCTTCTGGCTGGCAATCAGGATGTTGTTGTTCCTGATGGACTTGTAGATGGTGTCACCAGTGGGGGTGTGAAGCCTGCAACAACGCAATTAAACTTATCAGTATTTCAGATAGGCTAATAGTATAAAAATACTTAACAAGTAAATAGCGAGCCAATATTTCAGATAAAAAAATAAAACACAAAAATAAACACAAAACAGTTCAGCATTGCAGAAAAAAAGTTAACACTTAAATTGATAATCAGCTGACAAAACTAAATTATTTCAACTTTTCTTTACAAAAAAAACAACATTCTAAATTAATAACAGCAATACCTGTTAAAATTTAGAGAACGGAATTATCTCTATTTCAAGTGTTTTTATTAATTTAATAATGATAAATAGGCCTGGTAAGTAGGTCACCAACCAGTTCTATGGCTCATGCAGGTTTTATTGAGCCGTAGAACTGGTTGGTGACCTACTTACCAGCCCCATTTGGAACTATTTGCTAGTACCAACTGTGAATATTAACTCTAAAATAAAGACACAAACAAACCTCTCTTCTTTCTTCATCTTCTCAACATGCTCCTGCCACTTGGCATCAAGGACTCTGTCCACCTCAACAATGCTGTGCTCTATAGTCTGGACCATTTGCTGTAAGCTCTTCATTTTTGTGGCACTGGCAGGGTCCAACACACGACTCTACAGCACAAACATAAACAGAGTGAAAACATACTCTCTAAGCTAATTAGGAAGTTGTGGATTAGGTAAATCCTAATCCTCTCTTAGAAAGTCCAATTCAAACAAACTCTCTATGCTAACTAAGAAGTTGATTAGGTAGAGGTTTTGAATATCTGATTAAAACATACTCTTTAAATTAATGAAGCAATTGCAGTTATTTCTGAAGGGAAAAGCATATTTTAAAATTTTTAACCTATATGTAAGCTTAACCTACAAAACTGCATGTAAAGCAGCATGACATTATTTCACTGGCATCTGTAATTATGATGCAGTTACCTGTAATAACGAGTGGTAATGAGGGTCTGCGTCTCGCTCATGCTTCATCTTGCACTCCTCAACCATGGCGAAGAGATGAAAGCACATACTCTTCTGGTCCTGGGCCTCACGCAACTGCTCCTGTTAAAGAAAGGGTTAACACAATGTTACAGAATTGCAGGAAAACATGTTATCTTCTGGTCCTGTGCTTCATGCCAATGCTCCTGTCAAATAAATTGTTACCAATGTTACAGACTTGCATGAAAGCACATTATCTTCTGTTCATGTGCTTCATGCATAGAAAGAGTTAACACAATGTTACAGACTTGCCGCACACAGACTACTGTGATAGAGTGGTCAAGTCATACAGCAAACCTGCAAACCCTGGTCACATTTAGGTTCCAGGCTCAAGTCTATAGGATGTCCCTAAGTAGAACTCTGATGGGGGCTATACCCTATTTAGGTAAACAAAAAACCAGGAAATCAAAACAAAATAAAACCTAGGGTGAAGTAGAATAACAGGATGTTAACCTTAGTGGTTTCTTGTATTTCCTGACAGAAGTGGTACAATTTTTCTGTTTCTTTGCTGAGGCTTTCTTTTTCCTTATCTGTCCCAACTTGGCTAAAGTTCTTCCTGCAGCGAGTCTTTAGTTCTTTCAACTCTTTCTCAAACTCACTGATCTATTGGGATATCAAAGTCATTTATCTATTGTGATATTAGAGTCATTTATCTATTGTGATATTAGAGTCATTGATCTATTGTGATATTAGAGTCATTGATCTATTGTGATATTAGAGTAATTGATCTATTGTGATATTAGAGTCATTGATCTATTGTCATATTAGAGTCATTGATCTATTTTGATATTAGAGTCATTGATTTATTGTGATATTAGAGTCATTGATCTATTGGGATATCAAAGTCAATGATCTATTTTGATATTAGAGTCATTGATCTATTGTGATATTAGAGTAATTGATCTATTGTGATATTAGAGGCATTGATCTATTGTGATATTAGAGTCATTGATCTATTGTGATATTAGAGTCCTTGATCTATTGTGATATTAAAGTAATTGATCTATTGCGATATTAGAGTCATTGATCTATTGGGATATCAAAGTCATTTATCTATTGTGATATTAGAGTCATTGATTTATTGTGATATTAGAGTCATTGATCTATTATGATATTAGAGCCATTTATCTATTGTGATATTAGAGTCATTGATCTATTGTAATATTAGAGTCATTGATCTATTGTGCTATTAGAGTCGTGGATTAATTGTGATATCAGTCATTGATCTATAGTTATATTAGCGTCATTGATCTATTGTGAGTCATTGATCTATTGTGCTATTAGAGTCTTGGATCTATTGTGCTATTAGAGTCATTGATCTATTGTGATATCAGAGTCATGGATCTATTGTGATGTTAGAGTCATTGATCTTTTGTGCTATTAGATTTGTGGATTAAATGTGATATCAGTCATTGATCTATAGTTATAATAGCGTCATTGATCTATTGTGAGTGTCATTGATCTATTGTGCTATTAGAGTCTTGGATCTATTGTGATATTAGAGACATTGATCAATTGTGATATAAGAGTCATTCATCTAGTGTGATATTAGTCATTGATCTATTGTGATATTAGAAATAATTGATCTACTGTAACAATAAATTCATTGATCGATTGTTATATCAAAGTCATTGAACTACTGCAATATTTGAGTCATTGATCTATTACAATATTAGAGTCACTGATCTAGTATGATAAAGTCATTGATCTATTGTGATATTAGAGTCATTGATCTATTGTGATATTACAATTACAATATAGAGTCATTTATTTAGTGTGATAAAGTCATTAATCTGTAGTAATACCACAATCACTGACGCAAGAAGTAACCCTAACTGGCCATTTAGTGATATGTCCTTGATATGAAACTGACAACTTTATGAGAGTTGTTCCAGTCTAAAAAGTTAATCAATGCGGATCCTAAGTTACCTCTTCAAAAATATTCTGAGTGAAAGCGCTGTCTACAGTGGACTCAATGGATGATGAAGGTGCCTGTGGTTGTGGTTGACTTGCAGTAGCTGCTGGCCCACCTACAGATCAGGTAACATTCAGTGAGCATGTAAAATAAGCTACACACCAGTTTAGTTTTCAATGACACTAACTTTTTTTTTCACTCGTCTAACCCTAACTTGTATCACTAGCTTTTCAATACGCCTATTCATAATTTTAATACATTAAATTAAAACCTATTTTTGTAACACATCAAACAGATCTGTAACAAATTAAACCATAGCTTTGTA
Organism: Physella acuta; assembly: GCF_028476545.2. Lineage (NCBI taxonomy): Eukaryota > Metazoa > Mollusca > Gastropoda > Physidae > Physella > Physella acuta. The sequence continues at coordinate 292,197 of NW_026731694.1, forward strand.
ACACATCTAATTATAACTCCCTAGCACACACATATTAACTTTATAAAACAAACTCCAAACCTAAATATTCCATCCCTAACTTTAAAACACATAAAAACCATATTTCTTAACCTTGCTAATACTAATTATTTGACACATCTAACAAAAACATTGAAATGCAAAAAAATTTCAATCATAGCTGAATCACAAATTTAGCTCTAATTTAACTGATTTAGTTTTGAGTAAATGCTCAGCCATCTTATGAATGCCATACCGTACATAAACCCTGAGAATTCACACCAGCTTTTTAAAAACTGTACACCCTTACAAAAACAACTTACCAGTAAATAAAGTTTTGCCTGCCTGTGCTAATGTTGGTTTAGGTAGACTTAAAGGTGTCGACACAGCTGTTGATTTAAACAAAGTATTTATTAGACAAAGTTGTTTGCCCACTTTCAATACCTCGTACATGGAAAACATTACAAGATACATTTTCTTTTCTTACAAAAGAATGTAATAACTACCTGTGCTAGTGGGTTTGGTAGCAGGTACCACTGTTGGTGTTGCCCCACTTGCAGGAGTAAATAGAGAGGGCCCCGTCTGTCCTTGACCTAGTGGGGTCGTCCTGGTAGTGAAGGCAGACAATCCAGTAGATGGAGTGGAGGAACTTGTTCCAAAAACACTTTGTTGCGGGACTCCTGACAGTGGGTTAGCTGATTTTAAATTTAATAAAAATGTTCTAGATGTTGCAGGAGATATACTGCCAAATATGATGGAACTTGTTTTAAAAACATTTTGTTGCGGGACCCCTGACAGTGGGTTAGCTGATTTTAAATATAATGAAAATGTTCTAAATGTTGCAGGAGATATACTGCCAAATTTGATGGAACTTGTTTTAAAAACATTTTGTTGCGGGACTCCTGACAGTGGGTATTTGATTATAGATTTTATAAAAATTGTTCCAGAAGTTGTAAGAGATTCATAATGAATTAAATTTAATCAATGGGGGATGACAAGGTTAAATGTTAGAGCATTTGACTGCTCGTCCAAATGTCTCTCGAGTTCGGATCTTGGTTCAGACTTATGACAGCAGGACGTCCCTGAGTCCACCCAGCTCTGATGGGTACCTGACTCACATTAGTAAAACAAAGGCAGGTGGGCATAGTGCTGACCAAACTATTTCTTCATCTGCTGAGGTCATTGAAACAGATAAGCTCTATTTCATTTGCGCTAAGAGTCAAAGGTATGAACAGGAAAAAATCATGAGGAAATTTAACCAAACAAAATTAAGATTAATATCAAAATACTACTGATAAATTGTGACAATTTTCTTTTAACGTCACTTGACAGAGTCTGAATAACATAGTGTTGTAGCCCTAATTCAAACATTTTCACAATCATTTGTTACCTTCACTACTTGAAGGTGTCTGAACAACATAGTGTTGTAGCCTTAATTCAAACATTTTTACGATCATCTGTTACCTTCACTACTTGAAGGTGTTTGAACAACATAGTGTTGTGGCCCTAATTTAAACATTTTTACAATCATCCATTACCTTCACTACTTGAAGGTGTCTGAATAACACCAAACAGCGTGGTGGTTGTCTTGGGTGTCAACCCTGCAACCCCCACACCTGCAGCAGGAGCAGCCGCTTGAAATCCTGATCCAAATATTCCCTGCTGGAAATCACAATCAAAACCAGTTTTATGAAATAGCATGGCAGGAAATATGTCTAAAACAAGGAGAATGTCAAAGATTATTTACTAATGAATTAATTGACTAATTAAAAGTAAAGTAAAGATTCCTCTTTAGTGATATATTGGGAAGATGAAGAAGAGTTCATGTTTCTTGACCTCAGCATATGAAAGGATGTGGTCAGCGCTATACCCAACTGCCTTTACTTTCCTTAAGTAAAGTGCCTATCAGAGCTGGCTGGACTCAGGGATGTACTACTGACTTGAACACAGTTTCAAACTCAAAACTTTCAGGTTAGCATTCTAGCACTCTACCGCTAGGCCATGCCGTCCCATAATTAAAAGTAAAGGTGTGTATAATTACCTGGGGCACTGGTTTGGCTGGGTCTGAGCTAGGGGTGCTGGTGGTAAAGGGAAGTGAAAATGGTACACTGCCAAAGCTGGACGCTTGAGGCACTGTAAACAAGAGTTAGCTGAACATGGGGAATGTGTGTATTCTGTTTACAATTATAAAGAATTAGCTGTAGATTGGCAATGTGTATTGTGTAAACCAAGGGTCTCCAAACTACGGCCCGCTAGGTCCTCTCATCCGGCGGAGATCTTTTTGTCCATGGAAAAAACGTTTGTTGGAGGTGGCTGAGGAGCTTTGCTCAGAAAAATGAAAGACATGCTTGGAACTAACTGGCCCCCGAACTGAAATTTGATAGTTAATGCGGCCCTCAGACTGAAAAGTTTGGAGACCCCTGGTGTAAACAAATATAAAATTAAGTGTATATCTGAAGAGTCAGTAGTGTTTTAGTGCAAGCACAGTATTTCAGAGTACTTGTGTGTATCTATTATGCAATTATAAGAGGTCAGTATGTTAAGTAATTTTAAATGTTAAGTTTTTGGGGCAAGTCAAGCATTAGAGTAAATTGTCAGTATATTTGTGGTCATTTGTAATTTTGTGTACGTTAGGTATTTGTGTGCTCAGTTAAACCTATTTGTGAACAACTTTTAATTTTAAAATTCCATAAAACGTAAAACAAAAATTGTTGAGTATTAGAATAACAAGGTACAATTTAAAGTGAACCTTACCTGCCTGAGCACTGATCTTATTGCCCAACCCAGCAAACTGAAAGGACGAGTTGTTGGTGTTGAGGGTAGAAAACCCAGGTACGGCTGTAGGTGTGGAAGTTGGTGCAGCAGGTGATCCTTGTTTACCGAATAGCCCAGAATTTTGCGACAGGCCAAAGATGGATGTCATCTGGGGGGTGACAGCAGCAGGAATGGAGGGGGTGGCTGTGGCTTGCACTGGTGGTGCCTGTGGGGTCACCTGCGCAGGTGTTGCCTGTGGCGCGACAACTGCAGGTGTTGTCTGAGGTGTCTGAAGAAGTGCTGGTTTCACTAGGCCTGGTACTGGGACAGACATAAAAAATACCTGTACAGTTAACAGTTGGCAATGGTACTACAAACAAATACGAGGTAAGTTTGTTCATAACAGCCTCAAAATATATTACATTCTTTAATTAAATCATCATCTTTTTTGTATATGTGCCCAAGACGCATGGCAGAAGATGAAATAGAGTTCATATGTTTCAATGATCTCTGCATATGAAGGAATACTATAGTGGTCAGCACTATGCCCAACCGCAGTGGTTTCCCAAACAGTGATGGGAGTGGTTGACTGCTACGTTACAGCCCCCTTCTTTTCTTACCAATAAAATGGCTAGATCACTGCATGCTTATTTCATCCTAATGTTATGAACTAGAGCTGAGGCAGTATTTGTTATTAAGTTGATCAATATAATAAAAAATGGGATTAGCCCACATGGGGAAAACGTTAGCAGCTGTGTTTGACAACAGTAGAAGTTTATTTACAAATGCTTTAAACTTTTATCCTTACCGCCTTTCCTAGCACCAGCAGCAGTTAAAACCTGTGGGGGGATTGTGGTGGGTGTGGCATCCTTGTGCGTGTATGACAGGTAATACCCAATGAGCATGCCATCGGTGGACAACAGATACATCACTGGACAAGCAGGCAATTGCTTGCTCACACCTGCAGACACAGAATTAAAAAGTTGACTTGCATACAGAGAAACAAATTTTTTAATCATGAAACAATTCAAATTTAAACACTAACAAACTTTTTGCTAGCTACCCCCATGGCTATCCCATATCTTCAATATTGTAAATTTCAGTATTTTAAAAATACTGGTAAAAGAATATTTCTTTTTTTAAATCACATTTATTAATTTAGTGAATATAATCCATAAAAACCAACATTAGTACTAGGTAAAAGACTATGTACAACCTTGTTTCATGGGCCGCTGTTCAGTAGACTAGCAAAATTACTCTTACAAATACCGGGCAACCAACGATTACTTCAAAATATATATAAACCGCATTTGTTAAACTAGCAATATGACCCATACATCAAATCAGTACCGAGTAACTATTACAACAGTTTATATACTAATAGCCATAGTTCTTCAGAACAGCCATATTACCCAATGACTTACTTATTGTAATTGGCTTGAACGGGGAATAATCAACAGCCAGCCCAATGGGGAATGAATCACTAGATTGGTCTGTCAATGGCATCTGTGCTCTGGATGTCTCCTCCAGATTCCAATGCTCCCAACTGATCTGTAATAGATAAAGCTTATACTTAATTTAGATCAGTTTCGATTGTATAGCATTATAACTCACTTATCATCCAAATGTTACTGTCTTATAACTACTTGTAGTAAGGAGGTTAGAGTTATACATTTAAAAAAAAACAGCTGTTTTGGTATTTAGGCCTATGTACAAGCTGTTTACACAATAATGTAATGTAAAATTGTTGCCTACCTTGTCATCCAAATTTTTCCCAACAACAGTTGTCTCTGTAGCATTGCTAGATGCCATCAAAATCATTTCCCTAAAAATCAAAACAAAAAGTAAAAAACTTCTATATTTTCTAAATTTTAGTCTGTGTATTACTTAGTGTCGCTACAAGTGTTGCAATACAACATTTAATAGTTGGAGGTAGAAACTGTTCAGCGCAGAACATGTGCTAAACAAACATTAACTGACCATTTCAAGACTTGGTGAAAGAAATACTGATGCTGTCTTTCATTCCCATTACCAAAACAAATGTCTTCAAAGTTTATATGGGCTGTTGCATCTTTCTGCAAATAAGAAAGAGAAACACGCAAATGATTTGGATGCTTACAATAAAATTTAAAATGAGTAAATGTATTCTAGTAAACCTGGAGTTATTGTTAAAATAATTAATATTGTCATGCACATAATGTTTATAATGTCACATTGTAAGGATGATTACTGATGCTTCAACCACAGGTCTTCATCAGCACACAAGAAGGTTGAAACACAAGAAGGTTGAAACACAAGAAGGTTGAAGCACAAGAAAAAAAAAAGCAATCAGACTTACAGAAGCAGAGGTGAGAACCACAGTTGGTTGGTCAGTTGATCCTTGTGGGAGGTATGCGGCAATAAAAACATGGGTCGACTGCCACAGGACGTCCACCACTGGGGAGAAAATTAAAAAACAAAATTACAAGACTGAAATCAATATTCCAGGTGATAATTAACCAGTTTGTGGTGTGGTCTAAGCAATTTCTATAGCAGTGTTTCTGAACCTTTTTGCTGGTACCAAACCCCACCAGTTTCATATGCGCATTTACCGAACTCTTCTTAATAGTTCTAAGGTCTGCACTAACAAAAAACCGATTTAGAAACATATGAGTTAGGTGTGTGTTGACCTTGCTGAACCCCTGAGACTGACTCACCAAACCCCTGGAGGTTAAGAACCCCTGCTCTCTAGTAATGGCAAAGTTCACAGATGTATAAGACCATTGTTATTTGTAATCTACATAAATGTAACAGGTCTTAGAAGTCTAGTTTAACTATTTCATTTTAGAAATAGCAATGCTCATTTGGCCTTATACAGAGCTTTGTTAATTAAAATGTTTCTGTAGTTGTTAACTAGATGATAGTAAAATTGTTGAATTTAAGTCCCCTAATTAGTAAATTATTAATTATCTAACAGGATAGCATAGTCCAAGTAGTATAGGCTGGGGGGGGGGGGGGGGATATATTCATACATTAGGAATCACTATCCTCCTCAGGTAATTCAGATAAGGTGGCGTTAGGTGGGTAATGTCAAGTGATGTACGCCAGTATTGGATATATTTGTTTTTGTGCACTACAGCAGGACTAACAGCTTATAGATATTTTCATTTTATCAGCATCCTACCCCAATAACTATAAAACATGTGCGTGAATTTGTATTTTTCTTATTGAGTCATTTAAGATCAATCACTCCAGCACATCAGCCCTTCACTGCACACTGATCTCCACATTGACGTAAAACGTAACTACGACTGCTAAAGCAAAAAGGGACATAAGCATGAGGACATACCACCATGAGGGGAGCTGAGGACATTAGGACAAGGCCAACGTTTTTTCTCAACCAGTGCATGGTCATACTGGGACAAGCTGCCATCTTTTCTGCCTACAAGGAGTTGCTTCCCTTTTGGGCTCCAGGAAACTGAAACAACAAAAGTATATAAATGGCAAAAATGACTAGAATATAAAATAATGCAACCACTACAAGTAAAAAATCATGATTTAACTATCAAAGAAATGTCTTTATTAAAACGTTAGAAAAAAAAAATCAAACTAGTAAATAAATAGAATCAGGAAGGACCTTCTTTAATATTCCCATATAAAATAAATATTGTTACAGCTGACATGAACGAGTAGTGATTGATGTATAAGGAATTGTTTAGTAACAGCATGGTGGGACGGAGTGGTCTAGCGGTGGAGAGCTGGACTGCTAACCCGTAAGTCTCTCGAGTTCGAACCCGGGTTCAAGTCAGTAGACAGTCCCTGAGTCCACCCAACTCTGATGGGCACCTAACTCACATTAGGGAAAGTAAAGGTGGCTGGGCATAGTGCTGACCACACTATCTCTTCATATGCCAAGGTCAAAGAAACAAGTGAACTCTACTTCACTTGCCCTATAGACCGTCAGGTTTAAAAAGGGAACTTTACTTTTTTTTACTTACAGCATGAAGCCCCAGTGGATGCAGGGAGGCTGGCCATGATCTTTGGTTTGTCAGAGACATCAATCAACTCCACGGCCCCGTCTGATGTACACACGGCCAGCATCGTGGACACTGAAGGGTTCCATGAGATGTCCACTACAGCTCCGCCCACTTGGCTGACAGCAAATGGAGAAGGGCTTGATGTCTTCAAAACACAAAAACAATGATCAAGTACCAAAATTTAAGCAGTTATAAATGGTTTTCAGCCCACTTGGCTGACAGCAAATTGAGAAGGGCTTGATGTCTTCAAAACACAAAAACAATGATCAAGTACCAACATTTAAGCAGTTATAAATAGTGTTCATGCGCATTTGTTCAATTCTTTCATACAATTCTGGATCTTATTTATTTAGTCTTTTTTAATTGGACCATAACACACTTTTTAAAAGTATCATTTAATGTTTAGTTATTATCATAACAATTTCTGCATTGAACACAAGTATAATCTGGCAACATTTTTATGTGAATAGTTTCCAATAGAGCAAACGTACATTTTATTGATAACTACTAAATTTTATTGAACTTAAGAATTTTTAAAAAATACATTTATTTTAAAGAACAATGTTAAAATAACTAAATGAGATATTATTACTTCTATTTAATTAGTAACAGTACTACTAGGCTATAATTTTTTTTTACTTAAAAAGCATTATGAGTAAATAGAAAAATTACAGAAAACGAAGTTATAATTAATATAATGAACTGTTATACAGATTTAGTAAATTGTTATCTCATTAAAAAGGTGAATTAGTTTACCTTATCAGCAAATGAGCGCACATCATAGTAAAGTATACCAGGTTGCCCCTGGTCACCTGTCACAACGGCCAGGTACAGTCCATCCCCACTGATGTCCAAACTGACAACTCTTGCGCTGAGGCTAACTTTCACTTCCACTGGAAGATCATCTATAACCTTTTTATTCCTTTCCTTGCCAAGTTGTTCATCGATCGCCATTAAATGCTCTGTCTTTACAGCACTGAATCCTACAAAGCAAAAAGGCCAGTTGAATTCTAAATTCTAAAATATGTATATGCAATTCACTGGAGAAACGCTGATAATACAATGCTGTAAACTGTTAAGATTTTATTTTAGTTTCACTGATGCTAAAAGAGTAGCATCAAAATAGCTTTAATAAGCTCTGTTCCTACATGTACAGTAACTGTTTAAAAAAGATTTTTTTTTTAAATTTCTGATACTGCGCACAATTTCAACCTACCATCAAAAGTTCCATAAATAAGAAGCCCATAGGTTGATGAACAAGCAAGCCACTTGCACCGCTGTGATGGCACATTTTGAGCAGGAGATGAAACTCGAAACTTACATAACTGAATAAATTCAAAGTCCTGTAACACGTAAACATTCATCAAGGTTTATATGTGGTTGGAGAAGGTAGAACTATGTTTAATTTGTCTAACATGCATTTTTGGATTATGGCAAAGCTAGTAAAACTCCTATTGGGGTTGGTGATTTAGGGCTACTTGTAGTAACTATATGGTATGCCTATATAGAATATAGATCTAGGCCTAGTAATTTAAAGATTAAAGTATTAGCTTAATCATTGGATTTCATGGGAATGAACATCACAGAAGGACCAGCAGCCAGTTTTTATAGTCTCAAAATCACTTAACAAATAGTTAGGCCTATAGTGTTATAGGCTTTTAATTAAATTATTATAGGCTACTCAAAACTGCAATTTATTTAATTTTTATTAGGCCAGTCTAGGCTGTTCGGTTCACAACTTCAGGGTTTGTTTGTTTATATTATCTCACAGCCTAAGAGCTAGAAGCCAATTACTAGGATGGCAAAATTATTTGTTTTCATTAAGTGGTAGAGGGAAAATCAATGATTTTGAAGCCATCATCAACTATGATATTGATCAGTCAACTTTACTCTGAGATTGATCAAAACTTTATAGCATGGTAAAACTGGACAATGTAAAGTAGGCCATTTTGTTTTGGCATCAACAATCAATGTGCATAAAAAATTCACCAAAATAAAACTATTCTAACTAGGAGTTACCCAGTGACAATAGATGGAAGACGGGTAAAGGATGTGGAAGAGTTTGTCTACCTTGGCAGCAAGATCAGCAAAACGGGAGGCACAGAGGAGGACATACGTGCTAGAATTATTAGAGCCCGCTGTGCTTTCACAGTTCTGCCACCCATAAGGAAAAGTTCTGCTATCTCCATTACCACAAAAATTAAGATATTTAACTCAAATGTCAAGGCAGTTCTGCTGTATGGAGCAGAGACATGGAGAGTCTCCAAAGCAAGCACAGCAAAGATACAGACCTTCATGAACAGATGCCTTAGACAGATATTGAAATTAAGATGGCAGGACAGAGTGCCGAACATGGAATTATGGAGGAAAGCTAGGCAGGAGCCTATGGGTGTACAAATAAGGAGGAAGTGGCGCTGGGTGGGTCACACACTGCAAAAGGCTAACCCAAATGTTACACGCCAAGTGCTTGAGTGGAACCCCCAGGGAAAGCAGAAGAGAACGCGCCCAAGACAGACCTGGAGGTGGAGTCTTCTAGAAGAACTGAAGCCAACAGGGATGTCTTGGGAGATGGCAAAATTAATAGCCGGGGATCGGAAGAAATGGAAGGAAATGGTGGAGATCTATGCTCCATAAGGAACAAAGAGGATTAAGTCAAGTAAGTAAGTCAACTAGGAGTTAGGGGGCCTATTAAAGACTTGAAGACTTGAAAAAGTCATGTGGTTTATTACAAAGTGAAGTTTCCTAAGTTATGTCTATTTGGAAAAAAAGGTCATAAAATCACACAATGGTTTTATGGAGGTGAGAATTTTTCAAGAAAGAGCAAGTCCTTTTTCATTGTTTCCCTGCTAAGCCAAGTGGGCCATCATATATTTAAAATACATTCATCAGGGATCAGAATCAAAGTACAATTTAGTTAGTTCGTACAGGAGTGGTTGTTACTTCAGAACACAGAAGTAGATCTAGATTGGGCCAAATAATATTTTTATTGAGGGTTTTGTGGGGGTGGGGTGTTGACTGGGTATATACCTCAAGGGGTAATCTATCGTTTTTGGGTAGGGCCTACGTAAAATCGCCCGAGGCTAGAAATGTGCGAAAAAGTTACCTCACTGTCAAGGCTTTAATAGAAGTATATTGTGATATATTTGTGTCAAATATTATAGATAAATGAATAATAAACCTAAATCAATGGCTAAATATATCAATATTTAGGCCAGAAATTAACTTTAAACAGTAGTGTTTGCGAGCAAGATTTCCTATATAAAAAGCAGCCATTTGTTAAATAGAGTTGCCTTTCATTGAATCTCACGCTATAAGTTTGCAAAAAAAGAACTTAAACAAGATGGCTGCTATGAATAGTAAATGAGCATGGTTGCATCTGTTGGAAACATCGCTAGTCTTCATTTATTACTGAAAAGTTTTAATTCAATTGTTTAAAAACAGCTACATAAATGACACAAGGAATCATTTTTGTATTTTTCAAAACATAAGTCCTACTCAAAATGTGAAATAATTATTAAAATTCAAGGAGTCACCTGTCTTTCACATTTACTAGTCGCTGGCGATTTTACGTACCTAAAACTAAAACGATAGATTACCCCTCAAGGCCCCAGGCTCATACTCATAGTGCTCTGCTTTAAATTAATATAGATTGATCTAGCTAGATCTAGATTCTAGAGATAGATCTAGATCTATCTAGAATCTAGATTTAGGCCTAAAAAAAACTTGGTTGACTTGAGAAGCAGAGATTATCCAGATTTACCTTCATGTCTTTCTCAGGAGGATTATCCATTTTTTTATTTTTTTAATGCTGTTAAATAGATCTAATCATGTGCTGAAAATTTTCTGTAGATCTAGATCTAGACCTAGATCTTATACTAGTCTAGTCTAGATCGATATTATTTAAAATCTAAAAACTAAAAATTTATATATCGGTGCTTCTCTTTGAATTTGCACAACTCTTCTGAAAATGAGTGTAAATAAAATACTTCCTGTAGGCTAAATGCCAGAAAAATTAAAATAATTTTGGTCAAAGTAGTTGATATAATCATATCTAGACAATTTATGTTTAAAATATTTTTTATAGAATGTTGGAAAACATTTTATTACGAGAAAAATGGCCCGTTGAGGAAGGATACACCGGGCGCTAGGTTGATAGTGCTGTCTCTTTTCTCTAAACAAAAACCACCCCCCCCCACACACACCACCCCCACCCCCACCCCCACCCACACCCCCACCCACACCACCCCAACCCCCCACCCCCCCCCCCCACACACCACCCCCCACACACCACCCCCCCCCCCCCACCCCCACCCCTACACACACCACCCCACACACACACCACCCCCCACCCCCACCCCCCCCCAAAAAAAAACATGTCTACCGTCCCATTCAACGAAATATAATTATATACTTTTTCCAGTGTCCGCCCCCTCCCCGAAAATTCTACACCCGCCCCCGAAAATTTCAAGTACCCTCACCCCTCTCCGGGGAGGAAAAAGTCTAAATTAAAACCACCCCCCACTCACCCCCACCCCCCCCCCCCCACACACACACACCACCCCCCCCCCCACCCCACCCCCCCCACCCCCCCCCCCCCCCAAAAAAAAAGCATGTCTACCGTCCCATTCAACAAAATATAATTATATACTTTTTCCAGTGTCCGCCCCCTCCCCGAAAATTCTACCCCCGCCCCCGAAAATTTCAAGTACCCCCCACCCCTCTCCGGGGAGGAAAAAGTCTAAATTAAAACCACCCCCCCCCCCACTCACCCCCCATCCCCCCCACACACCCCCCCCTCCCCCCACCCCCCACCCACAACCCCCCCCCCCCTAAAAAAACATGTCTACCGTCCCATTCAACGAAATATAATTATATACTTTTTCCAGTGTCCGCCCCTCCCCGATAATTCTACCCCCGCCCCCGAAAATTTCAAGTACCCCCACCCCTCTCCGGGGAGGAAAAAGTCTAAATTAAAACCACCCCCCCACTCAACCCCCCCCCCCCCCACCCCCACCCCCCTCAGACGTTCTTACGCGGGGGTGGGGCTTCGCCCCTACCCGAAGAATTGTATGCAAGAAACTCTTCACGCAAACCATTTAGATTAGACAACATTTCCTTTTTTTCAATGTTTCAATGACGTCATTACATTACTGTGTGCACTCTCTGGTTTGAGATTATGTTCTACTCTACGCTAAATGTGTCGACGTCATATTTCGTTTTTCGAATTACTGTGCAGGTTTTTAAATTCCTTGTGTTTTCTCTAGAGCGTTCTTGTCAGACAGATAGATAGATAGAGAGACAGCGAAACTATTAGTATTAACGAGAAAAATGGCCCGTTGAGGAAGGATACACCGGGCGCTAGGTTGATAGTGCTGTCTCTTTTCTCTAAACTAAAACCAACCCACCCCCCACACACCACCCCCACCCCCCCACCCCACACACCACCCCCCACCCCCACCCCCCACACACACCACCCCCTCCACACACCGCCCCCCCCCCACCCCTCCACCCCCCCCCCCTCTCCACCCCCACCCCCCAAAAAAAGCATGTCTACCGTCCAATTCAACGAAATATAATTATATACTTTTTCCAGTGTCCGCCCCCTCCCAGAAAATTCTACCCCCGCCCCCGAAAATTTCAATTACCCCCACCCCTCTCCGGGGAGGAAAAACTCTGAAAGAAACACTGAAACCAACCCACCCCCACCCCCCACCCCCACACCCCCCACCCCCCACACACACACCACCACCCCCCCCCCCCACCCCTCCACACCCCCCCCCCCCCAAAAAAAAAACATGTCTACCGTCCCATTCAACGAAATATAATTATATACTTTTTCCAGTGTCCGCCCCCTCCCAGAAAATTCTACCCCCGCCCCCGAAAATTTCAAGTACCCCCACCCCTCTCCGGGGAGGAAAAAGTCTGAAAGAAACACTGAAACCAACCCCCCCCCACCCCCCCCCCCACACACACACCACCCCCCCCCCGCCCCTCCACCCCCCCCCCACACACACACACACCACCCCCCCACCCCTCCACCCCCCCCCCCCCCCCCCAAAAAAAACAACATGTCTACCGTCCCATTGCAAGAAAACCACTTTTAAGATTAGACACATTAATTAGGCGGTAATTTTATTATAGAGTATCGATGAGGAAATTTCTTTTGAGTAGGGGAGGGGGGGGGGGGGGCTCAGACGTTCTTACGCGGGGGTGGGGCTTCGCCCCTACCCGAAGAATTGTATGAAAGAAACTCTTCACGCAAACCACTTAGATTAGACCAAATTGCCTTTGTATTGAATATCGATAATCAATGACGTCATATCAATGTGTGCACTATCCGGCTTGAGATTATTTTCTACTCTGTGCGCTAAATGTGTCGACGTCATACTTCGTTTTTCGAAATACTATGCATGTTTTTATTTTCCTTGTGTTTTCTCTAGAGCGTTCTTGTCAGACAGATAGATAGATAGATAGATAGATAGATAGATAGATAGACAGACAGCGAAACTATTATTATAGATGTTCTTTTTTTTTTGTATCAACATAGAACTAATCTAGGTAACATTTCGTGTAAAGAGATGATTTCTAAACTCTTTCCACTAAAACTAGTTTATTGAGGACAGATGCGTAGCGATCTATTCAGTCTCCCGGAGCGAACCATTAATGTTGTGCCGTCTATAAATAATAATATAATACTATAGGCCTATAGGTTTGCGTCTGAAAGTAGTGTAAGGGGTCATCCATAAATGACGTCACACTCGTAGGGGGGAGGGGGGTCCGTAATTTTGTGACGATGTGTGATGAGGGGAGGGGGGGGGTTCAGATGTTGCGAAGTCACATTTTTGCATTATAAAAAAGCAATGTTAGAAAACGAATTTTAGACGTTATTTCGCGTTTTAGATAACTGTTTTAATAAATTGTAATAGTTTAGACAAGATTTTGGAAAAATATCGATGTTTTAAAAAAATTCAACTGCAATTTTGAGGGGGGGGGGGCTGTAGGTTGAGGTGTGATGTCATTTTAAGGGGGCGGGGGGGTCTGGCTTTTTGTGACGACGTGTGACGGAGGGGAGGGGGGGGGTAAAAATCGTCAAAAAAGCGTGACGTCATTTATGGATGACCCCTAACTCACGTAAACTAAATTTAGAGATTGGTTTATGGCAGATGAAAATCACTATGGTCCAATTTTTAAGTTGTGTCTTTAGGACAATTTTGTATACAGCTGGATTATACGTTTTAAAGAACCATGTTAAAAAACAGTAGCAGTCATCGGTTTGTACTGTGGTCAGAAGCCATAATCGGGAGGCTGGATTATCTTGCTGAGTTTTTTTTTTTAACTAGGTTAGGTTAGGTTTACATGTCGCACTCCTGGGACATAGGCCGCTAACAAAAGCTTTCTCTCTGGTCTCTCCAAATGTCCCCAGGTGTATCCAATCTTCTTGGTTTCTTCTTCCAGGTCACGTCTCCAGGTCTTTCTTGGTCTGCCTCTCCTCCTCCTGCCCTATGGATTCCAGGTGAGGGCATGTGTTGTTATGCTGGATAGAGGCTTCCTGAGTGTGTGGCCAATCCATTTCCATTTTCTCCGGAGGATCCCTGCTTTAGCTTTCAGTTGATTTGTCCGTTGCCATAGAACAGTGTGAGTGTACAGGTGTTTTGACGATGGTTACACCAGTTGTGATGGTACGAAAGGATCTTGTTGGTGGTTCTTCTTGTTGCACCAGTTGTGAGGGTGGGGATTTTTAAGATGCGTAACGAATGAATCCAATAACACACAGTTCAAGTTCCAAATACAAAGTTCTTTATTCAAATGTATATAATCAATTTTCAACCTAACTAATCTACACTGTACTACTTCTATCTGACTGTCCATACCACATGCTACCTACTACTACTAACTGTTACTATACTACTAACTATGCACTCCCATGACCAATCCTAACACTAACTTTCTGTTCCCTAGCTCTACATATTACAACCGTCTCTAACCGCTTCCTAACACCTTCTCTACTCCTCGCTAGCTACCTATCAACTGCTGTCCTATCTCTCTACTACTGACCCACGCCTCAGTGGTCAGCTGACCGTCCCACGTGACCGGTCAGTTCACGTATTTTTATTGGTCTAACCAACTTGATATAGCCTGCTTCTGCTATCTACCTGAGCTCGACGCAACCTTGCGTCATCACATATCTCCCTCCCTTTCTGTAGCTGACAAATTATATTTTTCAGCGTCTGCTACTAATCTTATACATCAACAACTATCTATCTTACTACTCTATTCTATCCCTAACATCAATCATATAAATCAAATAAAAAATGGGACAGCACAGTTTACAAAAACATAAACTCTTGTGTCTGTGTTCTTGAAAGAAATGTCATTGTTCTAGTTCCTGAAATCTTGTGGTGTGACTGGTGTCTCTGCTTGCTAATGTATGTCTATGTTATGGTATGTGTGAATTCAATCATGTGTAACTCAGTTCTGGCTAGGTTGTCGTGTACTGGCCTTGAGCTAATCTTAGTAGAATGTGTAACTGGTTGAACGGGCTCTGCGAGCAGTGTATGTGTATGTGTATGTGTTATGTAATTGCTGGCGTTCCTCTGTGGTGGGTGGGTTGTGGCGAGTTTTGATGTAAATTCCCGTGAGGCGGGTGTAGGCGTAACTTTCGTTGGTCAATGTGATGACGCAACAAACTCAACGCTGGTTGAGATGTCCACGTAGAGTGGTTATACGATGAACTGGAGCTGTCTGATGCGGTGGCGAACAATGACGTAACGTTCCGACGCTGGGAACTTGGACGATGGGTCGTCTACCCTTTGTATGTGCCGACGTAGGTGTACGTAGCTGGCGGTCTGTTATTCAACCTCAGTGCGGGGGCTAAGCGGTGGCGATGTGTCCGCTGTCTTGACCAGGGCAATTCTCTGTTCAGCAGGGCTGTCCGCTGTCCAGGTAATTCAACGTAATCAGGGCTTCAGGTGGCGGCACTCTTTGAAGTGTCTGCTTTATCTCGTCACATTCTGAATAAGCGTAGTGGGTCTGAAAATTGTATTACGAGACGATGAGCAATGGCTTTATGTGACCAATTTAGTGCCCGCGCAGACAAGTATTCAGACAGAGGTACCTTCCATTAAAAAAAAATCTCAATCCCAAATCTAAACGTGCTGAACATTTGTCTGGCGGTACATACAGCATACAAATATAACATTACAAAATTAACCAAATAAAAAATCAGTACACTATAATCTAACAACAATATGTAAAGCCTAATAAACTCAATAGACGTAAACACTACTAGATCTAGAGCTTAGAAATAGCTTCACAAAAGAATAGACATGTAAGTGTATATAAGTAATCGTGCCGTTTCAAATAACATTTGAACACGTAATCATATAGTGGAGCAGCTCTCACTATCTGACTTCTGACAAAAAACTGGCTGGCTTGACTTAATAGACTGACTTCACTTTTGACTTCAGTAACTTGACTTATTCAACTTTGGCTGACTTCAATTTGACTTCAGTAACCTGACTGACTTCAATTTAACAACTGACTTCACTTTTGGCTTCAGTAACTTCACTGACTTCAATTTACGACTTATTTCACTTTAACTGACTTCAGTAACTTCACTTATTTCACTTTGACTTCAGTAACTTGACTGACTTCAAATTAACGACTGATTCCACTTTGACGACTTCAACTACTTCAACTTGACGACTAATTTCTTTGACGACTAACTTCACTGCGACAACTAAATCGACCGACTTCATAGACCTCTGACTGGCTTCGACTTCTCTTTAACTTAATAGACTTCACTGACTGACTAAACTTCGACGACTTAAACGTCTTCACTTTGACTTCAAAGACTTTTCCTTGACTTCAACTACTTCAATATGACTTCAAAGACTTCACTTTGACTTCAACGACTTCAATATGACTTCAACGACTTCAATATGACTTCAAAGACTTCAACGACTGACTTAGATTAACCTTACTTCGACTTCAAATACTTTAACTTTGACTTCAAAGATTTCAACGACATCACTTTGATTTCAAAGACTTCACTATAACTTCGACGATTTCACTTCTTCACTATGACCTCAACGACTTTAATATAACTTCAAAGATATTTCTTTGACTGCAACATGACTTCAACTACGTCACTATGACCTCAACTACGACTTCAACAACTTATTGACTGACTTGACTGACTTCAAATGACCTCTTTGACTTCAGTTCTGACTTATACTTCACTGACTTCAATAACACTATTGACTTCAGATTTGACTACACTGACTTCTGACTGTACGACTTAACGCCGATTTTCTCGACTACTTAGATTAACAAAAAACACTCGACTTGACTTCACTTTTGTCCGGTGTTCAAAATCATTCATGGGGGCGGTCCGGGTCAAACTCCTGGTCATGGGGTTGATGTTCTAGGGCAGTTGCGTGTTATCTATTTGTTTCTCCGATTCACTAATTGTAACGCTAACTCTGCTTTTGTTCTTGACATTTCTTACTATCTTGACTATCTTGTTTTCTAACCTATTCTCTACAAATGTTTCAACTTCTTCTCCTGTTTTGTCTAATGGTATGCCCCGTTTATAGCATTGAAACTCTGCCTCCATGGTTGTGTATGTGTGTGTGTGTGTGTTGAGGAAAGTAAACAAAACTAAGGCAACAGGGCGTAACATAAGAATGTGTAAGGCAGAAAAAACACTGGTACAAACTGTCCAGCACGGGTATAAACCCAAACGTTTAAAAAAAAATTTGGAAGGTACTTATCTTTTTGAATATGGTGACAGTTTCCTTGTGTTCCAAACTCGTTCCGACTGAAGAAGTCCGCTTTGTGATGAGTTAGAGAAAGCAATACATAAGTCTTACTCCGTCATGAGTAAACCGATATAATTTCTTTCCCGTACTCGATCCGCGGTTCGTCCCGCACTCCACCAGTTGTTAGTGTACAGGTGTTTTGACGATGGTTACACCAGTTGTGATGGTACGAAAGGATCTTGTTTGTGGTTCTTCTTGTTGCACCAGTTGTGAGGGTGGGGATTTTTAAGATGCGTAACGAATGAATCCAATAACACACAGTTCAAGTTCCAAATACAAAGTTCTTTATTCAAATGTATATAATCAATTTTCAACCTAACTAATCTACACTGTACTACTTCTATCTGACTGTCCATACCACATGCTACCTACTACTACTAACTGTTACTATACTACTAACTACGCACTCCCATGACCAATCCTAACACTAACTTTCTGTTCCCTAGCTCTACATATTACAACCGTCTCTAACCGCTTCCTAACACCTTCTCTACTCCTCGCTAGCTACCTATCAACTGCTGTCCTATCTCTCTACTACTGACCCACGCCTCAGTGGTCAGCTGACCGTCCCACGTGTCCGGTCAGTTCACGTATTTTTATTGGTCTCTCTCTCTGACTAGTCTAACCAACTTGATATAGCCTGCTTCTGCTATCTACCTGAGCTCGACGCAACCTTGCGTCATCACAAACAGCATTTCTGATGGTTTTAGGCCAGCGAATTCGCTTTTAACTAGCCACACATCAACTTTGAAGTCAAATTTTTGTTTTGACTCCTAATGTTATCCACGTCGCTAGGTCGGGTGTCACCCGGTGCGGCATCTAATGGTCTCACCCCCCCCCTCGAAAAAAGTGTATATATATATATATATATATATATATATATATATATATATATATATATATATATATATATATATATATATATATATATGTGTGTGTGTGTGTGCATGTGTGTGTATACGTATGTATATGTATTTTATTATATCTTTTTTATGTATTTTTATTTTTTTTAAGCTACGCACTTTTGGGCTGAACTTCATCCTCTTTTTTTAATGAGTAACATATTATAGTGAACGGGTAGTTATTTTTACAAATCCGCTAGAGGCTCATTACAATGTCATATTAAGGGTATACTAATTATATTTGTAATCAAATTACTAATATTTTACACGTTCCATTGCAAAATATACAAAATGTAAAAATCAAACTGATTTAAGTTGTGAATTAATTGTTTCAAAACCGTTCGGCAAATCTTTTCACGAATGACGAAAAACGTCGAAGTATGTCTATGTGGCAAGCCAACTAGTTCTATTTATTTGTTGCTCGCTTTTTATTGTGTATTGATATGTAGATTTCCAATGTAGTTTCATCCCAATCCACTTCGGTAAACGATGTATTTGGTGTCACCTCTTCCCCCCCCCCCCTCCCCGCTAACGTTTTTTTTAATTGCGTCAATTTATATTAATCCAACATATATGGGCCTAATTCTAACAGTTATTAATTCAAGTATAAAATAATTGCTGTTGTAGTAGATTATTAAATGGGGTGTCACCCCCTCCCACCCTAGAAGTCGATTGACATATTAAACATAACCTTTTTCCTTGGGCAAATGTTACAACGAATTGCTGGTGTCTTCAACCCCCACCCCCGTAACAGCTTTAAACTGGGAATTGATAATACTAACGATGTTCATCTATAGTCGTCTATTAATACAGCTATATGTGGCATTGTTTTCTCTATCGTCACGTTATGTTGTCAATCCCCAACACACCCTTCCCCGTCCCACTCTTGTCGGGATTTGTCTACTTTGCTTTTAAAAGACTATTTAACTCTAATTAATCATCCATTTAACTGGAAAGATCATTTTTTACTCTATATATTTTGCTACTTTTTGCCATGGTGTCACCCTCTCCCTCCTAAATAGTGTCACCCGGTGGCCCCGCCCCCCCCCCCCGCCCCACTCCGCTACGTCTGCGGTTCGGTACCACCAATAATCTCGATTATAGCATGTCATATAGTTTACACTTGGATATTACGTGGTCCATGAAAGTGTTAATAAGAGAGAATAAAACAACCGCCATTCCCTATTACCAGTTAATAACTCTAAAATTGCATGATGCGCCCATTTTAGTATCAAGTGTTACACTTACTAGCCTCACTTGCTGTATCTCCCTTCAGTTTATGCCCGTTGTATACCCACGTGCAGCCAATTAGTATTTAATTCCAAGCGAATTACCCAGACATTTTACCAGCAGTAAATCTATTTAAACATTAGCAGAAACTTTTTTTTTCACACTGCTCCAACGAGGGAACGGACTTCTGAACGGAACATGTAAACGATCTAATTTTACTACATATTTTAAAATTAAATGATAACATTATTTGATGTATTTTCCTTAGACTGCTGTATCTTCTTCTTTCTTTATGGAAATAACTGGCTCAGGAGGCGTCTTCTATTAGCCAGGCAGGCCTCAACAAACTCCAACGAACTGGCTTATGAAGATATTGGTTTGCAAGGCATGTAGGGGTCGCTCCCGACTGCCGTATTAGAATTTTCAGTGTTACGTGAAAATATACTTGACAAAAATTATTTTTTCAAATATTTATTGGTAATAATCCTATATAGTCAAGCCGTACACTTATTATTATATATTTCATTAATGGGCAGTTTTGAATTTTAAAAGCAGTGTCATTATGTAATTAGTTAAAATTTTCCACCTTGTTTTCAGCTTTCTGATATGGAGATAATCCGGCTGATTTTGATTTACTTGCTTGATCTCCTGTTACCATCTTACGGTCTACCGAATGAGAAACTGATGTTATCACCTTTAATTTGCAAGGGTCATATCAAACAGGCGCAGGAACTCAGCCTTGTTGAAGATAAAAATTCTATCATACCGACAAGCCACGCTGGGTTCATTACTGTGGACGAGAAGCTCGGAAACCATTTGTTTTTCTGGCTCTTTCCTTCAATATCCGGATCTGAATCTCCACTCGTGGTTTGGCTAAATGGGGGACCGGGATCTCCTTCTTCACTGGGGTTGTTTTATGAGAACGGACCGATGCGACTTACGGATGCGTGGTACGAGCGTAGCAACATTTCGTGGACAGAGACTATGTCAATGTTGTACATAGACAACCCCGTCAGCGTCGGCTACAGCTATTCCGACAGTGGGAGCGCTGGATACAGAACAGATCAAGATGGCTATTCTAAAGATCTATACGAGTTCATTGAACAATTCTATCTGTTATTTCCCGAATACCAGAAACGAGAGCTATACATAGGTGGAAAGTCTTATGGCGGAAAGTACGTCCCGGCTTTTGCTTACTATTTGCACTTAAAAATCAAAGAAGGAAGATCAAATCTTCCTTTAGCAGGTATTTATCTTGAAGGACCACTCTTTGACCCGTACGAGCAAGGTCTTGCCGTACCTGACTATCTGCTTGCCGTCGGGGCCATTTCAACAAAAGAAGCGCAGCAGCATAAGCAATCAATCCTTGAGCTTTTCAAAGAATTAAAACGCGGTAAATTAAACTATAGTTTCGACGACTTATTCGATAGGTTTTTTATCATGAAAATCAGTTTCTTCTTAAACAATTATTACTCTGGTGTAAATCCACGGTATGACGAACTGCAAGCAGTAATGGACTCTAAGTATTTGAAATCTCTAGTTCACGTTGGAAATAGGGAGTTTGTGTTTTTGTCTAACATGAACACAAATTTCCGAAATCGAATGGTTCAAGATTTCTTAACCAGCACAAAACCCAAACTGGCTCAACTCTTGGAGGAGTACAAAGTTTTGATCTACACCGGTGATCAAGACGCTCTGATCAGCCCTGCAATGGTTGACGCGGGCCTGCTGTCTATGGAGTGGTCGAGGCAGCAGGAATACCAGGACTCGAAGCGTTCTGTTTGGTGGGGCGGTGATGGCGCGCTGTCTGGGTTCTATTCCCGGGTTGGGAACCTCTGCCAGGTTGTCATTAAAGGCGGTGGCCATTCGGCGGGCCATGATCAGTCTGCTAGAGTTTATCAAATGATGAATTTGTTTATCCGGCAAGGTTGCATCAGAAAGAGATAAACGACTGAAATAAAGCCACTGGTCCGATCTTAGATCTTGATTTATTACGTCAACAAAAATAAATAAATTGAAGTGTAATTACACGATATATGTTTGATTAGATCAAATAAAATAACATAAAAACAGCGTTATGTAACTGAAACGAAGCCAATTATCTGATCATAATTCTTTTATTCATTACATTACAAAAATAAAAACCCAATAAAACACTATGTTTGATTAGATGAAATAACTTATAACAAAACCAATGTTATTTGACTGAAATAAAGCAAATGATCAGATTTTAGTTCTTTCAGTTTTTTTTATTCATTACACAAAAACATTTATCTAAAGTTTTGACAAGATATAAGTTTGACTAGAGCAAATCAACAATATTACAAGTACGGTGTTATTTAACTTTAAAAAAACATTGATCTTGTCTCAGTTATTTCGTTCATTAAAAAATATTCAAAATTTTATGAAGGCAAAACATGTTTAATAAGATCAATAAAACAACAACAACAAAAAAACATTGTTATTAAGTTTTTATTTGGTACGGAAATGTGAGGGCGAGAGGTTCTTTAACAGAAATTTCTGATAGCTCTTTAATAATTGTTTTTAAAAACGTATTACAACTGAACAACAAATGCAGCTAAAATGTAAAGATCAGCAGATGAACTCCTATACAGTGATCATTTAAAATATAAAAAAAATATTATTTTAATAAACGGTACTTTGGTTTAGTGCGACTTGTTTGAATCTTACTCGGAATAAAATTATAATAATTGGTGAAGCTTACACCATACTGTGTCTGTATATAACATAAGGTAATGACGTCATTACATGATATTTTATTTCTGATAATTAGTAAAATGGTGACAAGACATAAATCACACAATGAACCATTACGTAAAGATAGTGCAGATATTATATAACATGATTAGGTTAGGAATCTGTCCTTACATGATTACGTCACGAAATATTAACCTATCATTACTACCCTCCCCATTATAACATTAGTAACTTTATCTAAAAAATTACTGCATCACTCTGACAGATGGTAAAATGGTTTTCTAAAATAAATTAACTTACGATGCATCACTTTACGAAATTACGACACTTGAAAAATAAATCAACGCTTGCAATATACTTCAGTCTGTAGGACTGTTTGTGGGATGAATAGGAATAATTTGATGTTGATTGATATGTTTGACGTGTTTGTTTACTGCTGATAACTGTCTGAGTTGTTATCTATGAGTAGCTGTCTGAGTCGTTGTCTATGAGTAGCTGTCTAAGTTGTTGTCTATGAGTAGCTGTCTAAGTTGTTGTCTATGAGTAGCTGTCTGAGTTGTTGTCTATGAGTAACTGTCTGGGGTATTTTTGTTGAGTAACTGTCTGAGGTATTGTCTATGAGAAACTGTCTGAGTTGTTGTCTATGAGTAGCTGTCTGGGTTGTTGTCTATGAGTAGCTGTCTGAGTTGTTGTCTATGAGTAGCTGTCTGAGTTGTTGTCTATGAGTAGCTGTCTGGGTTGTTGTCTATGAGTAGCTGTCTGAGTTGTTGTCTATGAGTAGCTGTCTGGGTTGTTGTCTATGAGTAGCTGTCTGGGTTGTTGTCTATGAGTAGCTGTCTGAGTTGTTGTCTATGAGTAGCTGTCTGGGTTGTTGTCTATGAGTAGCTGTCTGGGTTGTTGTCTATGAGTAGCTGTCTGAGTTGTTGTCTATTAGTAGTTGTCTGGGTTGTTGTCTATGAGTAGCTGTCTGAGTTGTTGTCTATGAGTAGCTGTCTGAGTTGTTGTCTATGACTAGCTGTCTAAGTTGTTGTCTTCGGAGGACCCCCCCCCCTGAAGAGATGCCTGGAAGAAACTCTGTGAGTAACTGTCTAAGTTGTTGTCTATGAGTAGCTGTCTGAGTTGTTGTCTATGAGTAACTGTCTGGGGTATTTTTGTTGAGTAACTGTCTGAGGTATTGTCTATGAGAAACTGTCTGAGTTGTTGTCTATGAGTATCTGTCTGGGTTGTTGTCTATGAGTAGCTGTCTGAGTTGTTGTCTATGAGTAGCTGTCTGGGTTGTTGTCTATGAGTAGCTGTCTGGGTTGTTGTCTATGAGTAGCTGTCTGAGTTGTTGTCTATGAGTAGCTGTCTGGGTTGTTGTCTATGAGTAGCTGTCTGGGTTGTTGTCTATGAGTAGCTGTCTGAGTTGTTGTCTATTAGTAGTTGTCTGGGTTGTTGTCTATGAGTAGCTGTCTGAGTTGTTGTCTATGAGTAGCTGTCTGAGTTGTTGTCTATGACTAGCTGTCTAAGTTGTTGTCTTCGGAGGACCCCCCCCCCTGAAGAGATGCCTGGAAGAAACTCTGTGAGTAACTGTCTAAGTTGTTGTCTATGAGTAGCTGTCTGAGTTGTTGTCTATGAGTAACTGTCTGGGGTATTTTTGTTGAGTAACTGTCTGAGGTATTGTCTATGAGAAACTGTCTGAGTTGTTGTCTATGAGTAGCTGTCTGGGTTGTTGTCTATGAGTAGCTGTCTGAGTTGTTGTCTATGAGTAGCTGTCTGAGTTGTTGTCTATGAGTAGCTGTCTGAGTTGTTGTCTATGAGTAGCTGTCTGAGTTGTTGTCTATGAGTAGCTGTCTGAGTTGTTGTCTATGAGTAGCTGTCTGAGTTGTTGTCTATGAGTAGCTGTCTGAGTTGTTGTCTATGAGTAGCTGTCTGAGTTGTTGTCTATGAGTAGCTGTCTGAGTTGTTGTCTATGAGAAGTTGTCTGAGTTGTTGTCTATGAGTAGCTGTCTGAGTTGTTGTCTATGAGTAGCTGTCTAAGTTGTTGTCTATGAGTAACTGTCTGGGGTATTTTTGTTGAGTAACTGTCTGAGGTATTGTCTATGAGAAACTGTCTGAGTTGTTGTCTATGAGTAGCTGTCTGGGTTGTTGTCTATGAGTAGCTGTCTGAGTTGTTGTCTATGAGTAGCTGTCTGAGTTGTTGTCTATGAGTAGCTGTCTGAGTTGTTGTCTATGAGTAGCTGTCTGAGTTGTTGTCTATGAGTAGCTGTCTGAGTTGTTGTCTATGAGTAGCTGTCTGAGTTGTTGTCTATGAGTAGCTGTCTGAGTTGTTGTCTATGAGTAGCTGTCTGAGTTGTTGTCTATGAGTAGCTGTCTGAGTTGTTGTCTATGAGAAGTTGTCTGAGTTGTTGTCTATGAGTAGTTGTCTGAGATATTGTTGGTGAGTAACCAGTGTTTCTTCCAGATTTTTTTCTCCGGAGGGGGGGGGGGGGGACCTGAAATTTTCGGGAGGTGGGGGAGACTAAAATTTCTACACTAAAAGTGTATATTTTCTATACAAATTCTATTTCGTTCGGGGGTGGGGGGGGGGGGGGGCGGTAAACTTTCTTCGGAGGACCCCCCCCCCCCCTGAAGAGATGCCTGGAAGAAACTCTGTGAGTAACTGTCTGAGTTGTTGTCTATGAGTCTCTGTCTGAGATATTGTTGGTGAGTAGCTGTGTGAGCTGTTGTAGTTGTACGAGTTGTCGGTGTGTAGCTGAGTTGTTGTCTATGAGTAGCTGTCTGAATTATTATCGGTGTGTAGCTGTCTGAACAAAACTATAACTTCGAAGTTTCCGTATGGCCAGAAATAAAACATTTTCTACAAGCTTGTATTTAATTACTTCTCACGTACGTACGTAATGTAAAGCTTTTGTCTTTTTTCTGTCATAGTTCGAAAAATGTTAACCGCTTCTACTGAACCGATTGTTTCCAAGAGGTCGAGAACCGATAACAATGCAATGTGACATTAAATTTGACTTAATTCGTTTTTGAATTAATCATTTTAAGATACATTTTTTGAAAAAAAAAAAGAGAAGATATTTCGTTAATTTACTGATACGAGATAATAAACAACATTAACAACACTAATATTTGGGAATGTTATGAAATGTTAATTTTTAGTTTTATTTTGAAATTTAAAAAATAATAATGAAAATTATATGATTAAAACCAAGCATGGATTTAAAATAAATGCAACAATCGTAAATTTTTCAACATTTGGTTTGTATGTTAACGTTTTGGCGGGAAAACGTTGAACCGGAAGGAACCTATGACATTTCCGGCGGGTCTGTAACTCCCAACAACAAAGACCTTGCCGTCTGGGCTTGTAGCTCGACCAATCCCGAGCTCCTTCGTGTCTTTCCAAACGACCTGAGTGAAATGACCTGTTTTGAAACAAAACGAAGTCAGAAAATTGAACATATATTTTGGAAAAATAGAAATGTTTCTATTTGAGGTTTTAGTCGGTCATGAACACAAAAGTATAGACTCGGTGACTAAAATATGATTGGGTGTTCTTGCTATGAAAATTAAGATATTAAGATATAGACTTCGAATTAATTCACTTGGCATGGTATTAAAGATAAAAAATGCCTATCTCCGCCGAATGGAAGTCGTCGTTGATAAGGACGGAGCAGAGGCGTAGCGACCCTTCCCGGCGCCCGGGGACAAACTTTCAATTTGGCGCCCCCCTCGGGAAGAACCTTTCAATTTTCAATTTGCACCCCACCCTCTCAAACTTTCCATTTGTACCCTCCTCCCCATATATTATTTTATATTTATAATGCTAAAATGTGATTTTAATTTGTTTTTCCAACCCATTTTGGCGCCCCCTAAGGTCGGCGCCCGGGGACATATGTACCCCCCCCCTTGCTACGCCTCTGGAATGGAGGCCTGCAATAATTTACACAAGGATCATCAAAAGAACGGCTTCGGTTAATTTTCTGTCTCTAGCACCCCCCCCCCACCCCAATTCTCAAACTTAAATACTAAAAGAGCATTTAATACGATAAAGCTAATTGGTCAATAACCGTGCATTTTATTAGCCATGCGTAACACAAATCAGTTGATATAGTCAATGAAGTTTCCTCTCCTTTTAAAGAAAAAAAAGTGCTCTTTATCACTGGTTTCTAGCTAGTCTTCTATTTGTTCCACCATTAATTTCTATTTTAGTGTCGGGGTCCAGGCTACTTCTGGTCACAGGGTTATCGTTAATGCATAGTCATTCGCCAAGAAATGGACATGGATCTCAGTATATGCAATAGATTTTATCCTGCATGTTGGCAATCAGAGCTGATTGTGCAAAGATGTGATTACGATGTGCATGCATGATGATGCACTTTACCTGTGCGCTGATACGTTGAACCCTCGGACATATAGCTGTGATCTTTGACCTCGCTGTACCACCCTTCTGTCACCTCTTCACCTACAAATGTTAAGTCACAGTGAAAGCGTCTAATCCAAGGATGAAATGAAATGATTGGCTTGTTTTAGTGTAACACGATGTAGCCATCAGATTCTCGCTGGGTTGGGGAAGTAGAGAATTTCTGACTTTTTTGTGAGTGATTGAGGAACAGTAGGTGAGTGGGTAGGCCTACTTGGGTAGCTGTTATTGTGAAACTGGGTTAGGGTTAGTGATTGGGTATCTGTATGTGATTGTGGAGCTGGGTGGAACTGGGTAACAGTGGGGGGATAGGTGACCTAAGTAGCAGTAGTTTATTAAGGAACTGAATGGAAGTAGGTGATTGTAGAACTAGATAGCTGTAGGTGATAGTGGAACGGTGTGTTATTAAGTGAGTGTGGAACTGTAGCATTAAGTAATTAAGTATCGGTGTGGCAATAAGTGATTGTGAAACTGTGTGGCATTAAGTGATTGGGTATCTGTGTGGCATTAAGTGATTGGGTATATGTGTGGCATTAAGTGATTGGGTATATGTGTGGCATTAAGTGATTGGGTATATGTGTGGCATTAAGTGATTTGGTATATGTGTGGCATTAAGGGATTGGGTATATGTGTGGCATTAAGGGATTGGGTATATGTGTGGCATTAAGTGATTAGGTATATGTGTGGCATTAAGGGATTGGGTATATGTGTGGCATTAAGTGATTAGGTATATGTGTGGCATTAAGTGATTGGGTATATGTGTGGCATTAAGTGATTGGGTATATGTGTGGCATTAAGTGATTGTGGAACTGAGTGGCATTAAGTGATTAGGTATATGTGTGGCATTAAGTGATTGTGGAACTGAGTGGCATTAAGTGATTGGGTATATGTGTGGCATTAAGTGATTGTGGAACTGAGTGGCATTAAGTGATTGTGTATATGTGTGGCATTAAGTGATTGGGTATATGTGTGGCATTAAGTGATTGGGTATATGTGTGGCATTAAGTGATTGTGGAACTGAGTGGCATTAAGTGATTGTGGAACTGGGTAAGAGTGTGGGATAGGTGACCTAAGTAGCAGTAGTTGATTAAGGAACTGAATGGAAGTAGGTGATTGTGGAACGCTTTGGCATTAAGTGATTGTGGAAATGTGTGGCATTAAGTGATTGTGGAACTGGGTAAGAGTAGGGGATAGGTGACCTAAGTAGCAGTAGTTGATTAAGTAAACCGATGTCAGAAAGAGATAATGGAACTGGTTAGCTGTAGGTGATTGTGGAACTAGATAGCTGTAGGTGATTGTGGAACTAGATAGCTGTAGGTGATTGTGGAACTAGATAGCTGTAGGTGATTGTGGAACTAGATAGCTGTAGGTGATTGTGGAACTAGGTAGCGATAGGTGATTGTAGAACTAGATAGATGTAGGTGATTGTAGTACTAGATAGCTGTAGGTGATTGTGGAACTAGGTAGCGATAGGTGATTGTAGAACTAGATAGATGTAGGTGATTGTAGTACTAGATAGCTGTAGGTGATTGTAGAACTAGATAGATGTAGGTGATTGTGGAACTAGGTAGCGATAGGTGATTGTAGAACTAGATAGATGTAGGTGATTGTAGTACTAGATAGCTGTAGGTGATTGTAGAACTAGATAGATGTAGGTGATTGTAGTACTAGATAGCTGTAGGTGATTGTGGAACTAGATAGATGTAGGTGATTGTAGTACTAGATAGCTGTAGGTGATTGTGGAACTAGATAGCTGTAGGTGATTGTAGTACTAGATAGCTGTAGGTGATTGTAGAACTAGATAGATGTAGGTGATTGTAGTACTAGATAGCTGTAGGTGATTGTGGAACTAGATAGCTGTAGGTGATTGTAGTACTAGATAGCTGTAGGTGATTGTAGTACTAGATAGCTGTAGGTGATTGTGGAACTAGATAGATGTAGGTGATTGTAGTACTAGATAGCTGTAGGTGATTGTGGAACTAGATAGATGTAGGTGATTGTAGTACTAGATAGCTGTAGGTGATTGTAGTACTAGATAGCTGTAGGTGATTGTGGAACTAGATAGATGTAGGTGATTGTAGTACTAGATAGCTGTAGGTGATTGTGGAACTAGATAGCTGTAGGTGATTGTAGTACTAGATAGCTGTAGGTGATTGTGGAACTAGATAGATGTAGGTGATTGTGGAACTAGGTAGCGATAGGTGATTGTAGAACTAGATAGATGTAGGTGATTGTAGTACTAGATCGCGGTAGGTGTTTGTGGAACTAGGTAGCTGTAGGTGATTGTAGAACTACATAGCGGTAGGTGATTTGGGATTGGTCTGTCAGTAGGTGATTGGAAATTGGGCCGCAGTAGATAATGAGTTGCTGATAAAACGTGATGAGGCAGCTGGGTCTAACATGCAATGATGCTGTAC
Organism: Physella acuta; assembly: GCF_028476545.2. Taxonomy (NCBI): domain Eukaryota; kingdom Metazoa; phylum Mollusca; class Gastropoda; family Physidae; genus Physella; species Physella acuta. The sequence goes on from NW_026731694.1 coordinate 321,456, forward strand.
GTGTCTAGCACTAGCTGAGGTGGTACCTGTGTAGTCCAGGCCGGCACTGGAGTACTTGTAGGCGATGTTCTCGCCGATCCTAGCCCCACCCAGACGGCAGTCGCTGTGTTGGAAGCTGTTGGTTCTGGCCATCTGGGAGGCGTAGTTTTGGGCGTAGTCATTGAGGTCTGGTCTGAAGCGGAGCGACATAGAAAAAAGTACAGGTGAAGCAGAGTCTGTCTGTGATGTTAGTCTATGGTATCATGGGTAATCAGGACACAGTAACCACCGGCCTTTTCTATTCTCTACTATAGACCGGTATCCATTACAGCTGAGTAGGCTCGAGGGTTTTAGATTAGAATTGTTGAGTTCAACTTCCCGATCAGTAAGATAATATGTGTTAAATGTTACAATGAAGACGCAGGTCGCTGCGTCCAACTTCCGGCAGATTAAGCAAGGTGTGGTTTACTGTATACATGACCTGGTGAGTTACTTTACTTGAGGGACAGAGAGTTACTTCAGTGGAATAGGTATGGGTTGTCAGAATTTATCTCAGTTAAACATGAGAGATATATACATTTAATATAAGTCGGGCCAAGTTACCTTAATATAAATCGATTCACGTTACCTTCATATAAGTCGAGCCAAGTCACCTTAGTATAAGTCAAGCTACCTTAATATAAGGTGGGCCAAGTTACATTAATATAAGAGTTGTGTCAACTTACCTAAATATACGATGTGCGTCTAGTTATTGGATTATAAGAGGTGTAAACTTATTTAGATGTTAAGGAATTTAACGTTCCTAAATGTATCATTTGAGTTGGAGTAACTAGATTTAACACGTAAATCAAGTTATTAAGTAAAGTGACGGGTGCATTAAGTAACCTACATGTGACAGGTGTGTCACCTAAATGTGACAGGTGTGTCACCTAAATGTGACAGGTGTGTCAAGTTACCTAAATGTGACAGGTGTGTCAAGTTACCTAAATGTGAGAGGTGTGTCAAGTTACCTAAATGTGAGAGGTGTGTCAAGTTACCTAAATGTGAGAGGTGTGTCAAGTTACCTAAATGTGACAGGTGTGTCAAGTTACCTAAATGTGACAGGTGTGTCAAGTTACCTAAATGTGACAGGTGTGTCAAGTTACCTAAATGTGACAGGTGTGTCAAGTTACCTAAATGTGACAGGTGTTTCAAGTTACCTAAATGTGACAGGTGTGTCAAGTTACCTAAATGTGACAGGTGTGTCAAGTTACCTAAATGTGACAGGTGTGTCAAGTTACCTAAATGTGACAGGTGTGTCAAGTTACCTAAATGTGACAGGTGTTTCAAGTTACCTAAATGTGACAGGTGTGTCAAGTTACCTAAATGTGACAGGTGTTTCAAGTTACCTAAATGTGACAGGTGTGTCAAGTTACCTAAATGTGAGACGTGTGTCAAGTTACCTAAATGTGAGACGTGTGTCAAGTTACCTAAATGTGACAGGTGTGTCAAGTTACCTAAATGTGACAGGTGTCTCAAGTTACCTAAATGTGACAGGTGTGTCAAGTTACCTAAATGTGAGAGGTGTGTCAAGTTACCTAAATGTGAGAGGTGTGTCAAGTTACCTAACTGTGACAGGTGTGTCACCTAAATGTGACAGGTGTCTCAAGTTACCTAAATGTGAGACGTGTATCAAGTTACCTAAATGTGACAAGTGTTTCAAGTACCTACATGTGACAGGTGTGCCAAGTTACCTACATATGACATGTACGTCAAGTTACCTACATATAACAGGTGTGTCAAGTTACCTTAATGTAAGACGTGTGACAACTTACTTAAGTACAAGCGGGGGCACACCATGCCTAGCCCGCCGCACATTATGAGCCCTCAAAGCATCTTGTCTGAACTGCTCCAAACTTCGAACTTTCGGTTGTACGATCGCTGAAGCTGTAGTCTATCAACAAAACACATGGAACTCAATCATGCAGATAGTGAAATATTCGGTAGTCACATTCTTTTTAAACTACAGTAATCTTGATATTTAATAAATATAGAAAAAAATATTTGTAAAATTACAAAAAATTCAATTGCATTGTGGATAAATATAAAAAAAAATATGTGTAAAATTGTAAAATTCAGTTGCAATGAATTAAGATAAATATAGAAAAACTAGTTTTAAAATTATAAAATTCAGTTGCCATGTGTTAAGATAAAAATAAAAAATCTATTAGTAAAATTGTAAAATTCAGTAGCCATATGTTAAGATAAATATAGAAAAACTATTTGTAAAATTGTTAAATTCAGTTGCCATGTGTTAAGATAAAAATGAAGGGCCTACCCTGAGTGGAGAGAATGTAGGGCTCTGTTGAAACTTTGTTTTACTGTCTTTATCCAGAAGAACCTGCATATTTTAACATAATTAATTATCTATATTCACTGGTATTTTTAAACAAAATTCTGCCTAAATAGTTGTACAAAAGTAGAAATTCTAATAACAATTTATGTTGCAGTCTATCATTAAGTTGTGTGCATTCTGTTCAGGCGATATACGAGTAAAACAAAAGGCAGGTTTAGTTAGAAAAAAAAAATATTAAGTAATTAATAATTAACTCGCCTGCAATGTTGTTGAAGGCTGGGGTGTTGACTTTTTGTCTTTCTCTGCAAAAATCTAAAGTACATTTTCAATATTTAAAATAATATATTTTTATTGGAGTTAAAATGACTGTCGGCTAACAAAAAATATTTTTTAGACAATATATTAAAATACTCCATTGATTAAAACATATTTCGTAACACGCAGACAGAGGCGTAGCGACCCTTCCCGGCGCCCGGGGACAAACTTTCAATTTGGCGCCCCCCTCGGGAGCAAATTTTCAATTTGCACCTTCTCCCTCAAACTTTCAATTTGCACCCCCCCCTTAACTTTTTGATTTGCACCCCCCCCCCCTCAAACTTTCGACTTGCATCCCCCCCCCCCCCCTCAAACTGCAAAAATTCAGCTAAAATGACATTTTAAGGTCGGCGCCCGGGGACATATGTCGTCGTCCCCTGCCCCCCCCCCCCTCCCCATCGCTGCGCCTCTGCACGCAGGACGATTAAAGCATGAAAACTAATACGAAAAACGTATTTTTGTTAGGCTGAGAGTAACAAAGGACTAGAAGAAACATAATGTAGCGGTTTCCAAACATTTATCAACTCCATAAAACCCCACAAAATATTGGCACATTTGTATGAAACAAAATCTCGGCACCTTCATATAATTGCCCCCAAAACCTTGGCGCCTCCCCAAAAAAAACCACTTGTGTTAGATATCTGATTTTATAGCCCATACTACATAACACTAAGGCAAAAAAATGCAATAAATAAAGCTGAATTAATAAGAATCTGATTGTTTAGGAATACAATACAAGCTTTCTAAAATGTTGCGCAAATAAGCGTAGGATATGTATTTGTTGATTCTTACAGTGCTTTCAAACCGACACATGGCTCGACTAGTGTACACATAATATAATTTATAGATGATGCTGGAGTATTAAAGCCGCTTTAGAAAATACGTACCGAATACACTTTAATATATTGACATAGGTCTACACGTTAAGTTTTTTTTAATAAAGCTAAACTTTTAAAAATTAAAATATAAATAAAGAATGATTTTATAATTAATTAACATATAGATTAAACATAATAATTAATATCATTGTTTGATAGGTATATTTATCTGAAAAAATATAACCTTTTTTTATTTTTTCTGTTTATATTAATTTCCTTTGAATTTAAAAAAAAACAGCTTTTGTGAAGATATTTGCATGTTACTCCCCTTATCTATTTCGATTTTTGTAATAAAGGGAACTAACAATCACAATCTAAAATTGAACATTTGTAATAATATTTTAAAATATGTAATTAGGTCTAAAATGAATAATGTTGTTGTGTAGCAGAGGCGTAGCGATAGTGGGGGGGGGGGGGGGGGGGGGCGGGTGGGGATGCGGACCGCACTGGGTGACACCATTTAGAGGGGTGACACCAAGGCAAAAAATAGCAAAAAATCTATAGAAAAATGACAATTCCACCTAATTAAGTGATTAATTCGCGTGTTAAATAGGGGTCATCCATATATGCCGTCACGCTTTTTTTGATGATTTTTACCTCCCCCCTCCCCTCCGTCACACGTTGTCACAAAAAGCCAGACCCCCCCCCCCGGTAAAATGACGTCACACCTCAGCCTACAACCCCCCTCAAAATTGCAGTTGAAATTTTTTAAAACAGCTATGTTTTTCCAAAATCTTCTCTGAACTCTGTCAAAATCGAGTCCTTTAATCAATTGTTATTAGAATTTATTAAAACAGTTTTCTAAAACGCAAAATAACGTCTAAAATTCGTTTTTTAACATTGCTTTTTTATAATGCAAAAGTGTGACGTCGCACCATCTGAACCCCCTCCCCCTCATCACACACCGTCACAAAATTACGGACCCCCCTTCCCGCTACGAGTATGACGTCATTTATGGACGACCTCATAGTCTTTTAAGAGGTGCAAATCGATAGTTTGAGGAGGAAGGGGGGATGCAAATTGAAAATTGAAAGTTTGTCCCCCGGAAGGGTCGCTACGCCGTATGGGGGGGGGGGTGACAACATTAAGTGCCGCACCTCGCTACGCCACTGTTGTGTAGAATTAGAATATTAATTATTAAAAAATTTAAATTACAATTATATAAATGTTTTTTTTTTTGCATTATATTCTGTTACCGTTTTGGCGCCTGTCGAAGAGCGACCCTCAAAGTTGAGGCGTAGCGAACCTTCCCGGCGCTCGGGGCGAACTTTCCGTTTGGCGCCCCCCCCCCCATATATATATATATATATATATATATATATATATATATATATATATATATATATATATATATATATATATATATATATATATATATATATATATATATATATATATATGATTTATGTAACTAAGATTTCATCTCATTTCATGTGAACCTAATTTTTGAACAGCAGTCAATCCACGAAGCTAACCATCAAAATGAAATCAAATCAAACCTAATTTAATGACGAGGGCTTCCCCACGAAGTGAATGTTGAAAACAAACTAATGTAAGAAAAAATAAACTTGAGAAGATCTTGTCAGCGTTTTGGCTGGGCTAATAACGTTTACACATGGTTAGTTAGAAAAACATATTTTTATCTGGACACCTAATCGTTATTTCATTCTAAATATAGCACAGGATGTGACGTGGTATTTATTGTAAACTTAAGAAACCGTAAATTTACAACGAAAATAAAAAGTACTTTGAAAGTTTCTTTGAATGTTTGTGGTCGTGGCTCCGATGCTTGCGTCGATCTTGAATCACTTCCTTTAGAAATCTGGAGGAAAAGAATTGTTTACATTGCATTGTTGGAAAGTGTTTTTTTTTCTGTTAAAAGCACACAAAGGCAATTATAGAGGGGTGTAGGAAGTGGGAATAGAATACCACCTATTTCATTGGATTTTGTTGGAAAAGTTTTTCTTTATTTAACAAAAAAGTCAACTTCTTTTTCACAAATTTGAATTGGTCCCCAAAGTCAGTTTATCTATTTATGGTCGCTACAATAGACTTTACGAGAAGTCACGTCTAAGAATCCTACGGCTCTCAATGTAATAGATTTTAGATTACTCCATGTTAAAGGCCTGCACGGTCGAATCCGACAGCACATATGAACAGAGTTTCTTCTAGGCATCTCTTCGGGCGGGGGCGCTCTACCGCCCCCCCCCCTTTGGAACGAACTGGAATTTCTATATAAATATAAACTTTTACCAGTGTCCGCCCCCCTGAAAATTACCCCCCCCCCCCCTGAAAATGTAGTCCCCCAAAAAATATCAAGTGCCCCCCACGAAGAAAAACGTTTGAAAGAAACACTTCATATGAAAGAAAAGGTTAAATCAACATTATACCAACATACGCCGGGTCAGTAACAAGCTTCAAAAGTTCATTTGTGTTTACCTGAATAAATTTGCTTGATTGAGCTCTTGGGTTGGATATCTCAAAAGATTTTTTCTCTTTCTCCAAAAATATCTGGAAAAAAAAACACACCTTGAAAGGTTAGGATTTCACCATAACAGAGTGTTTAAAAAAACCTAGACCGTGGCGGCTCGATAGCTGGGGACAGCCACTCTTCTAGGAGAGACAACTCCAAAATCAAAGAACTGCTGCCTTGTAGTCTGTTCTTGGTTGGACAAAGGCAATGGCAGCAAATCCAAAAAGAGAAGCAGCTGACATGAGAGTCAGCGGCCTACATGACTCATAACACGATGACAAGTACCACTTAATTGTGTTGGAGGGGATCCCTTCCCTCATTGAACATTAAGAAGGAAGAAGACGAATTTCAAAATATATTGTATTCTGAAAACATTTTCAGACCTCCTGATATCATACTTTGTCATATTATTTTCATTGATTTTATTTGAAGTTTTAATTAAGAAGGACTTCGATTATTACTTCAGCATTAATTAATAAACTTCTAAATCAGTTAAAATTAAACCAGAGGAGTAATGAGATTACTTTGTTTGATTTTCACATAGATGTGAATTTATTTTAAAATATTTTTTAATCACTAAGCTTTCTTTTTAGTTATTGTCACAAAATAACTCCGCCCATTTCATTATGAACATGTCAACAACAATCGTTGTTTGTGTATTCAAATAATGCAGGCTCATAACAAGGATTTAACTAATCTTCAGATATTTAATCACGAGCTTAGTAAGGCTATTAAGACAGGCGAACCAGGAAAGGATTAATGCTGATCCCCAGCTTAATGATTAAATACTTCAATATAGATAACAGCAAATTAAAATACCAAACTTTAGAATGTGGTCGTAATAAGATGATAAACATTGATCGTAATCATTTAGATATCAATTAATAACTCTAACTCTAATCGATCGTCCATAAGAAAGTGTTAAGGATAGTTTTAAATTATGTTGTTATATATCATTGGGTAGCACCAACATCAGTTACTCTTGATCACCCCATCTACACACAGGCCAATCCCCCCCCCCCATACCTATCCCACTCTTGATCACCCCCTCTACACACAGCCCCCCCCCGTACCTCTCCCACTCTTGATCGCCCCTCTACACACAGCCCCCCCCGTACCTCTCCCACTCTTGATCACCCCTCTACACACAGCCCCCCCCCCCCGTACCTCTCCCACTCTTGATCACCCCTCTACACACAGCCCCCCCCGTACCTCTCCCACTCTTGATCACCCCATCTACACACAGGCCAATCCCCCCCCCGTACCTCTCCCACTCTTGATCACCCCTCTACACACAGCCCCCCCCGTACCTCTCCCACTCTTGATCACCCCCTCTACACACAGCCCCCCCCCCCCGTACCTCTCCCACTCTTGATCACCCCTCTACACACAGCCCCCCCCCCGTACCTCTCCCACTCTTGATCACCCCTCTACACACAGCCCCCCCCCCGTACCTCTCCCACTCTTGATCACCCCTCTACACACAGCCCCCCCCCCGTACCTCTCCCACTCTTGATCACCCCTCTACACACAGCCCCCCCCCCCCCCCCGTACCTCTCCCACTCTTGATCACCCCCTCTACACACAGCCCCCCCCCCCCCGTACCTCTCCCACTCTTGATCACCCCTCTACACACAGCCCCCCCCCCCGTACCTCTCCCACTCTTGATCACCCCTCTACACACAGCCCCCCCCCGTACCTCTCCCACTCTTGATCACCCCTCTACACACAGCCCCCCCCCCCGTACCTCTCCCACTCTTGATCACCCCTCTACACAAAAAGCCCTCCCCTTCCTCGCCCACAGTTGATCACCCCCCCCCCCTCCCCCTTACAGCGGCTTCACTTACACCCGTGGACTGTGGCACCACCTCTTTCACGGTTGTCTCTGTCTTGTACGTGGTTGTCTTCCCAGCGCTGGTGGTGGTGGTTGTCGTGGTTGTTCTGACAACCCGCTGGGTGCCGTGAGTTTCTTCACTCCTGTAGGACCTTACAGTCTCGGCCTTGTTTCTGGTGGAATTTTAAATCGTGGTTATCGTTCTTGTGTATACATCATCTGAAGTTATCGGCCGTATTAGTTATGTGTATTGAATCATTGCTACTGAGAGCTACGGGACTTGTTATATACACGCTCATTTGATTATGAAAAGATATAACAAACAAATTCAAGCTTGCAATTAAAATGGAAAACAAAAGGTATTTTGATTTCAGGAAAAAAATATTTGAAACATAGAATTAAAATTTTAAAACTTACTTCTGGAAAAATGACTTCATTTTTTCGACTTTTCTATTTTTTTAACCTGAAGATAAAATAGCAGGCTAATAAATTTGTCACACTGATTTCAGTCAGGATACTTGACCGAATTTTTTAAAAAAGTTGCCCTGTTTATGTTGTGGACGTCTTGTTAAACACATCTCGAGTTTGGATCCCGTGCTTGAGTCCGTAGGACGCCTTGAGTCAACCCAAAGCCAACGTAATGGAAAGTAAAGGCGGGAGTGCATAGTGCTGATCATGCTATTCATTCATTTACCGAGGTGATAAAAAAAGGTGAACTCTGCTTCACCAGCCCATGGACCGTTACGTTCGAAATTATACATATTTTTCATTTATTTCGACTGTTCGAAGCTTCACTAAGACGCCACATCATTTTGTCATCATTAGCTCGGTTTACATATCCTCGTTCAACTACTTACTGTAGACAGATAGACATTAAGCTACTCACCGACTGCCCGTACAACAAAACGAGTACACGGGGCGAGGACGTCATTAGTACTATTACCATGAACGTAATCATAACCTTATCAGCAACAGTTAACTTAACAATTAATTAATCATATTCTCAAACATTGTACAACAGGTGGGTACGGCCAACACAAAAAAAAGACAGTCGCATAAAAAGAAAAATTAAATAAATAAACATATATATAGGCCTGTATATATATATATATATATATATATATATATATATATATATATATATATATATATATATATATATATATATATATATATATATATATATATATATATATATGCCTATACTGTAGATAAATATATGATAAATATATGTGATATATATATATATATATATATATATATATATATATATATATATATATATATATATATATATATATATATATATAAAGATATTATATATATATATATTGAATATATACATATATATATATATATGTATATATATATATATATATATATATATATATATATATATATATATATATATATATATATATAATATATATATATATCGATAGATATAGATATATGTATACAAACTCACGTGTAGTGACGACGCGTGAAGTTGTTTGTTCACTCCCAATACAACAATGTTTACATGTTACGTGTGTCACGTGATCGTATTGACGCGGTCACGTTCCGTATCAAGATTTACCGTGTTCCCTGACTGACTGAACGTGCGCCTCTTGAACGTGTGTCATCTGCCTTGTGTTCGGGTCACACATTGCCTCAGGCCACTAACGACTCGAGTTGTTTTTATTTAAAATAACAAAACTGCAACATACTTCCGTGTGTTAAGTTAGTTCCGGTTGGTGAAGACCTTCAGTGAATTCACTTTAGAAAGTTTCTATTTTTTTATTGTACTGATAACGTGAACAAAACAATTCTGTTTCTATGGTAATTAATAATCTCTCACACTCCGGATGCGTAAACTATGTCTAGCCATTGTACTGAAGTAGATAAACTGTCGCACTTAAGTTAGGAGAAATATCTGTTTTAATTAATCACAGCTGCACACTCGATTTCATACGTATAGATTGTGCTGTTTTTGTTTCCTAATTCAAGTATCTTTAACATACACTTTTTGTTTTGTTTAGACCTTCAGTTGTGTTTAGACATTGACAAATACAAAGCTTCTTATAGTATTACATAATGGTAATTATAAACATGTGGTAACATGTTTGTGGTAACAAACAACTAATTTATATAATGAATAAACTGGGCTACAAGATCAGGAGAATTATGTTATTTTAGTTTATTTTGAGCATTTAAGTGTACACAGACACTCAAGTTTTAGTAGGTCTACTTAAAAATGTTTCTTACGAAAACTTTTCAATATCACAGAACATAATTAGAAGAAAATGGATATCATACATTATCATCAGATTAAAAAGTCAAATTATAAAATATTTTTTTTACAACACTACGTATCTGTAGGGAAGCGGAATGTTTAATTCAAAAAAAGTAATTACAATATGAATAACGCCAGAAGTTTAAAGATATCCTTAACCAGAATTTGAAAATACTCCCTAGATAAATTTAAAAAAATTCTTATGTTGGTAATAGAAGGGAGGTAGCCAAAATAAAACACGAATATCATTTGACATCCTTACCTCCCTTCTCAAAAAAAAAATGCAAAAGTGTTTTACGATATTTAAACAAGTACGAGCAAATTAGGGCCTTTTCATTCTTTGTCAAACATAACATCTAATCGCTAAATTGAATCTTACAAATTTCGTAACAATCGGGCTAATTGATGGATAAGAGACATGAACAGTATTCTGAATAAAAACAATATCTATATATATAATTCTCTTCTGGGATCAGTTAGAAAACAAGCTGCAAGCGAGCCTTTGCAGTCCTCTCTCTTCCTCTCTATCACTATCACTACCACCCCCACCCCACCCCCACATGATATGGTGAGCGGTGTTCACTCGGTTTACATTTTACAATCATAGAGACGGGTTTGGTGACGGCTATTAGGGGCAGATAATTTAGTTTGAAAAGATTTTAAACTTAGAGGAGGTAACTAAGAGGAGGCTGCTTTCACGTGGGGGGGGGGGGGGGGAAGGGGGGTTTAGTGTTTTTAAGCAAATATTTTCAATGGCAGCATTGGTACTGTCGAATTCACAAATTATAAATTACTGAAAAGTAGAAAAAAAAAAAACTAAATAGCGGCGTATGATACGCAGCGGGTCAGCTCGTAATGAATAATAAAATATGAAATTCAATGGATGCGAGTTGTAGCAAAATAAACACTATCCCTGTCCATACTATCCCATTCTATATAAATAAACCGATAGATCTATTTAAAGAAAATCACAATGCGTTTACTTCTGTAGGCGGGAGGGGAAAAATGGGGAGGAAGCAAAAAAAAAAAAAACATGTACAAATGGATATAATTTTAGAACCACAATTATATCTGGTAGTTTATAGTTTTATTTTAAATAACGTAAACACTGGCTCTCTTTTGATTGCGGACAGGAAAATATCGTATCACAGTATAGTATCTCGTGTTTGTTGCTCCAGATATCACAGTTAAAGTCAGTGCTAGAAATAGAATAAAGCGGGAGTAAGCTCTCCTAAACTTTCTCGAATATTCTTATATACCACTACGGGGATGGAACCTAGGGATATAGACATGATTTTTAATCAATTTTTAATTACCTCAACGTTTTTAAAATAGAATTGAATCTCGTAAACAAAATTTCGCACCAACTGAACGGCAAACAATATATGTATAATAGTACGGAATATTATTAGTATTTTATAAATTCATATGCGTTTATTTTTTTATTTTTTTAGAAATCGGAAATAACGTGAAGTACTACTTCCGCTCAACGGAAATTACTCAAAATTTGATAGAAGGCAGAGAATTAGATCATTTACTTATTTGTGAATATTCCTTTATCTATGTGAAACAGTACTCACATTATAGGCTTTGAAAAACCAAAAAGTAGAATAAGTTCTACTTCCGGTTACCGGAAATTGCTGAAAAGTTGATACTGGACTACAAATTTGATATAACTCTTACAAATGAAATCTCATCAACCTAACTGTAACAGTACTCTAGTTATCGTGTTCACAGACACACACACACACATACACAAATACACATACATACACACATACAAACACACAGACATAAGGACAAAATTGTATCCGAGAAAGTAAAAAGCAACAGGCTTTTACCCAGGGTAAGGACTATAGACATAAAGACATAATTAGGGTAGCAAGCTTTGATATACCATGTCGATATTACAAGATTCAAATAGATTCAATTTTTCTACATTCATCAGGAGCGGCGGTGGCGGCATTTACTTGGGGGGTAGCACATTCTCCTTGTAATTCCCCACGTAGTTCCCGGGGGGTCTGTAGCTCCCCACCGCGAACACCTTGCCGTCGCTAGTCTTGGCCTTGCCCATGCCGAGCTGTTTACTTGACTTCCACACGACTTGTGTGAAGTGACCTACAGGTACAAGTCACAGAATTCAAATCTTAACAGGACGATATTAGTTAAATAATGAATTAAATTATGTAAGCCCCTACACTACCCGTTATCCTTTGGATAACTGTGGATTTCGGGGGTCATCATTATATGACATAAGTTTTTTTTTAAAAACTTTTTTTTATCTTTCCTCTCCCCCGCATCACTGCATAAATGACGTCACGTTTGTTTGACGATTTTTATCTTTCCCATCCCTCTCCCCACTGTCACACATCGTCACAAAAACCCAGACCTCACATTTCAAAAGATGTCACACCTCAGACAACATATTATCTTTTGAAAACACCAATATCTGCTGAGTACGGGTCTGACCAAACTATCCTTTCATTTGCTGAGATCAAAGAAACAGATGAACTCTCGTCCACCTGCCCCGTGTCCCGCCAAGTCGCGGAAGGCAACTTTATCATTCACATCTAAAAGAAGTCACACTTCAGCTTACATGTTTCTGTCTTTTTAAAAACATCTACTTTTTTACAAGCTTTTGTTTAACTCACTTCCTCGTCAGTCTGTCGTCAGTCGTCAGTCGTCAGTTGCCAGTCGTCAGTATGTCTAGATCGAAACGCCGGAGCGAAATTGCAGTCACTTCTACTTGACAGATACGGTTCGTAATTGGTGCGATTGGTAATTGTGCCAACATACCTATTTGGAAAGTCTACCTCTACCGTTACAACTGATAGATGTGAACTTACCTATAATATTAAATCTATTAGATGTGAACGTACCTGTACCATTACATCTATAAGGCGAACCCACCTCTAATATTAGATCTCTTAGATGTGAACCTACCTGTACCACTGAATATATTTGAGGCATCTCCATATCTTTTAAAATCTTCAATCTCTGAGTACCACATCTCCGTTGGTTCCGCGCCTGTAATTAAAAAAAAAATTAAACTCATCCGTCATGAAGATTTAGTTTTTTTTTCATTCAGAGAGATTTGAATGATGCCTATTTAGTTTGGACTGTAGACAACGCTAATGCCTTTTATAGACCTACTAGCGTGCCCGTCCCAGCGCGTTGCAGCGGGGATAGAATAAAGTCTGACGAAAAATTTCAAGAGGGTTTCATCAATGCGTACCAATCCTATATTTTTAGAAGTGTGAACTTGTTTTCTAAAACTGAGTTCTTTAAATGTAAACAATGCCTACGCTTCATTTCTTGGATCATATTTGTCGAGACAGGGGTTTGTCTACACTACCGCCCAGCACGCACCAGAGCGTGGTGTATGAAAGCCTTGAGTGTACGATAATTTCTCTACGTAAAAGTGAGGTAGAACACGCTTCAGCGACCGCACAGGAAGTGTAACCTGGGGCTCCCTTGAGTACCCCTTTACGTCCCTGACACCTCTCACCTGTCATGTCCGCTCCCCCTGGAGCAGACGTCCACTTGTAGGCAAGGTTTTCTCCCAGCCTCTCCCCGTTCATATCACAATCGCTGTGAACCATCTTGCCTATCTTGGCCAGGTGGTTCGCATAATTCTGGGCGTACTCGTTGAGGTCATCGCTGGAAGAAGCATTTGTTTTAATCGTGAGTTTTCTACAGGCTTAGAGGCAGAGATAAGGTGGGAAGTCAACATCAAAGAACGGAAGGGTGTAGCAAAAGATATTTACTGAATATAGAGGGGGGGGGGGGGGAGACAAAGCATGACGCGTAACAAGAGGATGTCGTGTGGGGTGGACGCTGGTGGCCCGCCAAACCTTTGGGGGCGCCAGCAGGGATTATTTCTTTAAAAAAGCTCATTTTGAGATCCATCACTGAATTTTACCTAGATTCAGAAAATATAGTGCTTAATAGCTTTATATTCATTAACTATTATCTTTATTCATTCTTTAACAACAATAGAGCTAGTGACCGGATCAAATAATTATAAATGGAATTAGGGGTGGGGGGGAGGTAGTTTCTGGAGCAGGGTTGAAATGAAGCAGCTGGTCAACAGGTCAATTGAAACTCTAGAGCTCATAACCCTCGCGTAGACTTCAGATATTGGTGTATAGACAGAGGCAAAAACCAACAACATTAGACTGTTTAACCCAGATTTTGAAACCCTTGACCCGATTTCTCTCTCCCTTCTGTGGGTGCTAGTGTTACGCTCAGCATTTCAATTCCAAGAACCATGTAGGCACTTCTGAGAACCCTGCCACACAGTTTTTTGATAAGCTTACAATCCCCTAACCCTCAATGTCGCCACAAAAATACGACCTCAAAAAGTTCGGACCTACAACTAACTTTTTTAAATCAAGAACAGACAAGTTTCTAAGTACTTTTGTCTATTTGACTTATCTATATATATAATTCTCTACATGGGGACCATGCGAGACACCACGTAAATGCACGCCGTTACTCCCCCGCTCTCTAGGCATATAGCTACCACCCCCACCCCCACCATTCTGGTGAGATAAGGTTCACCCCGAATGTTTACAATCGTAGCGCCGGGTCGAATTAGTGACGGCTTTTAGGGGCAGATAATTTAGCATTTAAACGATTTGAAACCAAGGACAGGTAAGAAGTTCTGCTTGATCTTTTCAGTGTCAACCGTAAACTGTCGTCACGGACGGCTGCTTATACGGTGGCGGGGGGGGGGGGGGGGGGGGCGGGAGGTATGGAAGGGAGGGTAGTGTCGAATTCACTAACTATGAAGTACTGAAAAGTAGAAAATAAAACAACTATGATACGCGTATGATTCGCCGGGGGTCGGCTCGTATAAAATATTACTGCTACTTACATTTCTTTGACACCCCTACACTAGCCTAGTCACATGTTTCATTTCTCCACCCCCTCCCCTTCCCCCAGTGTTTGACGTAATTGAATGACAACCCCTAGGTTTAACAACGTTTCAATAGTGTTTAAGTAGTTGAGACCACATGCCGACACGTTTTAGAAAAAAATCGATGTAATCGACGATAAAAATATCACGTGATGTAAAAGGAACGATTGTTGTAGCGATTCCATGAAAGGTGTGTAATAAGTCTGTGAACTATAAGTGTAACTTAAATGTGTGAACTAAAGGTGTGAACTAAAGGTGTCAACTAAAGGTGTCAATTAAAGGTGTCAACTCACCTTAGAGTAAGTGGTGGAGCCTGGTGTTTCGCCCTGAATTCATTGTGTGCTGCTAAAGCTTCAGTCCTGAATCTGGTGATGTCACTATCGTCTGCTGGCACATCTGAACTAAAGGTGTGAATTAAAATTGTGAATTAAAGGTGTGAACTAAAGGTGTGAACTAGAGGTGTCAACTAAAGGAGTGACTAATGGTGTGAACTAATGGTGTGAACTAAAGGTGTGAACTAAAGGTGTGAACTAAAGGTGTCGACTAAAGGTGTGAACTAAAAGGGTGAACTAAAGGTGTGAACTAAAAGTGTGAACTAAAGGTGTGAACTAAAGGTGTCAATTAATGGTGTGAACTAAAGGTGTCAACTAAAGGTGTCAATTAAAGGTGTCAACTCACCTTAGAGTAAGTGGTGGAGCCTGGTGTTTCGCCCTGAATTCATTGTGTGCTGCTAAAGCTTCAGTCCTGAATCTGGTGATGTCACTATCGTCTGCTGGCACATCTGAACTAAAGGTGTGAATTAAAATTGTGAATTAAAGGTGTGAACTAAAGGTGTGAACTAGAGGTGTCAACTAAAGGAGTGACTAATGGTGTGAACTAATGGTGTGAACTAAAAGTGTGAACTAAAGGTGTGAACTAAAGGTGTCAATTAATGGTGTGAACTAAAGGTGTCAACTAAAGTTGTCAATTAAAGGTGTAAAAAAAGGTGTTAGGTGACATCTCACCTTATAGAACGTGGGGGAGCCTGGTGTTTCGCCCTGTTCTCATTGTGTGCTTCTAAAGCTTCTGACCTGGATTTGGTGACGTCACTGTCGTCTGCTGGCACCACTGACCGGCTCTGGTGAAGTGATCGATTGTAAAAGTGAGACAAATGGTGGGTGGGATCGATTGTAAAAGTGAGACAAATGGTTGGTGTTTTTTTTTGTAAAAGTGACACAAATGGTTGGTTGGATCGATTGTAAAAGTGAGACAAATGGTTGGTGTGATCGATTGTAAAAGTGAGACATTTGTTTGGTGGGATAGATTGTAAAAGTGAGACAAATGGTTGGTGTGATCGATTGTAAAAGTGAGACAAATGTTTTATTTGATCGGTTTTAAATGTGAGAAAAAAAATTGGTGTGATCAGAATTAAAAGTAAAATAAAAATTTGATGAGGTTAAGCGTAAAACTGAGGACCATAATGTTTGGTTACGATAATGATTTTACAACACAACCTTAATGTTATAATGTAGAATGAAACGTTCGAACAGAAGTAATAATATTTTAAACGCTCTTGAATTGAAAATAATTGGTTCTAGCCTAGAAGTAAAAGAATTGACCATCGACTTGTTGAGCTATGATCTGTAGTTTGCTTCCCAAACATCATTATGTAAATACTTTTTTTTAAAAACATCGTATTTTGTCACCATTTAGATAAACCTACATGATTTGTTAGAGAGATCAACCTATATGTTAAGCTTGAAACAATCACGCATTGTGAAAATGGGTGAAAAATTGATTGCTGGATTTCATTTTCGACGTAAGGGGTCATCCATAAATAACGTCACGCTTTTTTTGACGATTTTTACCTCCCACCTCCCCTCCATCACACATCGTCACAAAAAGCCAGACCCACCCCTAAAATGACGTCACACCTCGGCCTACAACCCCCCTCAAAATTGCAGTTGAATTTTTCTTAAAATATCGATATTTTTCCAAAATCTTATCTGAACTCTGTCAAAATAGAGTATTTTAATCAATTCCTATTAAAACAGTTTTCTAAAACGCGAAATAACGTCTAAAATTCGTTTTCTAACAGTGTGACGTCGCACGATCTGAACCCCCCCCCCCTCCCCCTCATCACACACCGTGACAAAATTACGGATCCCCCCTCCCCCCTACGAGAGTGACATCATTTATGGACGATCCCTAATGCAAAAAATGGCCGAGATTGACTGATGATTCAAGTTAAAAACAAACGTTTTAAAGAAAGAAGGCTGAACAATTTATTCCGTCAAGATATTTTAACCTGAAAAAAATATAAATCGAATAAGCAACGAAGATTTTACTAGCAATATCAATGCCACAAAAATGTCTTCTGTCTAGCCATTGTGAATAACTCACCGTATTACAGCCCATTCTCCCGTAGAATTAACCTTTTCAAAATCCTGAATCAAATTACACACACACCTATGTAATGATCGCGTGTAATGGCCTGAGTGTAAGACCAACAATGGATCTATAAAGATCCAAAGTTTCACGTACAAACTTACAGGCCCAACGTGCTGTCTGAATCTATGGGTACCGGATACACAACAAAGTAACAGTCAGTACTCTAGTTGAACATATCACATTTGTGAATATCACTATCTAGTATAGCTGTGTGTCACTAAGATAAACATATTAATGCCAATATCTATGATATATGGCTGGTGGTAGTGTGTCAGTCAGTCCGTCCGTCATTCAGTCATCGCTATAGATTTTGGAACCATAAAAGTGAACAACTTATGCCGTGCTTTTTACTTGCATCGCAGTGTCTTATTATAAGTCTTCAAAGTCTATTTATGTAACGACTTACATTTTCTATAGGTTTTTTTTATAGCACAGTTTTTACTCTTTTGCATATCGCGAAGAAAATATTAAATGCACGCACATTTCTAAAAATGTATTAAACGGATCATTGTCAAATAATATTTTCGCTTAGATTCCTAGAAAAAATGGATCATTTTAATAACAGTAGGGTCAAAAATTGTAATTACTTAAAATGTTCAATAATGATCACAAGGAGGGTATTTAAAAAGAAATTAAACTAACGCTAATAAAAAATAAACCGGGAGTGATCTCCCCTAAACTTTCTCGAATATTTTTATATAAAATAACAGGGGATGGGAACTCGGGCTATAGACATGATTTTTAATCCATTTTAAATACTTAAAGTTTTAAAAATAGAATAAAATCTCGTAGACAAATTAATTGCACACCAAGTGAACGCGAAATAAAAAAGCGCATAATAGTGCGCAATATTATTAGTACTTTTAAAATTTACATTAGTTTTTTGAGAAATCGGAAGTAGCGTAAATTACTACTTCCGGTCAACGGAAATTACTCATAATTTAACAGAAGGTAGAGAATTAGATCTTTTACTTACATGTGAAATTTCATTTATCTATCTGAAATAGTACTCAAGTTATAGGCTTTTGAAAAATTCAAAGTAGAAAAAGTACCACTTCCGGTTGTCGGAAATCGCTCAAAAGTTGATACGGATCTACGATTTTGATATAATACTTATATATGAAATTTCATCAACCTAGTTGTAACGGTACTCAAGTTAACGTGTTTACACACGGACACACACACAGACACACAGACACACACACAGACATACGGACAAGATTGCAAAATTAATTTTTTCCGTATCAGTGAGGTGTAAAACGTCGAGATTTGTAAAAATCTCGATTTTTTTTTTTGCACGATTACAATACTTTCTCTATACTACGTATATACGAGAAAGTAAAAATGTGAATGCAAATTCCCCGATAGTCAGTGAGGGCATTATTGTTGGAATAATATAATTAGCATGACTTGATATGGTAGGTAAAACAAGGATATTTTAAATTCTGACTTTTATGTATATTTTATACACTGAACGTACTGTTTACTAATTATTATTTTTAATCAATAATTAGTATAGAATTCGCTCTTAAATGTCATGTTAGTGTCCGTGTTAGCGTTTGCGTTTGCTTTAGTGTTTGCGTTTGTGTTTATGTTTGTGTTTGTGTTGTGTTTGTATTTGTCTTTGAGTTGAGTTTGTGTTCTTTTGTGTTTGTGTTTAGTTTTGTTCTGTTCTCAAGTTGGTACATTGAAAAAAGAATCACCGTGGCGGAGCACGGCTATACAGTTATTCCTGTTTATAAGCTGGCTGACCCCTTTCCAATACCTTGTAAGAATCTAGGGCATACATACGTACACATGGTTCGATTATATATCGACCTAAAAGTTCACAAATAAAAACTTCTAATAATAGATTACTAAATTCTGAACGCATATATACTATCGATTTAGTCTAAAGGGCAGATCACTCCGTTAGGTATTTAGTTTTACCTTGATCAATAGATGATGCAATCAATTAACTGTTTGTTTCATTAGTTATTTTTAATTGAGAATGTTAATTATAACAGTGATAATTTTATATTTTCCTCAGTCACCCCTTGGTAATAAGAGCCGAGTTAAAGTATCCGCAAGGCTAGAACGCTCTAAGTCTATACTGTGACGTATCTGGGGGTGTGTTAAAGATGCCATTCGCCTATACAGTTATATATTTGGCGAGGGGGAGGGGTGTTAAAAGTACCCCATAGCAGATACATCAGGTAGCGGTTTTCCAAAGATTGCACCAATGTGTCTCTCTACAAAACCACACACAATTTCGATACATTTGTCTAAAACAAAATCTTTGCACCTTCATATCAGGAGCGGAACTATGCGAAGAGCGGGGGGGGGGGGGGAGTGGAAGCAATTAACTCTTTTTCATAAAAAATAAGTTTCGTGCACCTTGATAGTGGTTTTGTAAAAAACAAACAGGTCTACTATACTATAGCAGTAAGTGTTCTACAGTCTACAGTAACACTAACAAGCGCCATTGTGTGGAAAAAAATAAATTTTTTGAAATCAAACATCCCAGACAACCACACGCAAACTTCACAACAAGGATATATATCATTCACACTGATGCCCGCAGTCAGCTAATAATAAACAATAAACAATACCATAACCAAACCATTCGCGTTAGAGAAGTCATTCAGACAAAGATGCTCCCTTTCCCCCAATTTATACATACTGACACTAGAACCCCTACTGGAATGTATCTGACGAAACAGCGACATTAAAAGATTAAACATACGGAACCTGACAAAATATTTTTTTTACATTACGCGAAAGACACTGCCTTTACATTATGGACAGAAAATTCAATAAAGCAATTAATACCGAACAACTTCCTTGACTATGGGAAGAATAGCGGGGCCACGATAAACCTAGATAAGGCCAAGGTATTTCAGGAAGTTTCGTCTTATATGTTGCGTGAAGCGCTGGATCACCTGTAAAAGTGTGTCCGTCTTCACGACATATAGTACGATACAACAATAAACGTGTTATAAATGAATGAGTGAAGGGGGTTAATAGGGGTGAATGTTGTTTATACGTTGTACCCTGTCCCGTTCGTCCCTGTTCAACCCTCGTGTGATGAGTTGTGTCAGTCGGGTTTGTACCTGTTTCGTCTACTGGTATATAAGGTGTGTGTGTGTGTGTGAACGTGTGTGATTGCCTCAGTTTAGTCCAGTTCTCCAATAAAGTTAGCCACTGTATCTCGGTTTTTGTTTTCTAAACAAGTATAAAATCAAAATGCCTATAGTATATAGGCCAATAAGTCACGTGAATTTATAAAGTAATAATATTCCGCACTATTATACACCTATTGTTTGTCGTTCACTTGGTGCGCAATTCTTTTTTCTACACGATTCTTTTCCATTTTAAAAAGTTTAAGTAACTAAAACTGGATTAAAAATCATGTCTACATCCCGAGTTGCTATCCCCCGTAGTGTTATAAAAGAATATTCGAGAAAGGCTAGCGACCAACCCCGCTTTCTTCATTAGGATCCTTCAATAGATATTTTTTTAAAATTTGAAAATAAAAATCAATCGAGGCCTACTTTAAAGTATTGTTTTCAAGTTACAGTTATAAGCGGCGTGGTAGGCTGAAGCGTGACGTCAATTTAGGTGCTGTGTCCTGGTTTATTGTGAAGATTAGTGACGTTGGAGAGGGAGGGGATGTAACAATTGTTAAGGCGTTAAAAATCTTGACGTCGCTTATGATATGAATGACAAGGTGTAGGTATAAATCCAGTGCTCTATTTTCACATTGTTGTTGTTTTTTTAACACGAGTACTGCCGTCTTAATTTTACATGCAGGATATGATTTATGTTCGTTTTGAATTGTAAGCACTTCTATGTTAAATTCAACATGTGGAATTCCACAAAAGTCATTTTTTTTTCGAAAGGACCCTCCTCCACCTTCCGTGTGGACGTTATAAATGGATGACCCCCTTACCTGAATATGTTGGATTAGTTGAGCTTTGGGTCTCGATGTCTCAAAAGATGTGCTCGCTTTCTCTAAAAAGATATCTAAAAAAAAATAATAATCAAAGGACGTCTTGAAACGTTAGGATATTACCCTAACAGATTGTTTCAAAAACTTGAGTGTCTTTAATCGTTTTCAGGCCTCACAACAATTATGAAGTTAAGGACATCATACTTCGTCATATTTTTTTCTTTCATTTCATATGGAGTTTAAATTTACGATCAATCGTCTACGATTGTACAAGGATGTGGATAAGGTCAATTCAAAATTATAAAAAGGACTGTCACACAAAAGAGAATATATATATATATATATATATATATATATATATATATATATATATATATATATATATATATATATATATATATATATATATATATAAAACAGAAATTGACAAATACAAAGCTTCTCATAGTATTATATAATGTTAATTGTAAACAAGTGGTAACAAAACCACCAATTTATATAATTAAATAATCCAGGCAACAAGAAAAGGGGAGTGAAGTTATAACCATTGTTTTATTTTGAGCATTTAGTTGTACACCATATACACAGACACATACGTTTTAGAAGGTCTACTTAACATTTTTTCGGTACGAATGTTTTTCCAGCACATTTTGTTAGAAACAAGATGGATATTATATTTACTTTATTTTTATTTTCTTCAGGGTGTTCGCAATAAAAATAACATACAATTTCACATCAGAAGGGAAAAAAAAAGTCAAATTATAAAACAAAATGTTAATCACATATCTGTAGGGAAGCGGAATGTTTAAGTCAACAAAAAATTCTTACAATATGTATAGCACCAGAAGTTTAAAGAAATCCTTAAAGAGAATTTGAAAAATACGCCCTTAATAAATATAAAAAAAATATTCTCATATTGGTAATAGAAGGGAAATAACCAAAATACTACACTGATATCATTTGACATCCTTATCTCCCTTCTAAAAAATGCAAAAAATATTTTCGATATTTTAGTATGGTATATTATGAACAAATTTAAGCCTTGTTATTCAATGTCAAACCAGGAATCTAAATGATAAATTAAATCTTACAATTGTCGTTACTACAGGGCTTATTGTTGGATATCGTACAAGAACAGTTTTTGGAATAATAACAATATAAGAATAATATATTATGAAATTCAATGGATGCGAGTTGTAGCAAAATAAAATCTACCCCAGTTTATACTATCCCACTCTATATACATAAACTGATAGATCTATTGAAAGAAAATCACAATGCGGGAGGAAAAGGGGGGGGGGGTGAATGTACAATTTAGCATCAAATTTATTTCTTGTTAGTTTACAGATTTAAATAAATATTGTGAACACTGGCTCTCTAATAATTACTGATAGGGCAATATTGTATCACAGTATAGTATCCGTTTTTTTTAGTATCACAGTTTAAAGTCAGTGTTAGAAATAGAAAAGGTTTATACCCAGGGTAAGGACTACAGACATGAAAACATAATTAAGGTACGAAGCATCAATACGTCCAGCCGACCGACCATCTTACAAGAGCCAAAATAGAGTCAATTCTTCTACATTCATCAGGGGCGGCGGTGGCGGCATTTACTTGGGGGGTAGCACATTCTCCTTGTACATCCCCACGTAGTTCCCGGGGGGTCTGTAGCTCCCCACCACGAACACCTTGCCGTCACTGGTCTTGGCCTTGCCCATGCCGAGCTGTTTTGTTGACTTCCACACCACTTGCGTGAAGTGACCTAAAGGAAGAAGCCACGGAATCAAAGTCTTAACAGGACGAGCTTAGTTAAATTACTAATTAAATTATATTAGAGATAAATGTAAATGATAGAGATATAAAAATACAGTTATTATCACGTTAATATAAACATATATTCCACTGTAAAAATGTTAGCAAATGTGCACCCCACACCCAATGTACAATCTATAAATACAAACCAACTCTACCAGCTTCCCTTGTACTATTAGATATGAACCTATCTCTACCATTAAATCTATCAGATGTGAACCTACCTGTAGCACAATATATATAAGTTGTGAACCTACCTGTACCTTAAAATCTATCAGATGTGAACCTACCTGTAATACTAAATCTATCAGATGTGAACCTACCTGTACCACTAAATCTATCAGATGTGAAGCAACCTGTACCACTATATGTATCAGATGTGAACCTACCTATACCACTACATCTATCAGATGTGAACCTACCTGTATTACTAGATGCACTTGATGCATCAGCATAACTTTTGTAATCTTTAATCTCGGCGTACCACATCTGTGTTGCATCTTTGCCTGGAAATAAAATAAAACTTTTAACTCATATGACATCAACGTTTGCCTATTTCTTATTCAGAGAGACTTGAATGTTTGCCTATTTCTCATTCAGAGATACTTGAATGTTTGCCTATTCCTTATTCAGAGATACTTGAATGTTTGCCTATTCCGTTTCCGATGTAGAGAACTCTATTGTCCTATATAGACCTACATTACTTCATTCTCTTGTATTACTCGTTCTAATCATTACTCATCCAGGTGTAGGTGTACTTAATTGTAAAAGTGAGTGAAATATTGAATGAGGTTTGTTGTAAAAACCAGACAAATATTTGAATGAATTAATAGTAAAAGTGTCACATAGTTAATGAGATTTGTTGTAGATAAGAGACAAACTGTAGTAAATGTGTATTTTCGTTGTACTCGCGTAGTTACAAATACAAAGTAAAGCGCATTAATACACATACGTAATTCATTTTCGGCCACATATAAGTAATTTATGCCGTTATTATACTGTGCTTTTTAGCGTTATGTCGCTTTACTTTATATATATATATATATATATATATATATATATATATATATATATATATATATATATATATATATATAGGCCTATATGTACATATACATTTATACATATACATATACTTATATACAATTATATATATATATATATATATATATATATATATATATATATATATATATATATATATATATATATATACGTATACTTACATGCAACAGAGTTCAACATATAATAAAGTCTGAGCACAATTTAAGCAACGCAGAGTTCAACATATAACAAAGACTGAGCATGACAGCCGACAAGCACCCACCTGTCATGTCCGCCCCTGGCCCACCAGACGCCCACTTGTAGGCCACGTTCTCCCCCAGGACCTCCCCGTTCATCTTACAATCGCTGTGGGCCAGCTTGCCCGTCTTGGCCAGGTGGTTCGCCCAATTTTGGGCGTAGTCGTTGAGGTCAGCGCTGGAAGAAACATTAGTTTTTAATCGTGAGGTTTCTACATGGATTAGAGTGACGAAGAGAAACGGAGGATAGATGATATAAAATAATGAATGAATGGGTCTCACACTGAAGATACTGGTGACCCAGCGCAACGGAAAACTACGCTAAAAAAATAATTAAAAAAAAAAAAAAAAAAAAAAAACTTCAGGTGTCAACTCACCTTAGAGTGAGTGGGGGAGCATGGTGTTTCGCTCTGCATTCATTGTGTGCTGCTAAAGCTTCAGATCTGAATCTGGTGATGTCACTCTCGTCTGCTGCCACTACCGGCAGGCTCTGGGGAGGGGATCGATTGTAAAAGTGAGACAAATGGTTGGTGGATCGATTGTAAAAGTGAGACAAATGGTTGGTGGGATCGATTGTAAAAGTGAGACAAATGGTTGGTGGGATCGATTGTAAAAGTGAGACAAATGGTTGGTGGGATCGATTGTAAAAGTGAGACAAATTGTTGGTGGGATCGATTGTACAATTGAGACAAATGGTTGGTGGGATCGATTGTAAAAGTGAGACAAATGGTTAGTTGGATCGATTGTAAAAGTGAGACAAATGGTTGGTGGGATCGATTGTAAAAGTGAGACAAATTGTTGGTGGGATCGATTGTACAAGTGAGACAAATGGTTGGTGGGATCGATTGTAAAAGTGAGACAAATGGTTAGTTGGATCGATTGTAAAAGTGAGACAAATGGTTGGTGGGATCGATTGTAAAAGTGAGACAAATGGTTAGTTGGATCGATTGTAAAAGTGAGACAAATGGTTGGTGGTTTTTTTTAAAGTGAGACAAATGGTTGGTGGGATCGATTGTAAAAGTGAGACAAATGGTTGGTGGGATCGATTGTAAAAGTGAGACAAATGGTTGGTGGGATCGATTGTAAAAGTGAGACAAATTGTTGGTTGGATCGATTGTAAAAGTGAGACAAATGGTTGGTGGGATCGATTGTAAAAGTGAGACAAATGGTTGGTGTGATCGATTGTAAAAGTGAGACAATTTGTTGGTGGGATGCTCAGATGCATATTTTTTTAGCTAAGATCAACCCTTGTTTGAAACAACCACACAGTGTATGAATGGATGAAGAAACTGATTTATTGAATTTCATTGTGACATCATGCAAATAAAACGCCGAGACTGAGAGATGATTCAAAGTAAATACAAGCTTGCTAAAGAAAGCCAACTATCAGTATAAACAATTTATCATATCATGACTTTTAAACCTGAAAAACAAAAGAAATTAGATCAGTACCAAGGACTAAACTAGCGTTATCAGCGCTACATAAATGTCTTCTGTCCAGTCCTTGTAAACAACTCACCTCATTACAGCCCATCCTCTGAATCAAATTACACAAACACCTATGTAATGGCCGCGTGTAATGGCCTTACTGTAAGACCAACAATGGATCTATAAAGATCCAAAGTTTCACGTACAAACTTACAGGCCCAACGTGCTATCTGAATCTATGGGTACCGGATACACAACAAGGTAACAGTCGCTAGTCTAGTTGAACATATCACTTTTGTGAATATCACACTCTGGTAAAATGGCGTATCTCTTAGTTAAACAAATCACAATTGTAAATATCGCTCTCTGATATAGCTGCGTGTCACTTAGCTAAACATCACATTTGTGAATCTCACACTCTGGTAAAGCAGCGTATTACTTAGCTAAACAAAAAATATCACACATGTAGTAAATGTTACTCCTTGAAGAAAACACTGTTTGTGTAGATCACTCTGATATAGCTATGTATCACTTAGCTCAGCACTTGTAAAAATCACTCACAAATAACGATGTATTACAGAGCTTAAAATGTCACACTTGCAGTGACTCGGTGTAGCCAAGTCAAACAATCAAACAACACACACACACACATCGTAGTGTGACACACGCATACAGAACATAACATTTAACCGCCAATATCCTGCTTATAATGTTGCTGACCAGTTTTCAATAACACATCAGAAACTAGGTCATACATACGTACACAATGTTTGATTATAAATCGACCTAAAAGTTCACAAACAAAAACTTCTAATAATAGATTTTTAAACTCCGAATGCACATTCTTTCGATTGAGTCTAAAGGGAAGATCACTGCGTAAGGTATTTAGTTTTACCTTGTTCAATAGATGATTCAACCAACTAACTGTTTATTTCATTAGTCGTTTTTAATTGAGAATGTTAATTAGAATAGTGATAATTTATATTTTTCCCCAGTCACTGCTTGGGGCCTCGTTGAAGTGACCTAGAACTATGCATAGATAAAGCTGGAGGGGTGGGGGGGGGGGGTGGGAGGGGGGGAGGCAAAGTACTTTGATCTCTACTGTGACGTCTTTGGGGGTGGAGGGGGGTTAAGAATGCCATATTGGCCTATACAGTTACATTTGGGGAGGGGGGTGTTAAGAGTAAGTAAAGTTCCTTTTCAAACATGACGGTCTACTGGGCAAGGGAAGTAGAGTTCACTTGTTTCTGTGACCTCGGCATATGAAGAGATAGTGCGGTCAGCACTATGCCCAGCCGCCTTTACTTTCCCTAACGTGAGTAGGGTACCCATCAGAGTTGGGTGAACTTAGGGACGGTCTACTGACTTGATCTCGAGACTTGCAGTCCTGCTATCTACCGGTAGACCACTCCGTCCCCTGGAGTTAAGAGTACCCCTTGGTTTATACAGTGGCATATTGGGGTGGGGAGTTAAAAGGATCCTATTGGCATATGCATTGATAGACTTGGGAGAGGTGCTAAGAGTGTCATTTGACCTATAAGGGGTCATCCATTTATGACGTCCACAATTTATTTTTTTTATTTTGCCCCCCCCCCCCCCCCCCAATCCCCCACCACAAAAATCCACATATTTCCCTTACAAAAGTCCATACGCGTCCGCAAAAGTTAATTTTTTTTTCGGACCCCCCCCCCCCCCGTGTGGACGTTATAAATGGATGACCCTTAATGCTGGTGCCAAGGACAGAATGAACACTCATTTTTCTTCTGTAGTCTGCAAACATATTGAGCATCGGTAATCACCCCTTAGTGTTGCATGCCATTAGGTGCCGAGCACGACGAGTTAATTATACATTAATTAACTCCCCCACCTCTATCCCCACCCCCTCAGTGGCCGGCACGTCTATATCATGTGACCAGCTGACGTAAGCAAAAACACGGGCACACACACACATCATATTGACGCGGTGTGGCAGATGTAAGGCGTGTGGCAGATGTAAGACGTGTGGCCAGATGTAAGCTGTGTGGCAGATGTAAGGCGTGTGGCCAGATGTAAGGCGTGTGGCCAGATGTAAGCTGTGTGGCAGATGTAAGGCGTGTGGCCAGATGTAAGACGTGTGGCCAGATGTAAGCTGTGTGGCAGATGTAAGGCGTGTGGCCAGATGTAAGACGTGTGGCCAGATGTAAGCTGTGTGGCAGATGTAAGGCGTGTGGCCAGATGTAAGACGTGTAAGGTGCTCTACAACATTCTTGGTCGATTGTAAGACACGGATGATTTCACACTTAGCTTTCCTGTGGGATAAGCTATATAAAAGCGTGATGTACAGGATATGTCAGCTAGCATGCTAATATTTCCACGATGGGGTTACTTTGTTTTTAGGGGTATTGATGATTTAACTATTTGGGGTTGGATTAGTGTTAGTACTAAGATGATGCATAAAAGTTATGGTTAGGCTAGGTTTGAAGTTTGGGCAAGGGTTAGGCTAGGTTTGAAGTTAGGGCAAGGGTTAAGGTTAGGCTAGATGTTGAGGCTAGTGCGAGGGTTGTGGTTAGGTTAGCGGTGTAACTGGGCTAAGGGTTATGGTTAGGCTAGATGTTGAGACTTGGGCGAGGGTTGTGGTTAGGTTAGCTGTGTAA